>NW_006408617.1:2901205-3021062 GCF_000296735.1 Chrysochloris asiatica
AAAAGAAACGTTTTAATTATTATTAAATTAAGGGAACATCACACATACACATGTGTGTAAACATACATATAATACATGTACACATGTATACATATATATAAATGTCCAAAGGGCACATTTTGCAAGCCACTCTCCTGTCCACAGGCACACAGCTTTTCTTAGTTCATGGGTCTAGAGTTCACAACTGCTCTATCTCTCTAAGCCATTGCCTCTGCCACTGTTTCTGTTGTTACTGCTTTCCTGGGTAGGATCTCACGCTCCACTCACACTCTTCCTTCTTGATGTAGCACTGTAGGATAAGCACTGGGGTCCTCTGTTTCTGAAATCCAAGATTAATTATGCTCCCCTTTTAGTTACACATCTACAGTAACAGTTGTGACAATCACAATGAGTTCTGATAACAATTCCTCACAACTGAATCATAAAATCCTATTACCATCATCCCCCAATCCCTTTTCATCAGTTCCATCAGAGAAGATGAAAACTATTCAGTGGGGATTCTACCTTAACCCCCTCATTCTGAAACTAAGCACGCTAATTAACCAAAATATTTGATTACTCCAATATACTGTGCTCTCAAATATAAATAATTATATTGTTGTTATTGTTAAGTGCCATCAAGTCAGTTTTGACACACAGCAAGTCTGCATAGGTTTTTGAGGAGTGGCTGGTGGGTTTGAACTGAAAACACTGCAGTTAAAACCAACTCCGTGGTCTAGTGCTTATCCTACAGTACCACATCAGGACTTGGATTGGTACAGCACTTGGCATCAATTGGACTAAGAAAAGATATGTTACTGATGAATAAATATGTTCACATACTAATCAGGGTTAAACACATCCTCAAGACTATTAATACTGGAATCTTGTTATCTATTTGATTAGAGCAGTTGGGATTCTGACCCAGTTTCAATCTTGGTAATATTAATTAGGATATAACACACAATCTGTCAGTTTATCATACTGTGGTGGCCTGCGTGTTGCTGTGATGCTGGAAGCTATGCCATCATATTTTAAATACCAGTAGGGTCATCCATGGTGGATAGGAGTCAGCTGAGTTTACAGAGTAAGACAGACTAGGAAGAAGGAGAGCAGATTACTTACAAATGATTAGCCATTGAAAACTTTATGAATAGCAGCTGAACATTGTCAGATACAGTGCCAGAAGATGAGCCCGTCAGGTTGGAAGGCAATAAAAATACGACTGGGGAAGAATAGCCTCCTCAAAATAGAGTTGACCATGATGATTTAAATGGGATAAAACATTTAGGGACCTTCATCTGCAGACAAGGCACAATTTAAAAGAAGAAGAAACAACTGCAAACATCTATTAATAATTGGAACGTGGAATGTATGAAATGTGACTCTAGGAAAAACTGGAAGTTGTCAAAAATAAAATGAAACACATAAAGATTGATACCCTAGGCACTCGTGAGCTGAAATGGACTGGTATTGGCCATTTTGAATCTGACAGTCACATGGTTTACTGTGCCAGGAATGACTAATTAAGGAAGAACGGCATCACATTCATCATCAAAAAGAACATATTTACATCTGCCTGGAAGTACAACTCTGTCTGTGATAATATCCATAAGCCTACAAGGAAGACAAGTTAATACCATTATTATCCAAATTTACACACCAAACACTAAAGTAAGTAATGATGAAATTGAAGAATTCTACCAACTTCTTTAGTCTGAAAATAATCAGAAATGCAATCAAGATGCATTGATAATTACTGGTGACTGGAATGCAAAAGTCGAAACAAAGAATAAGGATCAGTAGTTTGAATTTATGGCTTTGGTGACAGAAATGATACTGGAGACCATTGAAAAACCAATGAATGATTCATTACAAACACCTTTTCTAAACAACATAAAAGACAGCTCCTATACCTAGACCTCACCAGGTACAATACATAGAAATCAAATGGACTACATCGGTGGGAAAGATCTATATCAGCCAAAACAAGGCCAGGGGCACATTGTGGAACAGACCATCTTTTGCTCATATGCAAGTTCAGGTTAAGATGAAGAAGATGAAAACAAGTCGATGAGAGCCAAAATATGACCTTAGACATATCCTACCTGAATTTAGAGACAATCTCAAGAACAGGTTTGATGCATTAGACACTAATGCCCAAAGACCAGAAGAGTTGTGGGGTGACATCAAGAACATCGCACGAGAAGAAAGCAAAGTTCATTTAGAAAGCAAAAAAAAGAGAGAGAGAGAGAAAGACCAAAATGGATGTCAGAAGAGACTCTGGAACTTGCTCTCCAGCACAGAGATGCTAAAATGAGTGGAAGAAATAAGGAGGTAAAAGAGATGAACAGAAAATTTCAAAGAGCAGCTTGAAAAGACAAAGTCAAGTAAGAATTATAATGAAATGTGCAAAGACCTGGAGTTAGAAAACCAAAATGGAAGGACACATTAAGCATTTTTGAAGTTCAAAGAACTGAAGATACAATCCAAGCCTTGTGTTACAATAGTGAAGAATTCTATGGGCAAAATGGAATTTTGACAAAATGGAATCATGACAAGCAATGGATAACACTGCAAAGAAAGGACAGTCTTGAACACTTAATTGTGCTCATGAGGAACCTGTACATAGTTGAAGAGGCAATTGTTAGAACAGACAATGGGGTATGGAATGGTTTAAAATCCATAAAGTTGTGTGTTAGGGTTGTATTATTTCAGCATAATTATCCAATGTGTATGCTGAACAAATAATCCTAGAAGCTGGGTTATATGAAGAAGAATGCAGGATTAGAGGAAGACTCATTAACAACCTGCATATTGTGATATGCTTGCTTGCTGAAAAGGAAGAGGACCTAAAGTATTTACTGATGATAATCAAAGACCGCACGGCCTTCAGCATGAGTTGTACCACAATGTAAAGATAATAAAAAGTCTCACAACTGGATCAATAAATAAAATTATGAGAAATAGAGAAAAGAATGAACTTGTCAAAGTCCTCAATTTGCTTGGATCCACTAATAACACTCTTGGAAGCAGCAGTCAAGAAATCAAATATACTGCATTAGGCAAATCTGCTCCATAAGACCTCTTTAAAGTGTTCAAGATCAAAAATGTCAGTTTGCGAACTAAAATGTGCCTGACTCGAGCCATGGTATTTTCAATAGCCTAAGGAGCTCTGGTAGCGTAGTGGTTACGAATCGGGCTGCAAACCTTAAGGTCAGCGGTTCGAAACTACCAGCTGCTCCGCGGGCGAAAGATGAGGCTTTCTACTCCCGTAAAGATTTACACCCTCGGAAACCCTGTACAGGGTCGCTATGGGTCGGAACCGACTCGACGGCACTTAACAACAACAACAACAATATGCATTAGAAAGTTGGACAAAGAATGAGGAAGACCACAGATAAATTGATGCACTTAAGTTAAGGTGTTGGAGAAGAATAAGAAAAGTACCATGGACTACTAAAAAACAAATAAATCTGTGTTGGAAGAAGTATAGCCAAAAATGCTCCTTGGAAGCCATGATGGCAAGACTTCATCTCTCATACTTCGGACATGTTACCAGTCCCTAGAGAAGAACATCATGTTTCGTAGAGAGTCAACAAAAAAGAGGAAACCTCCAATGAGATAGACTTGTACAGTGGCAGGAATGGGCTCAAGTGTAACAACAATCATGAGTATGGTGCAGGATCAACTGTTCTCTTGTACACAGGGCCGTTATGAGTTGGAACTGACTTACTGACACTTAGCAACAAAAACTCAGTATTTTATTTCCAAGTACTGAAGGGACCACCAAAACTGGATTAGAAATGCTTTTTAAAGAAAATGTAGAGAGGTAACAAAATAAACCTCCATTAAGTGGCAGGCTCTAAACCTAGTTTTCATACAGGCCTTCACATTTAATCATTTTAGTTAAAAAGCAAGAAAGCAAGGAAAGAAGGAAGAAACAGAGAGAGCAAAATGGAGATAAACTGTAAACAGTGGTGTTCTTGTTTGGGGCGGGAACCTGGGTCAAGTGAGTTTACTAACTCTACTATAAAACTGCTTGCTTAAACGTATCCTCTGTCTAAAAAAGAAGAAAAAAATGAATGTGTGTGTGTGTGTGTGTGTGTGTGTGTGCGGGTATAGTCAAGAGACTTTTCTAATTGTCTAATAACTGGTTTCCAAGCGAGAACTATGGTATCTCAAACCATGACTAGCTTTCAACCAGAGTAACTAATGCTTGACAAATTATATGACTTTAGGACAGTTAGTAGACCAAATGGTTCCTGTTGTGTTCTTGTTATGTGCTGTTGAGTCGGTCCTGATTCTGTAACTTGTATAGATTTTCCAACAAGCATCTGGTGAGTTTGAACTGCCAACCTTTGGATTCAAACAAATCTTGCAGTCAAGTGTTTATGTTACAGCATCACACCAGGACTCCAAAGGGCTCCTAGACATTCATTTAACAAACTTCCTATATATATATATGTTGTTGTTGTTAAGTGCCGCCGAGTTGGTTCTAACCCATAGCTACCCTGTATAGGGTTTTGGAGGAGTAGCTGTTGAGCTTCAACCACCGACCTTGCAGTTCAAATGGCTTTGCAGTCTGGCTCGATGGCACTTATCACAATCTTGGCCAGGCATTGCTGATACAGAAGGGGATTGATGGGCACTGTGGGATAAGTACTGGACTTTTAACTGCAAGGTCAGCAGTTCAAACCCACCAGCTGCTCTTTAGAAACCCTAAACAGGTCAGCTATGAGTGGGAACCAACTTGACCGCACTTAACAACAATAATATCGATACAGAGATAAATTTCATAACTTCAAGAACCTCATAGTCCAATGATGGAGACAAGATCAGAAGTAATTAATAGATAATGTAGTAAGAGCTATAATAGAAAAAAGATCTAACAGTTATTTAGCTCATGATTGGTTTTCAGTTGATGCAGAACTATAATATACACAGTTCTGAAACATCATATCTACCACCCTTTGCATGCTCCTAACTTCCACTATCAAATTTTACTTACAGTTTTTTGCCAATACTCTATTCTCCTCACTGAAAAAGGAAACATATTTCTATAATTCATGACTGATGAATCTATTTTGGTATGCTACATTAAAAAATCAGGATATATTCCAGACTCCTGAAGGCTGATGCTATCTCTTTCTCACATATAACTTGGTTTCTCAGTTATAAATATGTGATTTAGTTCTAATGATTATAATGTCTCCTATAAAGAAATATACACTACACTAAACACACACACTCACGCTGCCCTCATTCACTCAAATACTCACTGTTTCTCAGTCTTTGAGATTTGCATTTGCATTTGCAAAGACGACTTCTACTCTAATCATCCCACCAAGCATGGACAGTTCAGATACCACTATTGTGCCTGCGCTCTTATAGAATAACTAGCCTGAACTAGGGAGTTAGTCATAGCTTCTTCAATATCTTTTGTAGCAATTCTTTTAAAAATGTCAAATTAAACAAAACTTAAGAACACTATTTTTGATCAAATGGCTCAAATTAGGAATAAGTAGGTTTCCTTTTGCAAATAATCAGACTTAACCAGTGTGAACAACCAAATATGCTATTTCTCTTTGACTGTTCGTATATGTTGTTCAAGATCTTAAAATTACTTGATCTCTTAATCAACTACCAGAGCTCCTTAATTATTTCATTTGTTAATCAAAAATGAATAATTTGATTATTCATCAGCACCAGCAATGATAGAGTTCTAAATAGCCAAAAGGTTTAAGGCAAGCACAGTGACATGTCACCCTATATCAGATCTGTGAAACTTTTATGGTTATAGTGAAATAGTGAGCAAAACAGGGAAGTATCCCATAAAAGTATAAATCTTGAAAGGCTGACAGTAGCTCAGAACATTTAGGTTAACTACTTGAGCTTCTTCGTTGTACCCAAACCACATCAGAGCTCACTTCTAGAAGTGCTCATCAAGCTGGACTTCACCTGTGTGCCAAGCCTGAGAAGAATAGATTGTTACCACCTCCCCAATCAGAAAAACTGGGACATCAGATATGACCTGAATGCTTGGATTAGAAATCTACTGAAGAGTCAGACACTAAACTACCGATGATTAAAGTTGCCTCTAACATACATTATTTTTCTGTTTCATCAATAAGCAAGCAGGCGCCTCTGTGTTACTTCACAGGGTGAGAATGCTTTCTGGAGTTTGAGAGTCAAGAGTTGCTTTTTAAAATAGCAATACCCTTATCATAGTAAAACTTGCCTGCTGAGTCCAAAGGAAAGTTGGTCTCTCTACCTTTAGAACTCAGGAAGAATTTAAAATGTAAAGATGCCTGGTATGATTCCAGCTATCAGCTACTACAAATACTTTCAAATATCCAATCTTTTATTGATCTGAAGATATATGGATAAGCAGACATATAAATGGAAATGAGAAAAGTGGCCATCCTTAAAAGTATTGTAGATTAAAGCAAACAACACAATCCTGTATTTTTCTTTACTACCAGAATGTTCTTCAATACCAGAACGATCTGGCTTTACTGGACCCCACTCTAGGAGAAAAGAAAAAAAAAAAAGAAAAACCAGAAAGTGTCAAGGTATACCTCATATCTTCCCTTATGATGATGAAGAGGGAGAGAATTTAAAACAATTTTATTTTTCCAATAAGGATATTGAATTGAATGCTGATTTGATATCAAGTTCATTTTTATTCCAATCCCTATCAATTTTTACTCAGTTCAAATGAAAATCATCCTAGAATGGTTTTAGGAAGACTCCTCATCCTTAACACATTTAATCACCAGTAATGATGCAATAGGTTCTTTAACTGTAAAGGGCCATCCTGGAAATATAAACATTGATCAATGCCAAGAGAAAAAATTGTCATAGCTTATGAAAAATGTGTCAGGAGAGGCAAATTTTCTTTTTAAAATGTTGGGGCTCTTCCAAGGATCAGGATGTCTGGACGAGAGGTATGTATGTGTGTGGGGGAGAGAGAATGTGTTGTGTGCTTGGATAGAGAGTTCTTACAATGTCGCTTGAATGAAGGAGAATATTCAATAGGAATTGTACAGTAGTTACATAAATCAAAAGGAGAAGACTTGTAATTAAGAGAAGGCTACACAAGGTTACTATGGGTCAGAACCAGCTTGATGGCACTTAACAACAATAACAATATATACTGTAGTAGATTATGAGCTGGACTACTAATCTCAAGGTTAGTACTTAGTAGAACAATCTACCTGTTGTTCTGCAGAAGAAAGATGAATGAGGCTTCTTGTTTCTGTAAAGAATGATAGTCTCGGAAACCTTTTACAGGGTCACTATGAGTAGGAAACGGCCTTGCTGATGATATGTGTGCTATTTCTTAAGAAGAGGAACTTCTGAGGCATCTCACGGAACCATTTGTGGAATGTTCACATCATAATGGGGAGTGAGTGCTACAATCCAGGCTGTGACTAAACACAGGTTTGGCCTTCAGGGCACATTGAGGTTCCCAGAAGGCAGACTTTTTGGGGAAACATCTCCCCTTTCTCTCTCTCACTTGTTTTCTTGATCTAAGCGCAAACCAAGTGTGTTCTTGAATATGCATGCAGTTCTTTACTGTGCCCCAGTATCTACTCGAAAGATTAATGAGTCAAATCAATCACACCACCTACACACACACACACACACAAAAAAAAAAAAAAAAAAGAAAAACCCCTCCTCTCTACCAAACCTTCTAAATTCCTATAAGTCTTCTATCCCTTCTGATACCTATTGGTTCTTTGACAAGGTGCAAGAGAAAAAAAAGAAAGAAAGAAATTATAAATAACCTTAACAAATTTCTTCAAACACCCAAATTAACGTTTTGAGAACAAATGATAGAATAGATCAAACCAAGAAAAATATTTTCAGGAAGAGCCACTGGAAAAATTTTGAATTTATTCTATTCTATTGTCAAAGCTACCGCATTACAGTGAATTACTTGTCTCTTCTAGCTATAGTCCTTTTCAACTCACAATGAACAACGTTTTTGCCCTGCTGAGTCTGGGTACGAGAAGGTGGGAGAAGATGTTGATAGGATTCTGTGATTCAGTTGTGAGTTGTTAACTGTGATTGTAAAACCCTGAACTCTAATGTGTATAAAATAAGCTATCTTAGAACTTAGAGGTGGGATCTCAGTAGCCATCAAAGAAGAGTCAGGAGTGGAGTATATCTTTTGGACTCTGAGATTCCCTGCACCACGTAGAATCTCCTCGACCTAGAGACAAAATACTATGACACCAGGCAAACATAGTAAAACAAAGAGCCAGAGTATGAGATTGAGTGGCAGTCTTCCCAGCCTATAGAGAAAATTAAAACTGAATGACTTTGGATAGGAAGCTTACTTGTGGAGTGGAGTGTCCCCCAGGCACTTAATTGGGGTGGGAGGGCGAGGTTCCTGGCCCTTGGAGCTAGAGTTGTGTACATTCAGGCTGAGACTTACTGTGGAGTGCTGTGTCTTGTGGTCATCCCTAAAAGCATTTTGTAATACTGGCAGGGCAGGGAGAGGCCTGCCCATGGGAACATCTGAGGAGAGGGCTGTACTGACCAAGAAACTGAGCATTTCTGACCCTTTGGTAACCTGAACTTCCTTAATAAATCCCACAACTGTAAATATGATGTCTGAGTTCTGTGTAGCCACTGCACTGAATTGTCAAACCCAGCATAAGTACAGAGTGCTACGGGAGGGATGGTTGGTGCCACAATTTTTGCAGTTTGTGTCAGAGAGCTTTGTTGCAATGGAAGTATGGGGTTTCAGAAGAGAAATAATAAAGGGACATGGGAAATGAAACTTTTGATTCTTAAATGGCTACCTTGTATATTATCTGTATGGCTGAAAGAAATGTGAGCGATGTTAAGAAATATAAGCAAGATAACAGATAGAGGTGCAGAGCCTACTTGATCCAAACCTGCCATCCAGAAGTCCAAGTCCATATGTACATGTGTGATGGGAGTGGTGATTGGGTAGCTTGACTACACAGAGCTTGTAAGCTCATCTTCAGCCTGCATTTTACTGGATATACTAAAAGGGGAGTTGGGAGTTGCCCAGAAGAGACAGACTTAATTTTAAACTAGTAACCTGTGTATACAGGTAAGGGGGTTAGATAGAAACCTGAGCCCCACATAGAATTGCTAAGAGAACAGGAGTTTGGTGTTTAAAGGAAAGACCTTCAGAAAGAAAAATGACTGCATTTTGAATTTCAAGCCAGCAGTTTGGTGTTGGTTGCGTCAAGACAGGAGTAGCCTGTTCTCATCAGAGAAAACCCCATCCTAGGACTGAACATTACAAGCAGAAAGCCTGATAACCTCACTGGTGACCACCTGGGTCCACTTGATAAGTGGAAGTGAGAGAGAATGAAGCAATAAAGACATTAGTTAAGAGAAGAGGGAGGACTGGTTGGTGTGAACTTTAGGGTGATGTGTAGTATCCTGAAACTACAGGCACAGACCCAACCCATGGGGTATTAGGACTAAGAGAGGAAGCGAAAGGGACTCCCAAGCTTGCAGCTGGTACCTATCTGATCTAGCAAAGATAGCTAGGGCTGAATTGACTAGAACCCAACCAATGGAAGAAAGAAATGCTTGAGCTAGTGTAAATTGCTGCAACTTTGATGGATTGTTGTGAACTGGCCTTTGCTTATGAACAGTGTAGTCGTTACGAATTAAGCTGCTAGTCTCACGGTCAGCAGTTCAAAACTACCAGCTGTTCCACGGGAGAAAGATGAGGCTTTCTGCTCCCGTAAAGATTTTCAAGGTTGTAAAGATTTACAGCTTCAAAAACCCTGTACAGGGTCATTATGAGTTGGAACTGACTCCACGGCACGTAACAACAACAAAGTTCCAACAAGAACATGAGACTCTTTACATCAAGGAACATGCTTGTCTCCTGAGAGTACTGGGCTGATAGGGATAGGCAACTTAGAAAATGTATATCTAAAATGGGCATAGACAAAGGCATGAAGTGACTGTCTTTCAAGATTTCATGGGTGTTGGTTGGTTGGTTGGTTGGTTATGTGCTGGGGAGTTGGTTCCGACTCATTGCGACCCTGTACAGGGTTTCCGAGGCTGTAAATCTTTACAGGAGCAGAAAGCCTCATCTTTCTCCCGCGGAATAGCTGGTAGTTTCGAACTGCTGACTTGTGGTTTGCAGCCAAATTCATAACCACTACGCTACCAGTGTGCTCAGTTAAAATTTTGTTACAAGGAAAAGTTAATTATTGAAGTATGAAGGAGCCAATGGCTAGCAGAACCAGGGGGTGGGCTGTGGTGCAGTGAATTATTTAATGTCTCTTTGTAGCCATAGTCTTTGTTAACTCTCAATAAACAATGTTGTTGTTTTTTTTAATCTGTTGGGTCTGGGTAACAGAAGTGGGAGAAGATGCTGATAGGATTATGTGATTCCATTGTGACTGGTTAACAAAGTTAACTGAAATTGTAAAATTCAGAACTAGAACAAGTATAAAACGAACCACCTCTGCTGCAGGAGGGAGGATCTCACTTTCATCAAAGAAAAGGAATCAGGAACGGAGTGCGTCCTTCGGACCCTTGAGATCCCTGCTTATTAAACCTCCTGGACCCAGGAAAACAACATGGCACTAGAGAAACAGCAGAGGAGCAGCAGAACCAAAAGTCAAAGCATAAGACTGAATGGCAGGCTTCCCAACCTTCAGAGCAAGTAAAGCAGAGTAACTTTGAGCAGGAGGATGCCTGCAGAGTGGGGTACCTCCACGTACTTATTCGAGGTGGGGCAACTAGTTTTGCTCATCCACACAAATAGAGCTGAGTGTCTTCAGGTTGAAGCTTATGGTGGAGTGGTGTGTCCTGTGGGCATTTATCAGCAGCCCTAAAAGAGCTTTGTAAGATTGATCAGGCAAAGAGAGGCTTGTCTCTGTGCCCTGAGCATTTCTGATCCTGAATTGTAACCTGTTAACTTTCCTAATAAATCTCATAATTATGAGTATGGTGCCTGAGCTCTGTGTAGCCACTGCAATGAATGATCAAACCCAGCATGAATAGAGTGTGATGTGGGAAAAACAGTGGGTGACACTGCAAAAATTGCAGCTACCATTTATTCAATTTACATTCAAAACATACGTCAGATTCATTATCAAATACATTTGCATGTGGAAAATTGAACTAGAAACTCTTCAGAACTATAAGATTTGATAGAGAAATTTATGGGCAGATAGACCCACCAAGGAGCCAAGGGATGTACATGAACTATACATGGATATTGAATAAAACTCATACTCGGGTCCAGTGAAAACCCTTTTTAGGGATTAGCACCAGAGTAGAGTCTCAAGTGGCCCAGGATATTTTAGTCAATTTAGGTATAGCAAGGTATGGAAATAAAGGTCACGAAAGGTATAGATATCAACTGACTTCTGAGAAAAAGAAGAGGCGGCTAAGATGTTTGTTAGCCAATTTTACAGTGATAAATAAATTGTGGGAATTTATGACTAGCACCAGTCATATATAACATTTTTCTTCTAAATTAGCAGTTGCCATTGATATATCTGGTATGTCTAATGATCTTTTGTTATATTATGGAAAAACGTGTTGGAAGAAGTACAGCCAGAGTGCTCCTTGGAGGCCAAGATGGCCAAACTTTGTCTCTCATACTTCAGACATATTGTCAGGTGGGACCAGTCACTGTAGAAGGATATCATATTTGGTAAGGTGGAGGGTCAGAGAAAAAGAGGAGGAAGACCCCTAACAAGATGGATTGGCCAAGTGGCAGCATCGATGGATTCAAGCATGGCAACAGTAGTGAGGTTGGCCCAGGATCGGGCAGTGTTTCGTTCTGCTGTGCATAAGGTTGCTATGAGCCGGTACCAACTCGATGGCATCTAACAAGAAGGATGAAATATAAGCTTGGAAACTCATAAATGCAATTTTGATGTACTAGTGAATAAAAAGGAGTCCTGGTGTGGGGCTGTGCGTTAATGCGTCAGACTGCAAAGCCATTTGAATGGCAAGGTCGGCGGTTCTAGCTCACCAGCTGCTCCTCAGAAACCCTATACATGGTCGCTATACACTGGAACCGACTCGACGGCACTTAACAAAAATAACAACAGTGAAATAAAAATATTTTTTAAATTACAGTAAAAGACACAGAATATGTAACACATTGTTTAAAAAGGATTAAAGGGGGAAAATAACTTGCTACAGTTTGGTTTTGATCTTATTGTGTAAAAAGAGCCAACTCCCTCTTTAGATATATATTAGTTCTCTCAAGGCTCAGGTATTAGTTCTCTCACTCCGGGTAACCTAAATGCTTCTGTTGTTGTTATGTGCCATGGAGTGGACTTGGTTCCAACTCATAGCGACTCTGTACAGGGTTTCCAATGCCGTAAATCTTTACCAGAGCAGAAAGCCTCATCTTTCTCCCATGGAACAGCTGGTGGTTTCAAATTGCTGACCTTGAGGATAGCAAAACCACTACGCTACCAGATGCTATATTATTCCAAACTCTCAGAATATTATTCAATGCAGCATAATATAATTTAGGCATGAAAGAATTGATGTAGTAGGAAGAGTTGCTTCACTCTCTCCTCACTGATGGCATCTGATCTAATAGGTGGAGGAATGTGCTGAATTGTCACAGCACACATTTCAATGAGAAAAATCACTACCGCATAGAAATATTTATGGAAGTGCTGACAACAAATCAATTAATAACACCTGCAAGATACAAAGAAAATATTCTATCCCTTACAAATAGAGAAAGTGCCAAGTCAAGACAAGACGTAGTTTGATGCAGCCACTCCTGTTAAAACACAGCAGATGATTTCACCTCAGGTAGGCTAGTCAAACCTGATAGAGATTTTGATAATAGCTGAAGAGTGAAAATGAACTAACAAGCAAAACCATGTGTAGTGTGCTACTATCTATGTAAAACAAAAGGGGAAAATATGTACCTAAGACTAAACTCTGTCACTTTTGAGTCATATCTGAATTATGGCAACTTTATGTGTTACAGAATAGAACTCCTTACGGTTGTCTTGGCTAAAAAATTTACTCAAGCAGATTGCCTCACTTTTCTTCCATGGCACCTTTGATGGGTTTTAACCACCAATAAATAGCTTAGTAGTCCTGTCCTAGTTTGACACAACAAGAGAAGCACTGGACTGCTAGCCACAAGCTTGGACGTTCAAATCTGACTCCCTGAGAACCCTGCACAGGGTCACTATGAGTTGGAACCAACTCAATGACATGTAACACCACAGACTTGCACAAGCCATCTGCTATACCCAGAGACCTACATATGTGTGTGTGTGTGTGTGTGTGTGTGTGTGTAAAATCATTAAGAAACTGGAGAAGTGATTGCCCTGGAGATAAGACATTAGGGTCGAGGGAAGGTTATAGATTTATAGTCTATTCTCTGACCAATATACAAAGCGACTTATGAGATATAACAAAGAAAGTTTAATGGCTAAATATGACACAGTGAACCTCTGTGCTGTCATGTGTGTTGGTTACCTGTCCTTGGGCAATTAGCAACTATTATCTATAAAACGGCTGTAGTTATATTAATATGTTCATGTGTGGGGCAGAGGGACAGGCTAGGCATAATCAGGACTGAATGCTGCTACAAGGAGAGTGGACGGATTCCCAGTACTCTGTATTATGGGAATGTAAACTCCGCTAAGATTTTCAAAGTGGTAATGTTTCCCCGATTCAAAAAAGTAAACAAGTATAATGATAATTAGAATCTTTTTTGTCACAATATTTTCTTTTTTTATAGTCTTTCCTTCAGCTAGTTTCAAAGCTGCTTTATAACATCAGTCTTAAGTTTTAGAAATACTGAATATTTTGTACATTTCAACAAACCTGTATTCTAAGGAAAGTTACGGAATATGCACTGTTTGTTAAACTTCAGTGTATATCTTTTACGGTTTGCTTAAAATTTACTGACACAAAATCCCAGCCTAGCAGCTATTAGCACTTTCCCCTTTATTTATCTCTCAAAGGTATCCTTCTAAAACAGTCTACATTTCTAATTTGTTGTTGTTGTTGTTACGTGCCATTGAGTCAGTACCGACTCATAGTGACCTTATGCACTGCAGAATGAAACACTGCCCGATCCTGGGCCAACTTCACTACTGTTTCCACGCTTGAGTCCATCGATGCTGCCACTTGGCCAATCCATCTCGTTAGGGGGCTTCCTTTTTTTCTCTGACCCTCCACCTTACCAAACATGATAACCTTCTACAGCGACTGGTCCCTCCTGACAATATGGAAGTCTATTTTATCTATATGAACAGCCAGCAGTAAAATATCATTCCTTTTCCTGTTTTCCTATGCTTAATTAAGCCAACTAAAATTCTATCTGGAGACCAAACAGATTCAACTTGGTTTCATAAACTAGTTGTCCCAACAAAACTCTACTCAACCTATCTTTTCAATCTTTAGGAAAGTTTAACTGTTACCCCAGGTTTAAAAATTTAACTATGTAAGTCAAAATAATCACAGAGATGAAGCACGCAACAGAATTATTTTCTGATAAATTTGCTATTTCATAATTAGATCAACAAACTAATTATGTGAGCTGTAACACAGCATCAGAGTAATATTATGTCCAGTTGATATAGAGGAAGGGACCCTGGATGTACACTGAAATACCTACAAATTCTTAACTGAATGTCTCAGGTGTAGACACTATTTCCCCAATGGGCTGGCAAAATTAGCTGTAGTTTTATACAGTAATTCAGAAGATAATTGATTATTGGCCAGGAGTCTCTTCGTGAGTTGCCATTTATTATTATTTTAATCTACTCCAGGGAGATACTTTCAATTTCACAGTCTTTTGCACATTGTAGACAGTGGCCTTTAATTTCTTAAAGCTCACAAAAAACTCTCCAAAGAACAGAAAGGGAAGTTCATCTACAAGGAGTGAATTTCTCTGCTCATGTTTCCATACTGATTCCATATGTAGTGTTGTAGTTTGAAAGTTGGGAGAGGAAGGGACATTTTTCATGAAACAAAAGACATACTAGCTTTTCCTAATTATAGATGCTCTGTCTGTGGAAAGGGAAACATTCTTGAAGATTGTGAAGTGCCTTCCAGTCAGTTCTGACTCATAGCAACACTATATAGAGTTTCCAAGGAGCAGCTAGTGAGTTTGAACTGCCAAGCTTGCATTTCAAACTGACTTTGCAGTCGAGTGCCTATCCTATAGAACCACACCAGGACTCCACTCTTTAATTGTTTATGGATTACTTCTCTTTATTTTACCGTTACAATCATATTTTCCAGCAGCGTTAAGGAAGATCTTGTCAGAAAACAGTTGTTTTCCTCCTACAGACTAACATTCCTGCAGGCAATGCAGCAAATTAACCAATATAAATGTTTCCTTCAAACCACAGAAATCTTTTATCTATTTAGGAAAAGATCACACAATATAACATGCTGAACTATTTCTATTAAGCCCAAAGATGACAAAAAATTGAAAAGAATAAATCCATTATAAAGAATTCATATCTGCTGCTTTGTGAGCAATCCATAATACACCGTATTGTGCAACTATAGGAGATGATGACCTAACAATACAGAATGTAGAGAGGCTTTTGACAACAGAAAACCATAAGAGAGTATCATTTAATGGAGAGTGAAAAAAAAAAAAAAAAATGCTCCTGGATTCTTTTTCTTCCTTTATTTGTTGTATCACTTTGTAAAACCTCTCTATGCTTTGCTTTCTTCATCACAAAAATGAGACCTATGGTTTTATTTTTATAAAGTGCTTTAGGATTTAGGAGAACCCAGAATGTATTATATGATGAAAGTACATATCACATGACTACAGCAGAAAAGGGTCTAGGGACCAAAAGCAAAACATGAATCAGCAATGAACACTCACTCATTTTGTTTGTTTAAAACCCTGGGATGTGCAAATATATGTCAGAAATGAAGCTGACCTTTTTCCTTTATAATTATACATTCATTACTGTTGCTGGTTCTGATTTTGAAACTTGAGTTTAGTAGAAAGACTATGACCACAGGAGGGAGTGAGGAAGAGAGTCTTTCTTAAGCAAAACCAAGTCACTAGAGGTGCCACCAAAAGTTACGCTAACTCATTCTGAGTCCTTCAAAGGACCAGAGATTGAGGCCATTGGTTTTCTTGCTTCTACTTTCCTCAAGGAGACCTTATGTAGTGCTGCAGGATAAACACTGGACTGCTAACTTCAAGGTCAGCATTTCAAAGCCAGCAGTCACTCTTTGCAAACCCTGACAGGGTTGCAATGAATCAGAATAAACTCGATGGCACTTAACAAATTTCCTCAAGGAAAACCAAAACAGACTTATTCACTGAGTGGAACAAATTCACAAAGGAAAAGATGCTTCCTCCAATTGTTTCAAGTTATATGGGTTTTTAGAAACACAAGAGAGCCAGCACTGAGGACAATGTGGACCATTACGCGGAAAGCGAGTCAAAATGGTATACTAAAAAGTCAGTCCCAGTATTGATTCCAACTTTAACTTATTATAATGCCTTCAGCAAATCAATCTCTTTAGAGCTGTTCTTTTCAGTTGACACTTAAGGAAAGTGAAGGACTGGTTTAAGTGGTCTCCTATTGAGATCTAATATTCTTCTTTAAATGCATGGATATATCCTAAGATCTGGGACACAAAATCCAATGTTTTAAGTGCCTCCAGGTGGCTTCTGACTCACAGCAAACCTGTACAGGATTTCTGAAGCTGTAAATCTTCATGGGAGCAGAAAGTTTCATTTTCTCCCATGGAGCAGCTCAAACTGCTGTGACCTTGTGGTTCGCAGTCCAGTGCTTACTCTACAAAGTCACCGCACTCTCAAGATCCATTAGGAAAGGTCAACAACACCCAATTAACTTTCTTTGGAAGCAAATATGCTAACTGTGGTATCAGGATGACTGAGATGAAGAAACCAAAGCTAAGAGAAGGGTTATAACCACAATGTTATTAGCTAATAGCAAATTCAGGACTAGACTTTGAGGTTTGGACATCCAAGCTGATATTCTTTACACTCCAGTGCATTTTCTCTGGATTCTTCAACTTAAGAAATTTAATATTGAAGTCACTAAAAGGTAAAAATAAAATAATTAAAAACTGCACACACAAAAAGCACCAAGAACAGTGACTCAATGTATGCCTCATTATACACTGTGTTTACTGAATGACGACTATTCCCATATGAACATGTCCTTCCTTCTCTAGCCTCTATTTTTGATCAGTAGCATCCTAGAGTTATAGGGAGCTCTGGTAGCGTAGTGGTTACGAATCGGGCTGCGAACCTAAAGGTCAGCAGTTCGAAACTACCAGCCGCTCCGCGGGAGAAAGATGAGGCTTTCTACTCCCGTAAGGATTTACACCCTCGGAAACCCTGTACAGGGTCGCTATGGGTCGGACCCGACTCGATGGCAATTAACAACAATAACAACAACAATCCTAGAGTTATAGTATCCAGAAACATAAACCCATTTTTAGTAAGTTTGACATTATGCTTTTCCTCCATTCCCACTGAACTCCTTAGCCTCTACATGCACTTGCCAGATGTGGCTTATCCCATCTCTCTGAGTGCTTTTCCCATTCTGTGAGGAGACTTAAAAAAGTTCATGGGGGGAAAAAAAAAAAGAACGAATGAAAAGCTAATGGAATTTTCCTACTTTTTGTAGTCCTCTTGTATATTTTCCTTTTCACCCTGAACAGGTTGACATCAATTAAGCCCTTCAGTTCTTGCTTCACCTCTCCCTCCCAATTGGTTACCTCGCCTCTAAAACTTTCTCTGTACTATCCCTAAACAGTTTTTTTTTAAAAAAAAAATAACAATGTAAACATGTCTCTCTCACTGCTTAAACACTGTCAAAATGCATTAATCTACCCACACCCATAGGATGAAGTTTAAGCTCCACAGCAGGAAAAAATGGGCCCTTTTTCCAGGCCCTGTCATTCTAGCTCAGCTTCCTCCACTTTCTAGTCACATGCTCACATGTACAAATGCTTGCAGATATTCATCACAGTGTGCCTTGGCATATGCTAGCATCCTATTGTTGATGGTCTTACTCCTTTCTCTTTGTTTACATGAAAAAACCCAATTCAGTCATAGCAGAACAGAGTAAGACTATGTCCTATTACAAATTCTGCATCCCAAGGTATTCTTGTGGATTTCTTCCCAAGAGATGCCAATATTTCACAAATCACAATCGGCTCAGAAAACTCCTAAAAAAACAAAACAAATTATTGTTCATTTGTATTCCCTGGTGACAAAAATATTTATTTTCTGCTAATTATTGATGGTGTCTATGTTTAAAAATAGTTATCCTTACATGCATGTATGATTTAATCACCAGGCATGATTTAATAGAGAAGTTAACATAAATTCCTACTCTTAATCTACTCATATTTACAGAAATATTGATACCTACTCTTACAGAGAACTAAAGATGTTCAGATAATTTGCACATTAATAGAATATCTAAATAAAAACAGAAATTAATATCCCAAGACCTACGTTATTCTATAGAAAAAGATGTGCAAAAAGGTAATTCTGACAGACAGCAAAGCTTGGCTTTAGCATTTCTAGAGTGATCTGCTTGGGTGCACCACAATAATTTCATAATGATCTTAAAATAAATGTGATCCCTTTTAAATTTTAGCTGTCACAAAGCGTTATGTCAAATACTAAAGCGATGCAGTGTTAACACTACAGCACACAATGTGGCTGGCTACTCTGATTCAAGCAAGAGGGCTTTTTAAAATGGGTCATTGCTTAGAAGTGAAAGAAAAAACAAAATTAAACAAAACACATAAATACTTTATTGTTCAAAACAACTACTCAATTGGAATTACTGGTACTATCTAGAGCAATGATGCTATTAAATAAATTATCCCAAACCAAAACCAAACATACTGCCATGAAGTTCCTTCTGACTCATAGTGACCTACAGGACAGAGCAGAACTGCTCCTTAGGGTTTTTTTAGACTGTAAATCCTTATGGAAGCAGACAGCCTTTCTCTCACTGAGGGACTGGTAGGCTTGAAATGATAATATTACAGTTAGGAGCCCAATGCTTATTCCATAGCATTACCAGGGGTCCGAAATAATGTGTTTCTATGGTACCAGCTCAAAGTGAGCCTGTATAGGTTTTCTGAGAGCGATGAGTGAGTTTGAACTGCCAAACTTACAATTAGCCGTCCAGTATCCCATAACCCTTATCCTATACCACCAGCCCAGAGCTCAAATAATATGTTGTTGTTTTAATACTTGTTTTCATGTTGAATTCAACTCATAGTGACCCTGAATCGTTTCCAAGGAGTAGCATGGGGGTTTGAACCACCAACTTTGTGGTTAGCAGTTCCAGTGCTTATCCTTCATAACACTTAACAACAACACCAATGATAGGTGTTGTTGTTAAGTGTTATGAAGTCGGTTCCGAATATACCCTGTAGAGGCTTTCCAAGGAGCTGCAGTTAGAACTGCTGACCTTACAGTTAATAGTCTAGTTCTTATCCTAGAGTTAAGTGCTGTCAAGTTGGTTCTGACTCATAGTGATGTTGTATAGTGTTTCCAAGGAGCAGCTAGTGGGCTTGAACTGTTGACCTTGTGGTCCAGTGCTTGTCCTAGAGCACCACACTATGCTAGTTATTGTTGTTAAGTGTTGTTGAGTCAGTTCCGACCCATAGCCACCCTGTATAGGGTTTCTGAAGAGCAGCTGGTGAGTTCAAAACGCCAACCTTGCAGTTCAAACCCACCTTTTGGTGGAGTGCTTATCCTACAGCATAATTCCAGGACCCCTATCCTACGGTTCTGTTAACGTGAAGTGCCATCGAGTCATTTCCAACCCAAATTGACCCTGAATAGGGTTTCTGAGGAGCAGCTGGTGAGTCCGATAAATTGTCCCTGGTTGGTGCAAATGGTTAAGCTCTCAATTATTACCTGAAAGATGGGCAATCTGAACTCATCCTGAGGCACCTTCGCAGATAGTCTGAGAGATCTGCTTCTAAAGGGTCAGAGCCCTGAAAACCTATAAAGCCATTTTCTGCACACATAAGTTCGCCATGGGTTGGAATCAACTGAACAGCCACTCACAACAGTAACTGCTAGATGTAAGAACACAAGCTTCTGAGCCCAAGCTTGCTTGCTTTGATTAAAATTGCCCCACATTCATTTTACTTGTTATTTTCTATCCAGTTCTTAACTTGTTGTTGGACTCCTAAAGTTTCACTTTTTATACTCATCCTTTATATATAAAGGTGAACCAAAAAGTATCTACACTTGGTTATATTAAAACACCCATCCACATCCACAACTGATGACAACATTGAGTGTGCATGTGAAACGATTCTGCAGGATAGATCACTGACGATTTATGTCACAATTCATTTGCAAACCAGCCATGGCTCTGTGGAATAATCCATAACAGACTTGGGTTTCAAAAAGTTTGTGTGAGATGGATACAGAAACAAATCATGGAAGAGCATAAACAGAAGCATCTGGACATCTGCAAACAAAATTTGGACTTAAACTCGAAGGTAACAGTTTCTTTAAAAATCATTACTGGGGACCAAACATGTATTTATCACTATGAGCTACAGAGTATGAAATGGAAACATCCTCAATCTCCCACCAAGAAAAAGTTCAAAAGTCAACCATCAGCTGGAAAATTGATGCTTATAGTTTTCTGGGATTCTCAGGAGCCAGCATTGGAACACTATTAGGAAAAAGGTTAAAACTCAACAGTGTTCCTTACAATGAGATATTCACTGAAAAGGTGAAGGCTAAACTTCAGAGTAAATGCAGAGGACTGCTACCCAAGGGCATTGTGATCTTGCATGACAGTGCACACCGATGCCTATACTATTGACACTGTGTAAAAACTTCATTTTGAGGTGTTAAAGCATCCTCCCTATAGTTCTGATCTTGCTCCATCGGACTTTCACCTGTTTGATTCCCTGAAGGCAGCCATTCGAGGATGAAGAATCACCTTCAATGACGAAGTGATGACTGCAATGTATTTGTGACTCACAGCTCAGCATAAAACATTTTTTTAAAATGGAATACGAAAGCTTGTTGATAGGTAGACAAAGTGTATTGAAAGGCAAGGAGATTATGTCAAAAAATTATGCATCTCTCTTTTCTAAAAGTTGATTAAAATTAATTCTACAGCCAGAGTGCAGTTAATTTTTGACTCACCCATGTATGTTTACTTCATTTCTAAACTGAGTATTTTCTTGCAACTAACTATCTTCCCCTAGACACATTAAACCACTAATCTAAATCACATCTTCAAATATGTATGCACAATACAGTAAAAACAAATTTGGTAAAGAGAAAAGACTTTTAGCTTTTATTACAAGACTGTCATCTGTACTTCTGTTGTTTTAGAGAGTCTTAAAGAATGCTACTGGCTTATTTAGGAACATGATTAGTTCATCAATAATACTTAACGAATCATGACGTTAAGATCAAACAGAAATAGGAGCTACTATCTAGCATGATGATTCACATTATCTATCCAGCTGGCATGACTTGGCAAACAATATTTTTACAAGATATTGCACCAGCTTGTGATCGCCTGGAGATGCAATACTCCCATTCTCTGTGAGTGCTGAAGGAGTGGCATGTAAACTCTGTTAACTGCCATCATCCATTTCTCTACAACTTGGTAATTGGCAAACATTCCATGTGTAGCACAGTTGGGGGTTTGTGAAAAGGAGACTGCCAAGAAAACACACACACACAGATGAATCAATATCCACAGCACAGTAACCCTTTGAGAATGCTGAGGAACCAGGCCACAATGGAGTCTTCATGTTAACATACAGGGCAGTGTTATCAGATGTGCTATATGCTACTGACAACAACAAACAAAACATGCAGAAAAAGGAATGAAGACCAGAATACACTTCCCTTGCAAGGAATGAAAATAGGAGGCATATATCCTCTGAACTCTGCTCTGCATAATTAAACCGTGTGACAAACTGCCCTAGTATTTGTCTCAAAATTTAAGTACAAATTGGTAAATTTATTTTCATTCACACATTCACCTTTCCTCTGCCTGTGATGAGTCAATTTGCCAGTAACAAAAAGGTTAAGTCCTGGTGTGGTGCTGTAGGATAAGCACTGGACTTCTAACCACCAGGTCAACGGTTCAAACCCACCAGCTGCTCCTCAGAAACCCTATGCAGGGTCTCTATGAATCGGAACCAACTCGCTGGTACTTAACAACAATGAAAGGTTAATGGGCTACACAGTTTTAAAAACTGATCACTTGTTAGCATTTTCAGAAAAGTAACCAAGAATCAAAATTTCACTTAACCAAATTTGTTTGTAGTTTTCTGTATGATGAACATGGCTTTACTGAATTTTAAGCACCAGTTAATGTGGTAAATCCTATATGACATCAAAGAATTGGGCACAGTTTCTGGCTCATATAAAAAAAGGGATGGACTGATATCAAGTCATAAGATAGGCGAGTGTTACTATGACAAGGATATGAAACATACATATAATAATTCTAAAGTTTTCATTATTATTTCTCTCAGATACATTTAGTATAATCTCTTAGTAATTTGGTGAGTCATTGGCCAATTCATTATAATAATATCATTAGTATATAATTGAGATGGAAATATCCTGGTAATAGGGGAAATCTCCAGAAATGCCAATTTCTAAATTAATGTCAGAGTATTATACATTTGTCATAAATTACTAACAAAAAGTTGCCAAATCATTCCTGTTGCTGAGATCATTGTTTTACTTTGTTAGTTCCTACGTCAAAACTATGGCCCTCTCTTCTTTTTTCTCAGTCTTCAATTATAAAATAGAATTAGACAGCTATTTGAAAATGGGACAACCGAAGTAAGAGTGGCTCTTACGTTGCAAGAATTTTTATTTTTTTTAATTCTACTTGATTGGTTTTGTCAAGAGGAGTATCCTGTATCTGTTTGTCAGGATTTAGTACAGAAATGTTGCATAACTTATGGCTCTATGATTACCTTCAGAAAACTACAATATTGATATTAACATATAAGTTTTGAGAGCATGTCTATAGGGTGAAGGGCCCTCATTAACAAGGTGAATACTTCTTAAATCTCTTAGTTATATCTTCAAATGTATATTCTATGTCTTTTCCAATTAGACTACTAGACTGTTTTTACAGATTGTAGTGCCTTACACACAATAGGTTCTTTACAAAGAATGGAATCAGAAGGTATTCATGTATTACCTCATGGAATTCAGGGAAAAATCCTTTCTATATAAAATAAAAACAAGTACTACTAGGTTGATAGTCACGAGCAACTTTGTGACTTCAGCTATCAAAACTGGGAGACTATAAAGGCATAAAGTGGCTGGCTTACAAGCTTTCATGAGGGTGGCTAGGGTTAGAACAAGGAAGGGTAAGATACTATACCCACCAAACAGTTTTCCTGTTGTCCAGATGCATCTGGTGATAATGGGGATAGGATTTTATGATTAATTGTGAGTAACTGTTATAAGACTGATGGCAATTGTCACAATTGTACATGTAGAAGAGGTGTAACTAAAAGGAGGAGAGGGGACAAAGGTTAAATCTTCACTGAATAGTTTTCATCTTGTCTAGATGGGACAGGTAAAAGGAGAAGATAGGAATTTTTTGATTCAATAGTGAATCATTGCAATAGTCACACCTGTAAATGTAGAAGTTATGTAACAAAAAGGGGGGAATAGTTAATCTTACATTCTAGGAACAGAGGACCCTAGGACCATTTAAGAGGGAAAAGCATGAGAGGAGCGAGGGATCCTAACCATAACAGTGGGAAATACAGAGATGGTGGAATAGGCGATGGCATAGAGAGATAGAGCAGCAGAGGAATATAGGCCCACGGACTGAGAAAGGCAGTGTGCCTGTGAGCAGGAAGCTAGCTTGCAAAATGTGCCCTTTGGACACTTAAACAAATATGTATTTTCAAAGTGGTATATGTACATAAAAAAAAAAAAAGTAAATACTGTTAGCTGATGTTGCATGGAGGGCACTATAAGCATTGCAATGATTTGTTGAATGTAGAATTGATGATCTACCCTGTAAACCCTTCACTCAATTCATAATAAAAGCTTTAAAAACAAATAAACAAAAACAAAGTACTATGTTGTTGTTATGTGCATGGAGTCGGTTCCGACTCTTAGCCACCCTACACAGAGTTTCCGAGGCTGTAAATCTTTACAGGAGCAGACCACCTCATCTTTCTCCTGTGGAGCGGCTGGTAGTTTCGAACTGCTGACCTTGCGGCTCGCAGCCCGATTCAAAAACAAAAACAAAGTACTATAGTCACTGACTTGTTCCTATGCTTCTGCCAACCAGCATAACAAAACAATAACAACAAAAAATAGCAATGATGCTATTTAGAAGTTAAATTTAAACTGTTCATTGTTTATAGAATCAATAAATTACACATTTTGGGTTTAAGGTCCTTTGTTTAGTATCTTTAACAATCACATTTAGTTTTGTAAAATTTCTTGGAGTCCTGGTGTGGTGCTGTGGGTTAATGTGCCAGACTGCAAAGCTGTTTGAACTGCAAGGTCGGCAGTTCAAGCTCACCAGCTGCTCCTCGGAAACCCTATACAGGGTCACTATGGGTCGGAATCGACTCAACGGCACTTAACAACAACAACAACAATGCCTTTTCTAACAAGCTGGCATAGTCACTCTGACTCATAGCAACCCCGTACAGGGTTTCTGAGGAATAGCTGGTGGATTTGAACCACTGACCTTGCAGTTAACAGTGTGTAGTCTAAAGAACCACAATAAGACTCCAAATTCTACCTTAATTTCTTGACATTGTGATTCCTGGATCTTTTCACCACTGATGAATAAAGAAGAAAGAGATAATGTGAAGTGCACAGGAATCAATAATGTAAAATGTAACTTTTATATTTTACATTATATTTATTTTTAATGCCAATGTACATCTGGGTAGAGGCTAGCATGTGTGTGAGGACAGGAAGTGGGCAGCGGATGATAAAGATTATTCAAAATAAGATGAAATCTCTTTGATAGAAGAGGTGCAGATGGACAGGATTTGAACTAATTGGCCCTATACTGGAGAAAAAGAACTGAATTTGCAGAGTGTAAATAAACATCTACCTTGGGATGTGGGATTCACTTAGGATTTCTTCAAATGGAAACACACTTGATGTGAGAGACTGTGCTCCCAAGGGGAAAAGCTACAGAAGCAGACTTCATTTCTACTGTTTCCTATAGTAAGTTGAATCTGACAGCTGATTCTCCTCTGGACAGGAGAGATTTTTCAAGCCAAGAATATAAGCATAGTCCATTTTTCTATACAATACTGGTGTTCATTTTATTCTAGATGATGCCTTACCCAAAGATTTCACTGCATGAACTCTCCAAGATCACTATGCATGTCTCAAGGAAAGGAAGCAATGGACAAATACTATTCTGCCAATTAACTATACTAGTTGCACTGTTGTTGTTAAGTGCCGTCGAGTTGGTTCTGATCCATAGCAGCCCTGTACAGGGTTTCCAAGGAGCAGCTGGTGAGCTTGAACCACTGACCTTGCAGATCAAATGACTTTGCAGTCTAGCAATTAACCTAGAGCACCACACCAGGACTCCCTAGTTTCATTAGAGCCTTCATTTAATTGCTTGGGATTTTTGAAAGCTCTAGTTTCAAAAAGCCACCTTGTGTCATAACTTAGCCCACAAAGAGGAGACTGAAGCTCAGAGAGGTTAAAACTGTATGCTTCCTAGGGCAAGACCAGTTTCTGCTTTGTTCTATATTGCATATTCATGGCTTTGCACTGCATGTTGCTGTTGTGAGCCATCAAGTCAGTTCTAATTCATAGTGACTCTATATAGGATTTCAGAGGTGTGAATCATTTTCTCCTGCGGAATGGCTGTTAGATTTGAACTGCTGATCTAGCGGTTTGCAGTCCAACAAGGAACACAATATGCTGCAAAGATCCTTGCATAATGTAATACTAGGAATATTACGACCTTGGAGTCTGGAGTCAAATACAACTACTTAGAACACAAGTTTCCAATTCCAGCATTTTCTCAGTAGATGACCATGGAAAAGTGGTTTAGCCATATTTGAGCCTCAGTTTCTTCATCTGTAAAATAATGTATCTTTTATAAGATAAATCACTTCACATGTATTGTTTTGGGTATCATTAAGCAATACATGTGAAGTGATTTAGCAGCATCTGTTACATAACTAATATTTACTATATAAATGTTATTAATAAAATTAATAAAATTATCACCAGCAACTTTCAGAGGTTGTTGTTGTTGTGAAGTGCCATTGAGTCAATTCCGATCGATAGCGACCCTGTATAGGGTTTCCAAGGAGCAGCTGGTAAGCTTGAACTGCCAACATTGCAGTTCAAATGACTTTGCAGTCTAGCACATTAACCAACAGCACCACACCAGGGTTCCCATATGAGAGGTTGTTGTTGTTGTTGTTAAGTACCGTGGAGTTGATTCTGACTCCTAGCGACCCTGCACAGGGTTTCCGAGGCTGTAAATCTTTACGGGAGCAGAAAGTCTCATCTTTCTCCCGCAGAACAGCTAGTAGTTTCAAACTGCCGACCTTGAGGTTAGCAGCCCGATTCATAACCACTACGCTACCAGAGATGTTAATATAGAATGAATAAATGTACACAGCAACAAAACACCAAAACTAGAACCCTCGTTTTATGAATTCCCTCTGCATACCTGCCCCCACGTCTTTAAAAGGACTGATGAACTTAAGTTTATTAGCTCAAAGTTAGCAGTCCTTGTGTGGCACTGTAGGATAAGTGCAGGGCTGCATATCAGTTGAACTACGAGGTCAGTGATTCAAACTCACCAGTCACTCCTAGGAAACCCTATACTGGGTCGCTGTGAGTCAGAAGTCAGAATCCTGACTTGAGGGCATTTAACAATACCAACAACTCAAATTTAAGGGTCCTGGATGGCATAGTGGGTTAATTGTTCGGCTGCTAACTGCAAGGTCAGCAATTCAAATCCACCAGTTTCTCCACTAGAGAAACATGAGACTGTTCCTGTAAAAATGTAGTCTTGGAAACCCTAAACAGCTCTACTTTGTTGTATATGATCCCTATGAGTCTGAATGAACTCAATGGCAGTGGCTAACTCAAATTTAATATCTCTAGCAGGCAGATGAGAGGGAGGAGTTCTGAACATATATTTTATACCAGCTGAATGCATTATTTTTCACATTCTAAAATACAAATCAACTAAGCTTTTCTGATGTGAAGATTTACTACTGAGGTAATGCCCCATTTCATGACGTCTCCACTACTTCTAGCATTCTAGAAATACTCTTTCTGAGATTCCCAGTGCAGAAAGTTAAACAAAGAGAAATCTGGATAAAGAGAAGTTCTCGATCAAAGCCATTTTCAGTCTTGCACCGCCAACTGTATTAACTGTCTTCAAGAAGGTACTCTAAAATTAAAATGACATTTTGATTTTAATTATAATAATGTAGGCAATTGTTGGTTTAACTTTTACAAATTTGAAGTGACTCGGGGACTGTGGTGAAAATATTTTGAAGTATGCCATAAAGTTGAAGAAAATTTTACTTTTTAATATAAGCAAAAGGAGCAAGGAGTTCTATGACAAACAAAATCTCTGAAAATTATAATGTAGTTCTCTTTATTTCTTTAGTGCCTTCTTTCTTGGTGTTTCACGTACAACATCCCTGATAAATATAAGAGTCTTTTTTAAAAAGACAGAAAAGTTGAGACCTTGAGCATTTAGGTAGTTTTCTCCAAAGCATAGCATTAACTCTTCAAACAAACATGGGTAACTTGAGTCTTTGGTTAGAATCCACTAGTCCTGATGAATCTAAGCTACTTTCTGATTATGATCTTTTAGACACAATTGTAATGCATGGTCACTTTGAGATTTTTATCTATATGTGTTCTTAGATTAAATCTTAGAAAAGTATAAAGTTAAGGCAATAACATTTTCTCTTGTTGTTAAGTGCTGTCAAGTCGGTTCCGACTCATAGCAACCCTGTACAATGTTGTGCGAGCAGAAAGGTTTATCTTTCTCCCATGGACTGACTAGTGGTGGGCTGGAACCCTGTATATGGTTTCTGAGGAGAGGCTGGTGGGTTTGAACTACCAACCTGCGGTTAGCAATCCAGTGCTTATCCTAGAGAACCATCACACTCCCTTTCCCTTCTTAGTGGGAACAATATGGTCACAATTGTCATTGTTGTTGTTAAGTGGAATTGAATCAGTTCTAACTCATAGCGACCTGGTATAGGACTTCCAAGGAGTGGCTGATGAGCTTGAACTGCCGACCTTGCAGTTCAAATCAACCTTGCAGTCTAGCACATTAACCCACAGTGCAACATCAGGACGCCAGGGTAATAACAATAGTTATCAGTATAGTTCAAACCAAACTCAGTGCCATGAGGAAATTCCAACTCATGGTTACAACATAGAATTGTCTCAAAGGGTTTCCAAGACTGTTCTGGTGTGGCTGTAAGATAAGCACAAAACCACCAATAAATCAGACACCTGATACAGAGTTGCTATGCGTCGGAACCTTCTCAATGGTATTCAACAACAACAACTTTCTTTTGAAGAGCATTTGGTTCCAACCACAGGCTTAACTATCAGAGTACCTCATCAGTGTCATTAGTATCAGTATCATTTCCTCTTTTCTTTTCACTTCTTCAATGCTCCTTTCTTCCAAAGCTTTGAAGGAAGAGTTTGTGATTGCTCTTGTTTTATAAGTCTAGTTTTCTCACAGCTGGAACAGTAGCAGTCCAGTTGTGGTCCTATTTACTATCTATAAATTCTCAAGACATAAGCCTAAGTAAAGGAGCTCTGGTAGCGTAGTGGTTACGAATTGGGCTGTGAGCCACAAGGTCAGCAGTTTGAAACTACCAGCAGTTCTGTGGGAGAAAGATGAGGCGGTCTGCTCCCATAAAGATTTATAGCCTCGGAAACCCTGTGTAGGGTCGCTATGAGTCGGAACCGACTCCACAGCACATAACAACAACAACAACAAGGCTAAGTAAAAAAATTATCAACATAAAATCGTAGAAATCATTATTAAACAAAAATATCAAAATGTGACTCTAGTGGTACTCAACATATTCCCCAACTAGATCTATGTACACGTCTTCTGAAGGCAATGTTTACATCTATTACCCTTCCACAAAGAATTCTGTGCTCTTCAATATAGAGCACGTCAAAATGGCAGTTTGGGCAGCCTCGAAGGACTAAAATCATGTTCCTTTTAAGAGTTCTTTGAGTTTGGGGAGCAAAAAGAAATCTGAAGGGGCAAGATCAGGGTTAAAGTGTGGATGAGGTAAGGTTTCCCAACTAAATTCTTAAAGGATGTCCCTTTCTATCCTTAAGAATGAAGAGGTGCTTTGTCATGATGGGAAAAAATTCCTTGGCACACTTTTCTGGACTTGTTCTCACCAATGCAGTTTTCGATGTTAGTAACACTTCTTCCTAATAAGCATGTGTGACTATCCTGTGTTTTCTAGAAAACCTAACAAGACTATTACCCCTTTGGTGTTCTCCCAAAAGAGTTGTCATAATGTTCTAAGCTGACTTGTCTGCCTTGTATTTTCCTGATCCAGCAGATCCTCAGAAGTCACCACCATTTCGATTGGATCTTTTTTTTTTTTTTTAAAGCAAGAGCTTGTCTACAGACATCCACTGATTTAACACATTTTGCTTGGAATAACCTTGTGAATGTATGAACTGGAACCCTAGATGTTGTTGTTGTTCAGTGTCATCAAGTTAATTCCAACTCATAGTGACACCATATAGTGTTTCCAAGAAGCATCTGGTGGGTTTGAACTGCTAACACCGAGGTTAACAATCCAGTGCTTACCCTATAGCATCACACCCGTATTCCTGGAGCCCTAGTAGCAATAATTTTTAATGTATTCTCACAGACCACATTCTACCCCCAACCGCCCCACTGCCATTCATTTTACTCCAACTCACAGATACCCTGTGGGGAAGAATAGAATTCCTCTTTATGGTTTCTAAGACTGTAAATTTTTACCGAATACACAGCCTCATCTTTCTCCTTTGGAGCCACTGTTGGGTTTGAATTTTGTGGTTAGCAGCCCAATCCTGAACCCACACTATACCAGGTGTCTTTACAGTCTACCTAAGAAGTACTGAATCAGAAACTCAGTGGGTAGGGCCCAGCATTTGTATTTTAACAAACCCTTCTGATGATTATGATGCACAGGAAGGCTCTAGAACCACTGACCTAGATTAAGAATTTCTTGATCCAGATGTTTGCATCCCTAGCACACGTATTTGTAGCATCACACATTTTCTACTTTAAAGTATTTATATTTTAATGTATTATTTATAAAAACCCACTTTTATTGGGTTTTTAGAGTCCTGGTGTGGTGCTGTAGGATAAGCACTGGACTGCTAACCACAAGATCAGCAGTTCTAAAACACCAGCCCATACTCAGAAACTCTATACAGGGTCGCTGTGAGCTAGAATCAACTTGATGGCACTTAACAACAACACAGGGTTGTTATAAATATATATATTTGTTTACTAATGGATATCATCTTCTCAATTTTTCAGAAAAAACTGTCAACTTTTATTTGGGAGGAGTCACTATGAGTTTGAGATATTAAAATGCATTAAATATAGACAATGTAAATGCATATACACATATGTGTACAAGCTATTGTTTGTGGAATTAATCTGTTGTTGTTAAGTGTCATCGAGTCCATTCTGACCCAGAGCGACCAAGTATAGGGTTTCCTAGTAACAGGTGGTGAGATAAATACAAAAAATCTAAGCTAAGGATATGTAATCATATTGTATTACCTACTTAAAATGATGAACTATTCACAATTATAAACCCATGATTAAAATGAACTTCACAAAATGTGTTATGTCTTCTATAAGGATTCTGAAAACCCAGTAATCCTGGCCTCTAAGCACCAGACAGTATGTCTAAGTTCCACGGAAGGGTAGTTCAATGTTGTGATCTTGCCAAACTGTTTTTTTATTTATATAACAAAGTTCTTTCCTTGAATTCTGAAGAGCATATAAATATAAGTCACCAAAGCAACAGTCTAAGCCAATATTTGAATTCGGCAAACTATTTTGTAATCTACACAAACCACATGACACCTTAAATTTCCACCTTAACTTTAAGAGAAATTGAAAATATTTTTCTTCCTTTTTACATTTGTGCTACATTGAAAGCACCTCTATGTCATTTCTTTGGGTCTTCACGACTAAAGATAACTAGGTTTTGCCTCCACTCTCACAGGTTCAGAATTCTAGCATAGATGACATTTAAAAATATTTGCTCAAGATTATATTCGCCAATATGCCTCACTGACAGCAGAATTTTGTTCTGTAAAGCATCTACCTAGAAGAGTTGGAAAGGTGGAGTATTTTGTATAAAGTGAAAAGGTGTCACTAGGACTGGTCTAGAAGATCACAGTAACTCTTAGGTTAGTCATCAAACCCATAAGGGAGAAATGTAGCTGTTCATTTGTTCCTTCCAGATAATTTACTGATTTCAGTGTTAATATAAAATTGCTATCCAATATAATAGCATTCATTCAAGTGTTCATTAAACAAATATTTGCCAACTATATGGAGTCCTGGTGTCGCACTGTGGGTTAATGCACCGGACTGCAAAGTCGTTTGAACCAGAAGGTCAGCGGTTCAAGCTCACCAGTCACTCCTTGGAAACGCTATACAGAGTTGCTATGGGTAGGAACTGACTTGACAGCACTTAACAACACAACAACACATGTACGAGGGTGAGTCAAAAATTATCTGCACTATGCTTATATTAAGATGTCCGTCCACACCCACAACTGATGAAAACATTAAGCATGTATATGAAATGATTCTGTTGACTGGAGGAATGACAGTGGATTATGTGGCAAATCATTTTCATATCAGCCATGGCTCTGCCTCTGAAAAATCCATGACAAACTTGGGTTTCAAAAAGTTTGCAGATACCAAAACAACTTACAGAAGAGCATTTGGACACCTGCAAACAAATTTGGGACTAATAATTCAGAGGAAGGTCAAAGTGTCTTAAAAAAAAAAGTCTTTTTTTTTTTCCACTGGTGGGTGATGAAACATGGATTCATCACTATGAGCCTGAGAAAAAAACGGCAGAGTATGAGATGGAAACATCCTCAATAGCCCACCAAGAAAAAGTTCCATCTGCTAGAAAAGTCATACTTATAGTTTTCTGGGATTCCCAAGGGCCATTACCAGGATAAAAGGTTCAACAAAAATCAACAGGGCTCCTAACAGTGAAGAACTGAAGGCTAAATTTTGGATTAAATGCAGAGGATTGCTATCCAAGTGCATTGTGATCTTGCATGACTGCACACCTCTGCCCACACTGTTAACACTCTGCAAACACTACATCCTGAGGTGTTAAAGCATCCTCCCTATCGTCCTGATCTTGCTCCATCAGACTTTCACCTGTTTGCTCCCTGAAAGCAGCCCTTCAAGGATATTCACCTCTGATGAAGAAGTAAAACAGTGGTGCATTTGTAGCTCACAGCTCAGCATAAAACATTTTTTATAAGGCAATATGAAAGCTTGTTGACAAACGGATAGAGTATTGAAAAGAAATGAGAACAGGTAGAAAAATGATTTATTTGTTTTTCTTAAAAGTTTATTAAAATAAATTCTACAGCTAAAGTGTGGATAATTTTTAACTCACCCTTGTATGATACGAGACTTGCATCTGAATCTGTAGAGAAACTATGATTGAAAAAAAGTACACATACATTTTTGTTTTTGCTTAAATTCATTATATAATATTTCCTAAGCTTTAGTGATATGTGAACTCATTTTCAAAGGGTAAAAAAAAAATCTTGAAACCACCATGGGTTATAGACTCCAATGCCCAGTTGGAGAACTATAGACTAAAAATTAAAGGATTATACAAAAATGTTTTTCAGTTGAAATATGTATTCCTAGAAACAGTTTTTCAGATTAAAATGAAAATAGAATAATCTTGTAGATTCCAGGACCAAACATACAGAGAGTCTGACCCTAGTGTGAAAAGCACAGCTTTATAGTAATCCACTAACCCTATAAAACATCTAAAGTAAAAGTGGAGCATGTGCCCAAGAAAATTTAAAGGATATTATTTTGTATCCATCATCAGGAGAATTAATTTAGACTTAATTTAGACTACACATTTTAGAGACAAATATTGGCTTCATGGACAAACATGTTAAAAAAAAATAAATGCTCAATTACATTTATACCATATAGTCAAACTCATTCTTTTGCTTGAAATGTATCTGACTAATACTTGAGGCCACTCTTTTGAGGGCCTAAGCCCAAATGCTCCAAAATATACAACCTATCCCAATTTAGAGGATATTCATAAATGAAAATTCCATAGGTTATAAAACAAAATATTTTTGCAGGAAACTATGAAGACAAGTGTCTAATAATATATACACGATCAAGAGAGTATAATTTAATGGAAAGAGGGAGGGATGTTTTTCAAATTCTTACAGTGTCATCCACTTTGCTTATATGCTAAATTTTGTTGACAATAATAATATTCTTGTTGACTCTTGCAGCTGTATGTTAAGATAAACAGTCTGTTTCAAGAAGGATGTGAAGCATCAAGTTTGCAGAATAGATATGTCTATGCCAGAATCTTATCTACCTGCAAGATGATACAATTCTTGCCTACATGAAAAAGGGAACAAGATATCTGAAACAGAAAATTACAATATTTTCAAATTTTGTGTTGGTTCCTGAGAATTTCCAATTGAGAAAAGGAAATAAGTAAGTTCAGCCTGACATATAACATTCAAATTCAACTATGTACAACTTACCTTCAATAATCTAATTCTAATTAGTATGGAACTCATCTCAGTCCAATAAAATTCTCTATGATGATGAAAATATTCCAGAATTTTGTTGTCTAATATTGCAGCCACTAGTCATTTTGGGGAGTCTTGGTGTGGCACTACGGGCTAATGTGCAAGGTCAGTTTGAACTTCAAGGTTGGTGGTTCAAACTCACCAGCCACTCCTCGGAAACCCTACAGAGGGTCACAAATTTAACAACAACAAAGCTATTTGTGGCTACTGAACACCTGAAATGCGACTATGTGCAATCTCAATTTACAAGGCCACTTGTTGCTGGTGACTACCACACTAGACAGGGAAGGAGATAATCCCTTACTTTTAAAATACAAGTTCACACATTTACTTTTACTTCTATTAGACCATTTTGATTTTCTCAACTTTTTATTTTAAAAATTATAAATTAATACTCCCTTTATCATTCAAATTAATTTCTTTTTGTTTACTGTACTATTCAGTGACATGTTTGTGAAAACCTTTCATAAAATTGAAAATGACTTTCAAGAATGCCCATACTGTTTCCTTTACTAGCCACAGAAGGCTAACTCATTTAAATATTTTTCTGTCCCTTCTCTTCTTTTGCTTTTCCTGCTCTTTTGTACACTCCTCATGTACAACATTAAACCTAAGGAAGAAGATGGATATTTAGTGAAAAACCTATCAAAGTAGTCTACGATTTTAAGGGGCACACCATGTATTTGAATACTTTCCCAGAGAAAATGATAGAATCACTTTTCCTACTGATTCTGTGGAGAATGCTAGAAGGACTACTGTGAACAAAGGGTCTGAAACCAATCCAGGAACACTCTTTTCTTCAAAAGAAAATTCCAACTGGTCCAGCCAGGAAATGTGGCTTTGAACAAGGAAGGCAAATGTGAGTTGGCTCACACTGGATTGGACATTTCCCAAGTGTTTTTCTTATGAGACTGCAGTTTGGCCTTGTATTTAGGGGCTAATATGCTATGTGACCAAGACAGAGTACTCAGAGACCTGAGGGAAAAAAAAAAAAAAATTCTGGCAGACAACAAATTATTTCATCTGCTTTTTTTTTTTTTCCCCTGCTGCAATCCTCATTTTGGGGGTGGAGGAGGGAGACAAGAGGTCAAAATGAAAAGAATGTGAGTTTATTTTAATGGGAAAGGAATTTTGAGGATATAAAAATCCTATTTGTTAATTCGTTAACAAAAGAACATTTTTTGTACTAAGTAAAAATTCAAACTTCATTATTTTGGAATAGGTTATTCTAATGCTTCAATTACTATTAAAACCAAACCAAACTACTGAATGGATTCTGACTCATATCAACCCTCTGTAGGGTTTCTGAGACTAGAAATCTGTACAGGAGTACAAAGTCTCATTTTTTTCCCCCCAGGAGTGGATTGGGTGGGTTTGAACTGCTGACCTTGCAGTCAGTAATCCAGTGCTTACCAGAATTCTTCTTATTGTTGTTGGTGTTAAATACCCTTGATGAGGCATTAAAAATGTACTGGTTATGAATCGGGCTGCTAACCTCAAGGTTGGCAATACGAAATTACCAGCTGTTTCACAGGAGAAAGATAAGGCTTTCTGCTCCCGTAAAGATTTACAGCCTCAGAAACCCTGTGCAGCGTCACTATGAATCAGAACCGGCTCCACAGTACTTTACAACAACAACATAGTGTCATGGCAGAGTCCTGGTGTGGTGCTATAGGATAAACACTGGACTCCTAACTGCAAGGTCAGCGGTTCAAACCCATCAGCCACTCATTGGAAACTCCATATAGGGTCGTTATGAGTCTGAACTGACTCCACTGGCATTTAACAACAACAATAACAAATAGCTTCAGTCAGGGCAATTCAGCAATCCAATTCAAGAATTTATTAAGCTTTGTTTTTAGTGAAAGAGTTACAAAAGGCATATGTCCTACAGGTCTTGAACTTTAAGGAGTAGATCTAGATTGTGTTATAGAGAAGAGATGCATGCAGGAAATAGAGACAAGATAGTGTGAAAAAGGCTTAACTAGAAATCACATAAATTACCTCTACATTCATAGGTTCAGGGAAAGACTAAGGGTACCTAGACAAATTGATTTTATAGGTGAAAAGGAGAAAAAGAAAGAAAAAAGTGTTCTTATGGTGATATGAACAGAAGCAGGGAAGTATGAAGCAGCATTCATTCAACAAATATTTGCAGAACACCTGTATATATACTGAGCTGTATCAAGTACACACATGACATTTATTCTTCTTTTTCAGGAAGAGTGAAGAGATCATGCTGCCAGGAACAAAGGGCAGATTTTAACTAAATGTCTTTGGATGAGTCACTTAACCTGCCTAATCCTTAGTTTCCTCCCTTGTGGTAAGAGAGGATTAGCCACCAGTTGGAGTCTAAACTTTGCTTTCCTTTAAACAGTGACACTCTTTTCTTCTTCTTTTTCAGTTTTAATGAAATCTTAAGTACAACCCAAATACAAGCAGAGTTAGGAGCCAGAGTGGACCTGCATTGGCTGAAGACAGGGAAGAGATTAGGGGAAGAGTGAGCCCAATTCTCTTACTCAATCTCTCCTCCAATCCTAATCCATACACCAATATTCTTCTGTAGAATTACAAGATTTCATGGGAAATAGTTTTAAACATCTCAGCTTTTGGACTCCTCATTTCCAGTCCAATAGTAAAACCCTGGAATACAGGAAACATAAATAATTAGAAGATCTGATGTTTAAATACAGTTTCCTAGATTTCAGAATGCCAAAGCAATGAAGGTTCCTTCTTAAGTGAAAGAATACAATTGTTTGAATTGCTGTTTGCTAATGTGCTGCAGGATAAGCACTGCACTGCAAATCACAAGGTCGGTGGTTCAAACCTACCTCAGAAACCCTGTACCGGTTCGCTGTGATATGGAACTGCCTGCATAGCACTGAAGAACAACAGGGTCACTGAGAAGGCACTAAAAGAAAAAGCCATGGTATTTTCAATAGCCTCATGAGCATGTGAAAGTTAGACATTGAGAAAGGAAGACCATAGAAGAATTGATGCATTTGAGTTGTAGTGTTTTAGAAGAATATTAAAAATGCCATATACTACCAGAAGAACAAACAAATCTGTGTTGAAAGAAATTAAATTTGATTTTATTTAACTTATTTTCCTTATACTAAATACTAACCATATAACTACTCGATTATATGTAATAACATCCCCCCCCCCCCCATACTGTTCTGTCAACGTATCTTTGTATGGTTACTTAAGACCAGAATGAAGAGGCTTGTAAACAGTGTAACCCTACCTTGAAATACTACTTGTTGTTGTTAGGTGCCACCGACTTGGTACCAACTCATAGCAACCTCATCTTTATAAAATGAAAGAACCAACTAGCCAGTTGCTATGGAGACCTCATGTTTTGCAGAGCAGAATTGCACTCCATAGTATTTTCAAGACACTGACCTTTTGGAAGTATATCACCAGGTGTTTTTGCCAAGGCACCTCTGGTGGGTTTGAACCATGAAAACCATTTGAGCCACCCAGGGAACCAGTTTCTACAAAGGTATTACTTAAAGACAAAGGAAGTCCAGTATCTACTCTGCCTGGACCATAAAGGTCCATTTGAATCACAAGATCAGCAGCTCCGACTCACAATCTCTGCCTTGAAAAGCCTATCCAGTTACCATGTGTCAGAACTGACACCACGACACTTAACAAGTATAGCAAAAGCAAGCTCAATTTTAAGTCAAAGCAATCTTTTTGAGTGTAAAACCCTTCTGCTCTGTAGGATAAGCACTGGCCTGCTAACTACAGGTTAATGGTTCAAACTCACCAGTTGCTCCTTGGAAACCCTATACAAGGTTGCTGAGTCAGAATCAACTGCACGGCACTTAACAACAACAACAATATAAAAACTGGAGTGCAGTGGCCCTATAAATAAGCACTGGACTGCGAACCACAAGTTCCACAGTTCGAGCCCACCAGCTTCCACGGGAGAAAGATGAGGCTAGAACTGCTCCCCGGTTTAAGCTCTAAAAAGTAGAAAGCCCACAGCTAAGGAGTCAACTCTGACTCATAGCAAACTACAGGGCAGAATAAAACTGCGCAATAGGGTTCCCAAGACTGTAAATCTTGATGGTAGCAGACAGCTTTATAGTTCTCTTGTTGAGTGGCTGATGGCTTTGAACCACTGACCTCATGGTTAGCAGCTCTAAACTTAATCCACTCCCACTTAAAGTGATCTCTTTCTCCTCTACTTCGCACAAGTCTTTATCAGTCTAAAGAAACCATCTTATTTTTATTTTTAAACTATAAGCTGCTTGAAGACAAAGTCCATGTAAGGTTCATGCCTGCAAGTCCCCAAAGCACCTAACACAGTCGCATGTACTTAATAAGTCAATTCATGAAAAATCTTGGGTCTGGGAATCCACTCTCTCAAGGCATGTTCCATTTTAGATAAATTTATTAGACTTTGAGTTTAGAATTAGAAAAATTTCCAAGTTAATCATAATCCTTGTTTCAGTCTCTTTTCTACATGGCAAGTAGCTCTTTAATAAGGAACTGTTATTTTATTCTCCTGTGGATTTTCTTTTCATTTATAAGACACACCTTCCAGCTTCTGTAATTTCTTACAGCAAAAACTTTCAAATCATTCACTTTTTTCCCCCAACATCCTGTGGATAACACTGAAGTTTGGCAGTTTCCCTGTTAAGGCATAGGTATTTCAGGATAAAACCATGACTTCCACAGTGGCATGATCCATGTAGAGTTCAGAGGAACTATTACCTATCATGATTGGGAACCATGAATCTCAATTAAGGTTAGGGTAGCTTTCACAGCCATCACAATTTATCAGCTGAAAAGCTGAGCCTGCTCTCCATCTGGGTCAATATTAAGGATCGAACAGTATCATTATCTAAAGTAACTGAAAAGAATAATTTGTATATTTGAGCTATTCGGATAGGTTTCTCTAAGTCATTAATACAATGCTACTGGAGGGTTAACTGGTCCACCCAGCCAGAGGATGCTTCCATATAATCAGGGGTTACACTGACTATGGAAAAAAGAATTTCACTTTAACAGAAAGGGGTTGGTAGAACTGAATTAAAGATATGTAGCATAAATTATCAATTGAAGATTTCATTAAACTTATGAAGATCAGAGTTCTTTTTTTTTTTTTTTTAAGCAGCTTTACAGATAATTTACATGTCAAGGGCACTAATATTGAAAGAGTCATCAAGTTTGGACTTTCTCAGTTTGGCCTTCAGCCCTATAACAACTTCTCAATCAATAGCTTCAAGGAGATTATTAAGACATTACAAAAGCAATGTCTGAGAAACAGTGTCAAAACACTTTAAAACAGTAGAGATTCTAACAAGTTATCTTTGAAGTTTATAACAGACTTCTATTCTAATTCCTTCAACAAGAAAATGATTGGTCCTCATCCCCCACCCTGACTGATCCTTACAAAATATAAGAAGGATGAATTTCAAATTACCTCTACTCATGATAGTTTTATCCTAGACAAAGTTCTTGCCACAAAACAGAGGGTGAAGGACTCCTAGTAGAGCTGTAATTGCCATAATGTTGATTAAATGTACACTTAACTCAGGAAAAAGCTTTTCCATGCCATGGCGGAGCAGTCTTTCTAGTGCTATTAAAAAACCCTTCAAGTACAATCTTCTAAAAGTGGTACTTTGATGAGCGATCCAACATACCTGAAATTTCATTGCTATGTAAAGCAGAGAGGTTGATGCAAGGTAAAGCTGTGTGAAAACTCAGCAAGATACTACTGCCTTAGATGCACTATCACATTATCACATTAGGAAGCATACAAGAAAACTAGGTTTACTTTACAGTTATAACTTCTTTTTGAAACCAAATGTTACCTATTTCATTTGATCATTTCTCAAATCTCATTAGCTTCAGGGACTTTTGAGCTATTTCCTAAATCATGCATATATTCTTTGTTTTTTAACGTTTTATTGTGAATTAAGTGAAGGTTTACAAAGCAGATCATCAGTTTTACATTCAACAAATCATATATTTTGCTTCATTGTTGTTGTTGTTGTTATGTGCCGTGGAGTTGGTTCCAACTCATAGCGACCCTGTACAGGGTTTCCGAGACTGTAAATCTTTACGGGAGCAGAAAGCCTCATCTTTCTCCGTGGAACAGCTGGTAGTTTCGAACCGCTGACCTTGCAGTTCGCAGCCTGATTCATAACCACTACGCTACCAGAGCTCCTTAGATAGTTGCAATCCCCTCCATTCACCTACAGTTAACAGTATTTACCTTTATTCATTTAATGACTGCATTCCTCCTGGTGTATCCTGCAACCCCCGTCTTTACTCTGCCAACCTCCTTCCAGTTGTATATTGCCTACCCAGGCAGTCAATGCGTGTCTACCCTCTACTGCATGTATCATTGCCTCCTCCCCGCAAACCATCATAGATTGTTTCTTTTCTCAAGAACCCCCCCCCCTTTTTTTTTCCTTTGATGTATAAAAACAAAACAAACAGACAAAAAAAAAATCATGCAGGGATATATAATTGGTTAACCACAGGACACATTCTGGAAGCCGGTCTCCTGGCTGCCAGCACACAGCCTTTCTCTTTTCGCAAGTCTAGAGTCCTCAGCCGCTCAATCTCTCCATAGTGAAAAGTGTTGTTGGCACTAAAAATAATCAGAAAAAAGTGCTGTGGAATGGAAAAGCACTTCCCGAACAGGATCCCCAAAAGTGTTTTGAAGGGCAGAAAAACATGTGTGTTAAATAAGATTTGGAAAGTTTGTTATAATGTGAAAACATTAGTCATTACTTAATAGTTACACATTTCAAATTATGTGTATATGGTTAAATATACCAGGATCCCTGGTAGTATAGTGGATTATGAGCTGGGCTACTAACCACAAAGTCAGCAGATTGAATCGACCAGTTGCTCAGCAGGAGAAAGATGAGGCTTTCTGCTTCCGTAAAGATTTATAGCTTCTGAAACCCTACACAGGGTCGCTATGGGTCAGAACCGACTTGGTGGCTCACAACCAGCAACCACCACCATAATGGTATTACCAAAATGACAAAAGAGGTTTAAGTCTTATTTCTCAGAGGCATCTGGAAGGCTTAGAGAGAAGAAACATAATGGTATTCAAACAGTAGAACTTTCTTAGGGGTTCCCCAAAGCCCTATTCTATCCTACCCCACACAACCCTCAACATACATTCTTTTGAAGGAATAGTGACTAAACATTTTAATTTGTGTCAGACTTAGTTAACAAAACAAGCAAAAACCTTTCTCTAGAACAGTAATGAAGGAATGGCCCTTGCAAGATGAACCACTAGTGTCTGAGTGCTATTTTTAGAGAGCAGAATATGCTGTCTATTGGCACTTGGCTTTGACATGTTGAGCAGTCAGGTCATCTGATCCCCAGTCTCATACACAGCTTAGTAAACTGCATTGCTCCCCAAAGAATAATTTATCTTCCCCTTTTCAGAGTGCTAGACTTTACTCCAAAATGAGGTAACTCTTGAAAAAGAAAGTCAAGAAAAGGGAAGGCATCTCTTTCCAAAGGCAATGAGTTCCATAGTTTTCCATTTACCATTTGATGAAGTACCTGTTTAACCAGCGAAAAAGATGTTGTGCCTGGCAACTTAAAAGTTAGAACTACTGATGCGTTATCCTAATACTAGCTAGATTTTGTATAATCTGGTTTTTTATCCAACCTGTTTTTCATAATTTAAAAATGACAATAAAATGCAGAGTTAAATCAAGTATGGTGAGTTCTCACAGATACTGAGTTAAGAGAACTCTTGATATTTATTGGTCATAGAAAATAAAGAGCTCTGTAACACAAAAGCAAAATTTTAGGAATTTGTACATAACATGTTTATGAGAAAAATTTTTTAAAATCCCGATTAGAATGAAAGATGAGACTTGGGTTTCTGTCACCTTATAATAGAGGGCTAATCTAAGGAGCTCTGGTAGGGTAGTGGTTACGAATCGGGTGGCGAACCTTAAGGTCAGCAGTTCGAAACGACTAGCTGCTCCTCGGGAGAAAGATGAGACTTTCTGCTCCTGTAAAGATTTACAGCCTTGGAAACCCTGTACAGGGTCGCTATGGGTCGGAACAGATTCGATGGCATTTAACAACAACAACAATCTATACACAATAAAGTTGTGAACTACAGAAAGTTTCTGAGCCACCGGAAGATGCAGTGAAAGTAGTGTTTTTTGACTACTCAGGAGACTATAAAATAGATGAAGGAAAAATGGCAAAATTAAATCGCAAACTGGAAAGTATATTCCATTCAACAAAATAAGCCAGCAAAAATGCAAAAATATCCAATTGGCAGGAATTGACAAGTATTTGTGCAGAAAGAAGACAAAAAAAGCAAGTGGTCCATTAAATAATTAATACAACAATGAGATAATGAGGCAGGAAAAAAAAAAAAAAACACCTTAGCTCTGGAGTCAAGACTTTCAACTATAGCATGGACAGAACCTCATAGACCTCTATGTTAGATGTTTTAAAGTCACGTTCATCCTTCCAGGAATGGTTTCCTAGCTTCCCTATATATCTTGGTCTCATAGAATTTATTTCCATACTAGTACAATTTCTCAATATTTTGATTTTTATTGTGTGTTATACCTGGTTTTATGCTGATTCACTCTTAGACATGACCTAGACAAATCAGAAAAAAAATAATGTTATTCTTTTTTAAAAAACTGGCTAAGTAGCATAGAGAGGGACCAAACAAAGCCATAAAACAAGAAGGAGGATCATCTTTTCTAAAACAACAAAGAACTTCAATCGACTACTGCTCAAGTATTGAATCGCTCTGAATTACAGAGAGCCTTGACCAATATTTATTGCTACATGTTTTAGAAGCAATTTCCATTTTGATGGGTTGCTTCAAAAGTGGTATTCTGAAGCAGTTAAATAACATAAAAATATAGGATCAAGATTATTTCTGTCAGATGAAAAATACAGCATTTATGCAGCATTATATAATCCATTCGCTGGTTTATGAGCCCAAGGTTCCCACGGGAGTGTTACAAACCCACATAACATGCTACAGGGTTATATTTTGCATTTGAGACTCCAAATGTGCAGTAAATACTTTCTGAAACCACAAGTGTTAACTATGATACTTATAATTGGTCCCTGAAATTAAGACCAAAATTACAAAGAATTTCTATTTGACAGTTTAAGATGTCCTCAGTTTAGGTGATCCAGCGATTTAAATACATACATTTTTTTTCTCCAGCATGTCAGTACTCCTCAATTGTTAAGATACATAGCACATAAATCAGATGGCCAAATTGGGCCTATGAAAGAACAGTTACCAATGATTCAATGTCAAGGAAGACTACTGCAGTGTTCCCCAAGGATGAGGCCAGTATTTCTTAAACACTCCAACTAACTGCCTTCAATAAAGAAAGAACATAGGCTACTTAGTTCAAAGATGACATCACGCCTGGGATAGCTGGTTCAGCTAACTCGGGAAAGGACATAATTAAAATTCAAAACAAAAGGTTATGTCATGGACATAAATTTTAAAATAAAATATATGGTTACGATTATACATTTACAAAATAAAACATAAATAGAACAGCAATCTCTAGCAGCAGACATAAATGTGTAAACAGGCTAAAGAGCTTGAAAAGAATATAAAATTAACCCAGGTGTGTAATGGAACCGTTTTCAAAAGGTGTAGCCAATCCTGATAAATATAAACAATATGTAAAGTACAAATGAGCAACTACACAACTGTATGATTGTTAATCATATCAGTTCTGTCCAGGAAACCCCAGAAAATTTTAAGTGTGTGAAATTTGAAATTATGTAATCTAGGAAAGAAAACATTGAAGGGTGGCTTAAGAGCTTTGAGTATATAAAAGATTATTTTGTACATAATTATTGCTTTACGTAATTATGTAAAGAAAAAACAAATATAGTTTATGTTACGATGACGGTATTGGTGGTAGCTGTGTGTCAGTGAGTCGGTTTCGACTCTTCATTACCCTGTATAGTGTTTCTAGGGCTGTAAATCTTCACGGGAGCAGAATGCCTCATCTTTCTCCAGAGGATTCAAACTCCTGACCTTGCAGTGAGAGCCCAACTTGTAACCCACTACGCCACAACGGCTCCCTTATTTCAATGACAGAATTTAAAAAACTGTAATTTTTAAACTCATCAAACTTAGTAGCAAAAGTTAAAATTCTTTGGTATCCTTACCGAATAAGTCCTAAAACAATCTATGAGTTTTCAAATTTGTAGACTGTATCTAACAATGCAAAAGACTTCACTACACAATATTAGGAGCTGACGTTCAACTCTCACATTTTCCAACATGTTTTTTGGGAGAAGTATCAACTTAAATTGCCTACCCGTCTTTTGCTAAAGGAAGGACCATGAGACTGAAAAGTAATATTCGTTCCCAAAGGAAATGGACTATTGACCACTGACCACAAAATTAAGAATACTATGTACTTTGTTTTTAATATAACACTAAATTTATCTTTCAAATTGAGGGGTTACTGGAAGTCGCCAACTGACAGTTTATGATAAAATGCAGATTGTGTAATGTTTGTAAATTCTTCAATTAGTTGCCTGATCATTTTTTAAAATCAAGAAAACCTACATAAAAATGCAGTACCTGGTAGATTCTAACAGGAAAATCCAGCAAACCTTTACCTTTATTTTCACAATCTACCAGTGCTGAGTAGGAAGTGGCACAGATAATGATCTCACTACCAGTCCTCCTCCACTCCTTTCTAAGCAATCTGGTCCCAGTAGGCATCTGAGTTTGTCATCCCTCGTTTGTAAGTGCAGACATTTTCTTAATATGAAATTTTTTTTTTCCTCTGCCTAGAACACAATCCAACATATTAATTAATCTAGGAGTAACCAGCATCAGAAGTTAGTGAGTTAACAGTCTTTAATGTTTGGCTATTCATGCAGTTGTTCAGTCCAGCCAGATTTAATTTGGTTACCAAATATTTCATTTTATCTAGATCAAAATACGTTAGTGATTAATCAACTCTCCCTCACTTTTCAAGTATTAAGGACAAAATCAATCCTTTAGAGAAACAAAAATGAACCAAGAGTGGCAACTGTAGAGTAGGAAAGAGGGCAATATGAGTAAGCACACAAGAACCAAGGCCAGGAGAATTTGCAATCATAATAAAGAACAAAATGTTCTGTCCAAGGAAAAGACAGCAAGCTTTTAAACTTGTTTCCAAGGACTCTCTCTAAGAAATGATGAAAGACCCAGAAGCAAACTCATCTTTTAAAATTTTAAACAATCAATCAAATCTAACTTAAACATTTGTTTTTGTTTTTTATAGACAGGAAAATGGACTATTCTAGCATTGCTGTCTTAATAAATAAAGGTTAACTTTTACAAAAATCAAGTGTTGTAATTTGCATTACTACTGAAAACTATGAAAAAACAAAATTCTTGAATTAGAAATACAAATTGAATTAGTTTCTTTAGTACGTATCTTAATCTTGTTTAAGTAAAAGGGTTTTATATTGTCAGTTACTTGTTCAGATAAAAAAATTATCACATCGGAACATGATTCAATAAGGAACAAAAACAGGAATAGGGAGAGTCTGTCCGGATACAACTGGATTAATTGGAAGTATCAGTAGGAGATGTCAGTCTTTTTTGTAAGGTCATGTTATTTAGCTACACCCTGAAGTATAGTGTTAGAAGCTGGCTCAACAATGAATACCAACCAAAACCAATTCAGGGATCCTATCAGACAAAGTAGAACTAACGGTACCTATAGGGCTTCCAAGGCTGTAAGTCTTTATGGAATTAACGGCCACATCTTTCCTCCTGTAGAGTGGCTGATAGACTTGAACTTCCAATCTTTTGGTTAGCAGCTGAGTGTATTAACCACTGCATCACCAGGGTTCCTCAACAATATATAGATAGCATATACGATATCAAATGTGTTTTCCTCTTAGAATCTTGAAGTATTTTAGCTGCTTAAAATATATTTTATTCATGGCAAACGAGTTAAATAATGCTTTTTTAAATTTAATGAAATAAAAAGCTCACATTCAAAGCAATGAAAAGATTTAGGAAAGGAGTTTAAAAAAAAAAATGTCAACCTACTACCTTTTTCTACTAAAGATTATAATTCCTAAAGGGGTTTGAAAGTCTATTCCTGAAAGGTAATAGAGGAGACTGACTTCTATTAATGTTATGTCCTCTGACATCTAGTCTGTGAAAATAAAAGGAGAAAGCATTAACTTTTAGCAGTGGACATGTTTAAAAAAAATAAAAAATGAGCAAATTCTAAATAGCTATGTGGAGCAAGGTGACCCAGCCTAGTTTAACAGAAAACCAAAATGTAATCAAATGAAACCTATGACCTTTGTACCAGAGAGAGTGAGGGAGACAAGAAGGCAAATACAATTTAAGAACCTGTGAAGAAAAAGTAAAAGAAGTCACATATGTATGCAACATTCTGCTGAACTGCTACGTAACAGACAGTCCCTGAAAGAACTCCACTCCACTTCTAAAATGAGGTAGCCAAACCCCTTGGTACTTCCTATAACTATAGCTTCAGCATCTTCCCATGACCCATTTTCACCTAAGGAAACTGAAGACAATTCAAACTAACAGGCCAGCATGAACCAGAGCTATGTGAACTGGTCACAAACCACCTGAAACCATGCCTCTAGTTTCCAAGTGAAAACAGATCCCACTCACTGACTTCTGTCTCAGCTCCAAGCAGATTCTACAACTAGCAGCGGCTTTTTAGCTAATCACGAATGCTGGTGTATCTGTGGGTGTACACAAATGTGTGTTACTGTTTGGTAGAGTCGGGTGGCCAAGGAGACTGGGAGAGGATGGAGGATCTGAACACTGAGGAAGAACAACAAGGACGAAACATGAAAGGGAAGGCCAGATACTGCACACCAATCTCTCACTTTCTCCAGTTCTTAGCACATAGTAACTATCGGCTGTGGAGTCCATTTCAACTTATCATAATCTTTTGTGTTTCAAAGTAGAACTGCACAGAGGGTTTTCAATAGCTGTGACTTTTTGGAATTAGACTGCAAGGCCGTTCTTCCCAGGTGACTATGGGTGGATTCAAACTGCCAACCTGCTGGTTACTAGCTGAAGATTTAAATGTTTGTGCCACCCAGGGATTCCTTAGCACACAGTAGGTGCTCAATTTTTAAAAACACACATAAAACTAGTGAATGAGCAATAAAAAGCTATCAATTGAAGTTATCTGTGCACAGCAGTGAAATATTATAAAACATTAGGTATCTAGGAAGCACTATCACTGTCTGAGTCACAATTGGGGAACCTTTTTCTTGCCAAAATTTATAACGTCATTCACAGGCCATACAAAGTTATCAGTTTAAAAATTATCCTGCTATATTTGGCCAAACATGTAATTAACACCCTTCATGTGATGGCTGGAACTGTAGTTGCGTTGTCAGGTCCAGACCAAATGATTTTAGTGGGCTGACGGCCCATAGCCTGTATGTTCCCCACCCCTAGTCTAAAGGAACCAGAATTAAAGTGATTATGTCGATATAATGTCGATTGTGTATCAATTATTATACTCATAAAAATAATATAAAATAATCATTCACATTAGAAAACAGAAATTAAAAAGAACAAATATATAATAGGAAATACTATTATTTTACTTCTAGGACATCCCATTATCGCTAGTGAAGCATTTTTCTTTTTTAAGGAAGATACAAATAGTATATTAGAAGGTATCTGAAATGATAAAAAATAAAATTGCTAGGTAATAGTGTGAACAGCAATGACGTAAGCTCCACATTAAACAATCTAAGATGCATTAGCCTATATTGAATTTCTTAGCTATTTTGGAACTTTTGAAATTGTAGGATCAGCACTGACCAGGTATCCAAAGGTCGATGGTTCAAATCCACCAGCCACTCCTTGGAAACCTTATACAGGTTCACTTAACAACAGAAATAGGTAACAATATCTGTCCTAGTCCTGGTGTGGCGCTGTGGGTTAATGCGCCAGACTACAAAGCCGTTTGAACTGCAAGGTCGGCGGTTCAAGCTCACCAGCTGCTCCTAGGAAACCCTCTACAGGGTCGCTAGGGTTGGAATCAACTCGACGGCACTTAACAACAAGGCATTTGTTGCTTTAATTCAATTTGTACAAAAGAAGACTTAGAAGATTCAGCAGCTGACATTACTCAAAGTAATCATACCTAAATAGGGTTGAATGGTTTATTTATCCCAATATTCGATATCCCCAGTTTATTGTTTTCTCCATGCAAACATTCATGCTCACTAGAGACAAAAGCCACTCAAAATATTTGTTTTGCCCCTGCTAACTTGGGCTAGAATTTTTTATGAGCCAAGTGGGAGAGTAAAATTTTAACATATATGTTTCCCACTGTATATTCCATGGAACACTGGATTACCTGGTTAGATAAATTTGGGGGAACATCGCATAGTATCTTTTCAAGATTCATTATGTACATTAGATTATAACTCAAATTTATTTGACCATGGAACCCTATCTTTTGCAGAATGGCAGGATGGGAAAACTGCCTTAGTCTTCTTAGAACGTTTTGTAAAACACAGAACCATGAATACTGTAGTTGTTGTTAAGTGCTATCGAGTCAGTTCCAACACATAGCAAATCTGTATCGGGTTTCAGGGGCTGTAAATCTTTGCAGGAGCAGAAAGCTTCATCATTCTCTCATGGAGCTTGAACCACCGATCTTGTGGTTTGTAGGTCAGATAATATCTTAGAAATGGGTGGAAATTTAAAAAGTGTCAATCCAAGCCTGCAATGTAGTGTGAAGTAACAGAGGTCCAAGAAAGCAAAGTAATTTAACAGAGATTACTTTGTTGTTAACTGCCATTGAGTCGGTTCCGAACCAGAGTGACCCTGTATAGGGTTTCTGAGGAGTGATGTGAGCTTGAACCACTTACCATGAGATTCAAACCAACTTTGAAGTCCAGCACATAAACTCACAGCGCATGAACTCACAGCGCCACATCAGGACTCCTGACTGAAATTACACAGACATTATCTACAATAAGAATAACAGTAAGAACAATAAAAATCATTCCCTTTCATTGCTAACTCCATCATTTAACTGCTTCACCAAATAAAGGGACCATCAAGTTAGAGACCCCCCAAACCTCCCTTGTAACTCCTCTACTAGTTCTTCTATTTCAAAGGCTAGCTCCTTTTCCTGGGCACTAGACTGAATTTTCTTCCACCTCCTTTGGCACCTCATGTCCTTACTCACTATCATTTTTTTTTTTTTTTTTTGCCTCCACTTCTTTTCAAACTTTAACTGCAATCATAACAGTGTCCAAGTTCTATCTTTTCATCTCAACATATCATCTTAGTCTCCCTTTTCCTTCACTGCCAAATTTCTTTAAAGCAGTCTATTTTTAATATCTCAACTTCCTCAACTTTTATTCACTCCTTAGCCATTAATGTTGAAAAAATAATGTTAAACTTTTTCACACTACTTAATCTGTAGCCAGCAATGCTCCAGTCACAAGAGACTTTTCACTTGCCAACAATGTCTTTTGAATACCCAATGTCCTTCTACATTTTCAGGCTGTGTAAAACGTGCTACCTTCTTCCTTCTGACTCCCTTGCCTGACTAGCAACCTTCCTCAGCATCTTACCTTAGCTTAAATATTAGCTTTTTAAAGAAGAAATCATCCATTGAGGGTAACTTCCTTCAAAGTATATATAAAATATCTTGCATATACACATATTTTAACTAGCATGACCATTTGTTGCCTAAACCAGAATACATTTGAGAATGAAAAGAGACTATTACTAATGACACAAGCCTGACAGGTATAAACTCTTACCATCCCAGGGAATGTTGGATCTATGGTCACCATAATTATAGTAGTTGTTGTTGTTGTTGTTGTTAAGTGCCGTCGAGTCAGTTCTGACCCATAGCGACCCTGAACAGGGTTTCTGAGGGTGTAAATCTTTATGGGAGTAGAAAGCCTCATCTTTCTCCCGTGGAGTGGCTGGTAGTTTCGAACCGCTGACCTGAAGGTTCGCAGCCCGATTCGTAACCACTATGCTACCAGAGCTATCTTGTAATTTGTTTGTCCACATGTCTGTATATCTGACAGACTACAAAGTTACTCTAGGAAAGAGACCTTTCACTACCTAGCATAATGCTAAGCACATCTTAAATTTTTAATAAATGATGCTTTTGAATGAAGAAGTCAAATGAAGACACCCAAATAAACAGTGTTCTAAAAAGAAGATAAGGAGCTCTGGTAGCATAGTGGTTACGAATCGGGCTGCGAACCTACAGGGTCAGCAATTCAAAACTGCCAGCTGTTCCACAGAAGAAAGATGAGGCTTTCTGCCCAGTAAAGATTTACAGCCTCGGAAACCCTGTACAGGGTCACTATGAGTCAGAACTGACTCCATGGCACATAGCAACAACAACAACAACAACAAAAAGAAGATAGTTCATGATAACAAATGGTTTCCTTAACAGGGAAGTTTTTAATATGAACAGATAAAAGGTAGTAAACCACAACTAATATTTCAACACAAGTAGTATGAAATTTGTTCTGAATCTGAGAGTCTTTTTCTGGGATCTTTTGACAAAGACAATAGAAAAGCAAGTGGTTTATAACATGCCTCACTAAATCTACACTTACCCTCCCTCCACCTAACAACCTCTTAACTCATTTTTGAAGACTCATTTTTAATATCGCTTTCTGGGTGAAATCTTGCCCAATTTATCCAGATAGTAAATGCCTATTCTTCTGTATTCCCAGAACATTTTGTAGAGATTTAACAATTTATTGAATGTCTACAACATGCTAGAGACAATGCCAGAAGTGTTGGCATACACTATGCAATTAACTCTTCCAATAACATTGTACGACTATTTCCCATTTTAGAGATAAAGAACTAGATACAGAAGTTGAGAAAATCACAAAGATTTCAAGATAAATCTTGGAAACTGTACTAAATCTCACAGGGTTCCTATTCAAGCCCTACGTTTTTCCCAATACAGCACTAAGCACATTATGCCATGATTATTTGTGTATCTGTTTCCCCAACAAGCCTGTCCAGAATCCATGAGTAGGAACACTTGAATACCCAAGTCCCCTAAAGACTTCCAACAGAGTACCTGTCACATAGCAGATACCCAGTAGATTATTAGGAGGAATGAGGACCTGGATACAATCTGGTTGACCTCTAGCACCCTTTTTAAAAAAAAGCCTCAGGAGATACTTAATTATATGGCTGACAATAGGAAGCTTTAATGTTGAATGAACCTTGGGCAAATAATATTTAAAGAGTTGGGATTTATTTCAATGATTATCAGCAAAAGGTGGGTATTTTACAAAGCACTCTTATAGTTTTAAAACTATTAGACTAAAATATAAAACCATTTAAAATATCATTGGTGTGTTTATTAGTACCCAATACCAATGTCAGAGTCCTGGTGTGGCGCTGTGGGCTAATTCGTCAGACTGCAAAGTCATTTGAACTACAAGGTCGGTGGTTGAAGCTCACCAGCTGCTCCTTGGAAACCCTATACAGGGTCGCTATGGGTCGGAATCGACGTGACAGCACTTAACAACAATACCAATGTCACTGGATTCTGCCTTCCTGAATCCATTTGTCTCACCCTATGAGATGTTCTGGGCTCCTGGTGTGGCATTGTAGGATCAGCACCGGAGCGCGAACCACAAGGTAAGCAATTCAAACCCACCAGATGTTCCTCAGAAACCCTGCACAGGGTCGCTGTGAGTCAGAATCGAATCGACAGCACTTAACAACAATAACAACGAGGTGTAATTACTAAGTAATGCGGTAGATTCATAAACTGGAGAGGAAAATCAGACCCATTTTGCATATTGACGTCTTCCTAATTCTCCTCATTCTGTATCTAGGTTTTATTCATAGCGGATTCATTCCATGTCTGTTTAGGCTTGCATCTCAAAGACATTAGCATTGCTATTAATGGATCATCCCTGCAACCCCCAAACATACACAAACACAAACACATATTTCTCATATATGAAAAGCCTTTATCCTTTAATGTGTGGTGGGCTTCAAGCCTAGGGCCAGGATGCAGAGTTCTTCTCACGGGGAAATGGAGATTTCCTGATTTTTGCAGGAGGAAGAATAATGAAAAGTGTTAAAACAGGCAAAGAACAAGGCATATTGCTTCCTTCCTAAAACATGAACATACAAACACATTCCTCTTGAGCACTACACTTTATTCTTCAAGTCAGAGTTGTCACAGGTGGGGAATAATACGGTCCTGGTGGAACTGCTGGTTAGGTTTTGGGCTGCTAATCATAAGGTCAACTCTAGCCTACCAGCTACCCCATGGGGGAAAGATAAGGTTGTATGCTCCCATAAAGATTTAGCATCTCAGAAATCCTATGTAGGGTCACTATGAGTTGGAATGGATTTGGTGGCTTTAAGTTTGGTTGGACTTGAATTAAGAGAGTAAGAAGAACTAGGAGACTGGCTTTTAAATAAAAATTCTGGATAGTAATTAAGGTTGTCATGAAATCTTGGTCAAATTAGTTTCTTTGAGACTTAATTTTCCCATTTATAAAATGGTAATAATATAAGCATTGGACTGCTTACCTCAAGGTCAGCAGTTCAAACCTACCAGCCGCACCTCAGAAATCCTATACATGGTGACTATGGGTTGGAACTGACTCAATAGCAATTAACTACAACATTTTAACAGAGTTGAAGTAAGTTTTACCTAAGAAAGCGTACATAAAGCATACATGAGCAAATCTACACATACTTAATAAATATTAATATTATTGCTAATATTTTTCCTGATCCCTCTTCTATGCTCTGATTTCTCAATCTCTGTTGCTACTTCCACTCCTTACGACCTTTGTTATTGTGGTGCACTTAAGTTGGTTCCAACTCATAGTGACCTTATGTACAACAGGCGGAAACTGTGCAGTCCTGTGTTATCCTCGCATCTTTACTAAGTGAGTCCACTCCTATCTCACTGAGGGTCTTCTGCTTAATCACTGACCCTCTATTTACCAAGAATGATGTTCTTCCCCAAGGATTGATTCCTCCTGGTCACATGTTCAAAGTATGTGAGAACTTTTGCCATCCTTGCATCTAAGGAGCTTTCTGATTGTTCTTCCAGGCAGATTTAGTCATTCTTCTGGCAGCATTCTCAAGTATTATTTGACAACACCTTAATTCAAAGGTGTCAATTCTTCATCAGTCTTCTTTATTCACAGTCCACCTTTCACATGCTTATGAAGTGATTGAAAAGATGATAGCACACCTTAATCATCAAAGTTACACCTCGGCTTTTAAACACTTTAAAGGGAGGTCTCTTGAAGCAGATTTGCCCCATGCAATACATCATTAACTATTTTTTTTAACTGCTGCTTCCGTGGGCGTTGATTATGGATTAAAGTAAAATGAAATCCTTGACAACTTCAATGCTTTCTCTATTCATCATGATGTTGCTTCCTGGTCCAGTTGTGATAATTTTTGTTTTATGTTGAGATGAAAGTCATGCTGAAGTCTTTTATTTTCACCGTAAAGTGTTTAAAGTCTTTATTTTCAGCAAGTAAAGTTGTGTCCAACTTCTTTAGAAGTTGTTGTTGTTATGTGGCATGGAGTCGGTTCAGACTCATAGCGACCCTGCACAGGGTTTCTGAGGCTGTTAATCTTTATGTGAGCAGAACGCCTCATCTTTCTCCCCCAGAGCAGCTGGTAGTTTCGAACTGCTGACCTTGCAGTTCGCAGCCTGATTCATAACCACTACGCTACCAGAGCTCCTTTAGAAGAGAGACATGGAAAAGGCAACTCTGTCTCTAGTCCTTGTGTCAAGCCGTGTAGTGTGACTGAGAAAACATATGCTTAGGAATGAGAAAAACAAGCTTTTGAGTCCTGCCACACCCCTCACTCGCTGTGAAACTGTAAGCAGTTTATTTAACCTCTGGAGGCTCATTTACAAGTTCTATAAAATAGAGGTGTCCATTTCACCAATATTTAGAGGTTTTGGTTAAGATTAATGTTATTCTCATCCTCTCCCCATCTTTTCTGGGAGATCCTCTAACAGTCCATCCCTATGTCTTTCAATAAATAATTGAGCAAGCATGGAATTGCAAGAGAAGGGAAAGTAGAGAAAGAAGAATGAAAGAGACAGAAGGTCCACACCGTCCATGCTCATTACCTGCCCTTGTCTCCATCGCCATTCATCCAACATCCCCTCCCTACTGACCCTTCTCCCAGCCACCCCCAACACTACTGATTTAGAATCCCTGCCCCAGATCCACAGTCTTTGAAGATAAAATAATGCAGATCTTATTTCCAGGGCCCAAAACCAAGGATAGAGGAATAGGAGTCTCCCTTCCTCCCCCAGAGCTACGTATTAGAAGTTCACATTCCTTGTTTGCTATTTGCGAATATGAAATCAGAATACACACAGTTCATGATCACTGGAAAATCCTACTAGTACCATGATCTAGGTAAATAAGCAAGCAGACATAATAGACTGGACAGGTGATTTAGCTACAATGAGAAAACAAATACAGACACACCGCAGCAATACTGTGGGTTTGGTTCCAGATCACTGCAATAAAGTGAATATCGCAATCAAACAAATGCAGCTAAAAAGTAAATAACATGCATTTTTAGGTTTCCCAGTGCATGTAAAATTATGGTTACACTATACAGTCATTTATTAAGTGTGCAAAAGCCTTCTGATGCGGCATTATAGGATAAGCACTGGACTGCTAATTGCAAAATGAGGGGTTCAAACCCACCAGTTGTTCCTCAGAAACTATGTACAGTGTCTCTGAGTCAGTACTGATTCAACTGTACTTAACAACAAAATTAAGTGTGCAATAGCATCATGTGAACTTTTTAAATATTGTGAGAATTACCAAAAGGTTACAGAGACACAAAGCGAACACATGGTATTTGAAAAATGGTACTTGCTTAACACAGAGTAGCCACAAACTTTCAATTTATACAAAATACAGTGTCTGTAAAGTGCAGGAAAGTGAAGTGCAATAAAATGAAGTACGATTGTACTTCTATGGGGTCATGAAACAAACTTTTAGAAAATGATGAATTTTCACAACAAAGCCTACCAGTACTGGGGAGTAAAAATAATTTTAGAGATTTTAAGATCCTGTTGGTATGAGGAATGGTTTTTAAGAAGGAGGCTTCTAAATGTTTTCTTTTTTGTTTAATCCAAAAAAGGAATGCACTGAAGGGAAACTTGATTTGTTTTGTCTCTGTAGTTGCTGTAGCCTGCTGTTGACAAAGAAATGGACAGTTTCACCTTACCCTAGGGAGGAGAAAACCCCCAAAAATCAAGCAATCCACCCCCTTGCCTCTAGAAAGGAATGTATCTCAACATGCCATAAAGAATCCTTCGGGAATAAATGAATTAAAGCACATCCTACGCACAATTTTAAAAGAGCTATGCAGTAGAAAATGTCTAAATTAAAGAGCTTTCTGAACAGAAATCTCACAAAGTACAATCTAGAAAGAAAGAAAAAGAAAAGTTGGTTGTTAGGATAGCTATCTAGAAAAGTTGGTTGTTAGGATAGATAGCTATCTAGAAATGATTTTTCCTTTTTTTTTCAGTTTTATATAATTAAAATGAATTAACAACTTTTAAAACAAGAAAACCAAAATGCATTTAATACTGATTATTCTCAAAAAAACAAAACAAACCGTTTATACATTTAGAACCTCCCAGATACCTAATTATCCTATGGAATTAAGTGATCTAAACATCAATGCAAATTTAGATGAATCTGTTTTCAAATGTAGACTAGTCCAAGTGTATTGTTGCTGTTATGTGCCATGGAGTCGGTTCCAACTCATAGAGACCCTATGCAGGGTTTCCCAGGCTATAAATCCTTATGGGAGCAGAAAGCCGCTTCTTTCTCCCATGGAACAGCTGGTAGTTTCGAACTGCTGACCTTGCAGTTCACAGCCCGATTTGTAACCACTACACTACCAGCGTTCCTTAAGTGTATTGTAGTCACTGTATATTTACATAACTGAAGTTTCTACATTGTGTTACAATCAGAATATCTTTGGAAAAAAATAAAAATTATGAAGTAAAAGTTTACTCTTCCCTGAGAAAACGGCTTGAAGAAAAGCCTATCAAGATACAATATTAATATTCAATTAAAGTATTTATACTAGTTTAAGAAAGAAACAATAAAATTTATGGTGTATGTTTTTAGTAAATTGTTGTTGTTGTTGTTAAGTGCTACCCAGTCAGTTCTGACCCATAGTGACTCTGTATAGGGTTTCTGAGTAGCAGTTGGTGAGCTTGAAGTGCCAACTTTGTGGTTCAAACTGACTTTGCAATTCAGTGCATTAACCCACCGTGCCAATACCATATTGTAGTTGTTAAGTGCCATTGCGTCAGTTCCAATTCATAGTGACCTAGTATAGGGTTACAGAGGAGCAGCTTATGGGTTTGAATTGCCAACCTTATAGTTATCAATTCAGTGCTTATCCTACAGCACAACACCAGGGATCTTTTATGCCCTATGTTGTTGTGGTTAAGTCTAGTTGGTTCCAACTGATAGTGACTCTGTATAGGGTTTTCGAGGAGCAGCTGGTGAATTTGAACCACTGACCTTGTAGTTTAAACTGACCTAGCAACCCAGTGCCTTATCCCACAGCGCCACACCAGAACTAGATACCTGATATTCAGAACAAATAAAAAATTCTTTTATAAAATGTATAAACCATTTATAATATAATCATGCTCTGTCATGTACTGAATTTTCCAAGTGTTTTTTTTAGAAACATACTCTGTCATTTACTGAATTTTCAAGTGTTGTTTAAAAAAAAAAAAAAACAAGTTGTTTTTAGGTGTTATACAAGAACTATATGCAATTAAGGAGCTCTGGTAGCGTAGTGGTTACAAACCAGGCTGTGAACCACAAGGTCAGCAGTTCGAAATTACCAGCAGTTCCGCGGGAGAAAGATGAGGCGTTCTGCACCCATAAAGATTTACAGCCTCGAAAACCCTGTACAGGGTCGCTGAGTCGGAACTGACTCCACGGCACTTAACAGCAACAAATATGCAATTAAGGAGAGGGGAGAGAGAGAAAAGGGGCTATCAAAGAAGTAAAAAACTAAAGCAAAACAAAATCTAAAAATGGGTTTGCACACGAAAAGGGAAAAAAAAAATTGCTGGTTACCAGGGTGTATTGGGGTGGGCTGAGGGGAGGGAAGGGAAGGTGGAGAACAGGGTAGGGAATAGACACAGGATAGTTTGGGTGCTGGGGCAGGTGTGCGATACACAAGAAGGGGGAGGGGAATGGAAGACCAAGGCGGATGGGAGAACATTTAAGCAGGTTTGCATTGGCTAAGTGGAACAGAAGTAAATAATGATGTATGCACAACCTTGGAACAACAGGGCTCTGGGATACAGGAATTGAGGAATGGTTAGAATGGGTAAAAGAGGGAAAATAACATTAAGATGCTTAGCTGTCTTTTGAATCTTGGTTTCCCTTGCCTAGTATTATAAAATACACTCTTGAAGGCGAGACAGGAATAGCCAGAAACATCACCATAGAAAGTTTGTAAGTCTGACTTTATTGTTTTTGTTAAGTGTAGTCGAGTCGTTCCTGACCCATAGTGACCATAAGTAACTGGAATAACTGAAATGGGGCTACAATTTGCCCAGGGAAGGAGGTTTCCTGTTGAACCTTTGCATTGCATACGGCCATAGATGGAATCTTGATCCCCATCCAGAATCTTCTGAGGTGGGAAATTTCCACTTGAAAGGACAAGCAGACCAGCCTGGAGTGGCTAGAAGAATAGATAATATTTCTTGAAAGAAAGACCGGCAGGAAAAATCAAAAACAACATCAGCAGTCTGATTGACTACTACAAGAACAAGCAAGTTGTTCATCCAGGAGCCATCAAAGGCAAGAGGTCAGGTCTCCTCAGGGCAAACCTCTTTCCAAGACTGAGACTCAAGGGGAATACATGAGCAGGCATGCGGTCTAGCTGGTGACCATGTTGGTCTACTGATAACAGGAAGTGGGGGAAAAACAGCAATTAAGTTGTGAGCTAAGTCTGACCAAGTTCAATAGACTTCTGTCAACTTTGGTTGAGACCTGGTTGGCCAGCAGTATAGTGAGACATGGGGACTCCTGGGCCCAGGGACAGGGACATGGCCACAGAGGACTAAAGCGGAGAGTGAAGCGTCCAGTTTATATGAAGTGAGGGGAGATGCACAAGAACACGCATACTTGCAGATAGTACCCACTTGACCTGGCTTCAAGAACTCGACTAGAGGAAGAAAGAAAAGGAAAAAAAAAGAGTAATCCACTACAATTTGATGAACTTGACCTATACTTATGGATATAGTAGCTCAAATGAGGGAATGAATCTTTACAGCGAGGATCATTCCCACCCCCTGGGTACACAGGGTTGACAGGGATGGACAACTTAGACATTGGCTACCTAAAATGTGTGTGTGTGGAGGGGGGGGTGGGGGGTTCTACAAAGGCAAAAAAGTGACTAGCTTACAAACTTTCAGGAGGGATCCTAGTTCCAGAGGGTGCGGGGGAAGGTAGAATCTTCACTCAGTGTTCTCCAACCTGTCTGGACGTGGTTGGTAAAAGGAGATGGAGATAAGACTCTTGTGGTTCAATAGTGAATAATTGCTAACAGGACAGACTGTGAGTGTTACAAATGTAAAGCAGACATTTTGTAACAAAAGGAAGGGAGTGGTTGATTTTGCAGACCAGGAGTAGAGGACCCTGGGACCATCAAGGGAGAAGAGTGGATTGTGGGACCCTATCCAGAGAAGCAGTGAAGCCAGAGATGTAGGCAGAGAAGATAACGTGGAGAGATGAAGTGGCTGGGGCCTCTGGACTCAGGGAGGGAGATGGGCTGTGTGCTGATGGCCGGGGGTGGGGGTGGAAGTAGGCTTGGTAGGGTGTATCCTTTTGTTGTTTGATGATGCATGGAAAGGACTGTAATCATTGCAATGAAACGAAATATGATAGAATGAATGTAAAGCTGATGCTCTCCCATGTAAACTGTCATTCAATTCACAATAAAAAACTTAAAAAAGGTGTGTGGGGGGGGGAAGGGGGGTTGATGTGGTTTACATGCACTTGAAAAGCAGACTTTAGGATTTTGAAATTTATTCTAAAGTAATAGGGAGGCCATTCCTTAGAATTTCATTTTGTAATCAACAAGAATCTACTCAGCTGCTGACACTATTTTTAATTATAAAGTTGGAGGAACTCTTTTTGAAGCTGAATAAACTGAGAACATCATTTCACCAATTGACATCAGGGACAAAAAATGGAGGCTGCTTGAAGTATTTGGAACGCTACTCAAGGTACAGCATTGCAAACTTGTGAATAATGAGATCTTTGAGCAATTTCACTTAAGAAACATAGAGGAGGAAGGGGACACTTGGGCAGGCTATGAAATCGAGTTTAAGAGGATAATAGAAAAGCAGAGTGTGTGGCAGAGTGGCCATGGTGAGAACTCACAGGAGTTGGAGCACTCTAGTTTCAGAACACATTGGCCTGGATGAGAGAAGATGAAATCCAGAATTCAGAGATTCGGTTGCAGCAATGTCATAAAAAGGCTATATTGTGGGAGTGGTGCCTAGCAGATTTATAGAGAATGCAGAAAGGGAAGAGTTCAGTCAAGGTTACAAGCAATGAAGGCAATTGGAAGAAGGAAATGGAACAGGGTGGTGTGTGAAGATGTTCCATTTGAGGATAAGAAATGCTTCTGAGTCAGGGATCATATTTTGTAAAAGCAGAGAAGTAGAGCATCAAAAACTGCTGATGGCTTTTCCTCTGCTAGCTCACTGAAACATAGACCCAACAACACAGTCATGATCATCAATTAACAGAATGCTTTAATGCAGTACTCTGCACCTTCAAGGAGCTCCATAGGTATATGGGCAAGGACTTCAAAAAGTTGGTAAGGAAAATGGAATTGAACGAGAATACATACTTACACAGAGATGTCAGATAAAGCACTGGACCACAGGTCGGTTTGAACTGCACAGTTGGCAGTTCAAACTTACCAGCCACTCCTTGGAAATCCTATACAGGGTCGCTATGAGTCAGAACCGATTTGAAAGCATTTAACAACAACAAAACAGAAATGCACATGCATTTAAAATTTTTTATTTACTTTATGTTTTACATTTCTTATCTCCTTAGTAAATTACAAGCTTAGTAAAATGATGGTTGAAATGGGAAATCTCTATGGAGATTCAATAGTTCAGTGCTCAAGGCCCTGCTCTGCCATTTCTTAATTGCAATTTTTACCGGCACTGGCCCTTTTCAATACCTATACCTAGTTTCCTTTTCTTAAAATTTTGTACAATTGTTTTTAGAACAAGATCCCCATGTGTGTAAGTTTCAGACCCCAGAGCAAGCAACCTAACCTCAGATTTGTCCTCTGTAAAATGTGAATTACAGTACTTCTGCTTACCACTTATAAATTGCAAACAGCTACCGTAGTGAATTACAAGCTAGGCTGCTAACAGAAAGGTCAACAGTTCGAATTTATCCATCGTTCTGAGGGAGAAATATAAGGCTTTCTGCTTTGGTAAAGAATTACAAGGTTGCTATGGGTCGGAACAGAATCAAGGGCACACAACCACCACTCAAAGGTAAAATGGTATGAATATCAACTTGAACATATTTGTATACCCTACGGTTTGGTGTCAGTTTGAGGACTAAGGTGCACCTGACCCAAGCCATAGTATTTTCAATAACTTCATATGCATGTGAAAGTTGGACAGTGAATAAGGAAGATTAGAAAGAATTGATACATTTGCGTTATGGTGTTGGAGGAGAATGTTAAAATTATCATGGTCTGCCAAAAGAGCAAGCTGATTTGTGTTGAAGAAGCGCAGCCAGAGTGCTCCTTGGAGGCCAGGATGGCCAAACTTCATCTCTCATACTTTGAATCTATTATCAGGAGACCAGTCGCTGGAGAAGGATATCACATTTGGTATAGTAGAGAGTCAAAGAAAAAGAGGAAGACCCTCAACAAGATGAATTGTCACAGTGTTGACAGTGAACCAGTCAGTGTTTCGTTTTGATGTGCATAGGGTCGCTATGAATCAGTACTGACTAGATGGCAGCAAACAAAGAAAACAGTTCCTCAATAAATATGCGCTAATTCTTCTTGTAATGCTGTAGGATGAGTAATGAACTGCAAACCACAAGGTTGGCAGTTCAAACCGATGCTACTCCTTGCTCCTTGAAAATCCTATACACTGTCGCTATGAGTTGGAAATGACTCGATGGCACTTTGCAAGAACAACAACTCAAAATACAATCTAGACAAAAGAGAACACAAACACACAGATGAACTACCAAAGAAGAATGTCTGGTGCAACTGGATTCTGAGTGTGATGATACCGACAATCAGGCACACTTGCTGATGATTCCCTGGAAAGTGAAGAGTTGCAAAAGAAACCACTCAGAATAGTAGAAGCTTTAGTCTCCAGGGCTCTCGGGAAAGTGAGGAGTGGCATGTGGGAGGTTTCTCAGATCTGTGACACTGAGGAAGTGAAGGCAGCCAGACAAAAGATACTTCCTTTTTTGGTTCCTTTTGCTTCCCAGTGGAATAACTCAATACTAACCATTCTATCTTGGCCTTAATTATTGTCATTAATAGTCTCTTTGTTATTAAGATTCCCAATAATCCTCTCTCTTTTGTGACTTCTTATTGTACTTTAAAATAAATTCCAGACAATTCTGTATTATTTGATTCAAGTGTTTAGCACTTCAAGTGTAAACACTGGCCCATTCAACAGGGGCATAAACGTTTTAATAGTTGGAATGAAGTCATTCAAATTTCATAACCTCACTCTCAATCCCGGCGCTATGGTGGTATACAACCATCAGTGCTAGGAATACAGACAAGTAGTATTTGTTAAAATACTTAAAAATAGAGCCAATGCTTTCCTCACATCCATGACTACCTACCAACATGAATCTAATAAATCAGATCAAAATGAAGCATTCAAATATCCATTTGCAGTCACTCTGCATGTGATCAGCAGGGGCAGATCTGCTGTGAAGTGTGCTGACGCTAAAGTTTCAAGAACCTTCCCATGCACTGGCCTTTATACTTAGTTTCGTATTCTTAATTTTGTACAATTATTCTTAGAACTGGACCCCCACGTGTGCAAGCTTCAGACTCCACTAAACCTGCCTATGCCCCAAACAGACAATACATTAAGGGCTACAGATCACATATCATTCTCTTCAGACACACTCTTAAGTGTCACCTACAAATACAAAAGACAAAGTCTGTCAAAGAGGTAAATTTCCAAAGCACCATGTAACCATTATCAGTGTCACATTTCATACCACCACCATTTATAACATTGTGAATCTGTCTATTGCCTTCTACTTCTACCACCTGGCATGCGGTGGTTCCATTCCTGATGCTTCCATTTCTCAAAGTTTGTAGCTATAGCTGCAAACCAAAGTCTACTCTGAAAGGGGGAAACAAATAGAAAACAAAAAGTTCTCTATAGTACGGTTGTCAGAAACTAAGCAGTTGTAAACATCATATGGTTAAAAAGGGGGGAAAAAAGTCATTTAAATGATGAACTCTAATTTGACTTTTTAGCTATTTGCTGTTTAGTAATTTGCTATTTTAAATAAATCTATCTAGTATAGAAATTCTTTCAACCCTGTATAGTACTATTTCATTGCTGTAATCCTATATTTCATGGCAAGACAATATCTTTCTATAATAAAATGGTAATAAAAAGAGTACCAATTATCCCAGTATTTTCTCAAAATAGGTAGACTTTCTTTCATGCTTTAATTTTATGTTTTCCTTTGCCCCATACTAAAAGCTTGGCATAATTATCCCAGAACAGGTTGAGCAAGGTCTCTGCAAAATCTGCTCAGGGTGATTATTTAGCCTTTTTTTTTTGTATTTGCAGAATTTAGCTGAGACTGTTACAAGCGGTTTATCAAAATAAATGCTTGATTGGCTTTAGCAGTTTTTCGTAATTGAAAAAATAAAGAAAAAAGAGTTTTCTAATAAATGGAGGGAGAGAGAGGTTAAATACTTTAATTACTAACTTGCAAAAAGATTTCCATTTGAATATGGAAACAATGTAAAGGGGTCCCTAATTTTTATGGGACTGGAATCACTCCAGAGGATTTAATGATACTGCTGGGCAACTGAAACTGCACAACTGAGTAATGTGATTTCTAAGCATACTTCCTTAAAATTTAATAGTGCTAAGGAATATTTAAAATGGGTTCTTTTAAAAGGAAAGTTGACTATGCAAATTTTTGGAAGGGGGTATAAAACAGTGACTTTTTTGTGATGTGTTTTTCATTTCCTATTTTAAAAACTGAACATCAATCAGTTACTTTTGAGTCAATAGTTAATGTGAAGGAGAGAGTCACAAAAGGATTTTCCCATCCAGGGTTGCTAGATATTAACTCAAGTGCTCAGGAAAATACGCGAACATTTCCCCCTTTTAAAGCATACTTGACGTTTCTGATCTTTGAACTCTGATGGTCACCATTTGTAGGGCTCCTTAGTAAGGACTTTAAATGTAAAGGTCTACTTCAGTTAAAATTACCCTTATTGATTCCTGACCCTAGTCATATTTGGGCACTGTATTGTGTGTGCGTGTATGTGTTGGGGGGGGGGGGGGGGGGAAGATACAGCTCAATTTCAAGGATCAGCCACTCTAATCATATATTGCACCCCAAAACATAGATTTCATATACAAAGAAGTCTCCATCTTTCTAAATATCCATTAATTCCACCTAATCAGAACTATTATCAGCACTAATCCTAACACATAGATTACCAGCCTAATAAAGCAGTCATTACGAAATGTCCCTTTTTCCTAATACTGCTAGTCTGTGAAAGCCAACCCACATTATTATATTCAAAGAGAGCCTATCCTGAATTGCTGTTTTGTTTGGAAAGGAAGAGGGGGGAAAAAAAATCTGTGCTCCTTTCCAGATGGCAGAGTTTTCCTAAATTAGATTAACTTTTAATTTAAATTAAAATTTATAAAAGCTTTATACAAAGAGACAGTAATTGCCCATTTCAAACATCCAAAAAAAAAAAAAAGGTGATTAAAGGGTATAGTAATATGCTTACATGAATAATAAATAATACTTAGCATTTAGATAGAGCTTTCCCCTCATCAAATCTCTTCTTTGTAAGCATTAACTAATTCACACATTATCCTAGCAGAAAAGTAACATTAAATGATAAAAATGTTTCTGCATTTTAAAGTTGGATAAACTGAGGCACAAAGAGGCAGTTCTGTAGTGATGATGACATGCCGGCTTCAGGACATGGACTGGATTGTCAGGCATTTCCTTTGGGAACTGTGTGTGTCATTAAGCTACATCTGAAATTAATTTCTGTCACACGAACTGCGTGAGTTTCAGTGTCCCATAGGCCAATTCTAAACTCAGTCTCGCCAATGGCTATAAGAAGTTGGACAAAATACTTGAAATCTTTCTGCCTATATTTATTCATCTATAAAATGGTAGTAATTATTCATATACTACACATACACAGTATCTAGAAAATGCTTAACAAATGGCTGATATTATTTACCATTAGAAAGAGTTCATAAGACAACTATTAGCAGTAAGCTAATGCAATATTTCAAGTACTCTGACAGAAATGGAACAATAACCCCAACTAGGTGTTCAATGGAATAAAAAATATGCCGAAGGCCCCTCGAAAAATTGTAATGGTGCAAAATCCAAGCAATGTTTAATAGCTCACATTTTATGCAATTAGTGTATCTCCAGTGAATACACATTCATCTCAAATTACTGGTGGCCACCCTTTTTCAACATAAAAACCTAATAGAATCAAGGTATTGATTTAACTTCAGCATCCACTGATGGAGAAAATAATGACTAGGAATTACTTTAAATTTCTGTATCACTTTTACGACACTTCCAAATGGATTTTATGGAATTCCAACACAAGAAACATAACATATATTAAAAACCTGTAGCACACACAACAGGCACAGGTTTGATGCACATGTGAATTTGAGAAACCATTGCAATAACTTCAAGACTCCTCAGAGGTCTGCAGCCCACAGTGTGGAAACCACACTCACAAAGCCTAAGAAATAACATGCTGTTTAACGCTCTCTGTTGCACAGCTGATATCCACTAGAGAAAATTGAGTGGTACCATCAGTTTCCACGTTCTTAAAAATTCTCAAATGGAACTTCATTGAGTGAAACTTAGTTCTTCATAGTGTTTTGGAGCTGGATTAAATTTAGAAATCTTCTGATGCAAGTCATTCATTTTAAGATGGAAAAAGACAACTGAGGCTCCAACTGCTATTTTCACTTCCTACCTCCTAGTTAACAGCAGAATTCAATTCTTCAATTTTATTTATCCAAAATCTAACCAAACCGATAGCCATCACGTCAATTCCAGCTCATGGCAACTCCATGTGTTACAGAATCGACCTAAACTCAATGACGGTGTTCTGTGCTCGAATCTTTATGGAAGCAGATTGTCAGGCGTGTCTTCTCCAGGACCACCGGGTGGGTTTGGCCCACTAATCTTTCAGTTAGCAGCCAAGAGCAGTTTGTGCCATTCAGGAACCTTACTAATTCTATTTACAGTCCAGTATATATAAAAATAAGAAGATAGTATGGTATTTTCCAGTGCCATTGAGTCAGCTGTGACTCACAGTGACCCTGTATAAGGAAGGCTGGTGAGCTTGAACCACTGACCTTGTGGTTCATACTGAACTTGAAGTCTAGTGTTTTTCATGGGACAACTCTAATAAGATATTTACATGAACAAACCGATTTCCATCAAGTCAATTCCAACTCATAATGACCTTACAGGATATAGCAGAACTGTTCCATATGGCTTCTGAGGCAATGAGTCTTCATGGACAGTCTCATCTTTCTCCCGCAGACCTTCCAGTGATCGGCCCAATGCTGGAAGCACTGAGTCACCAGACCTCCTTCTAAATGTACAAGCACTACAGAAATCCTTTGTTTTCTGTATTTCTTTTATTTGGCCAATCCTAACAGGTTTGGTGGGAGTCCTGATGTAGTGCTGTAGGATAAGCACCTGCAAGGTCATAGTTCAAACCTACCAGTCACTCCTTGGAAATCCTATACAGGGTCGCTATGAGTCAGAATTGACTCAACAGCACTTAACAACAACAGATGTGGTGTAAGATTACTCCCTACAACTTTGAAGCAGTATTCAAAAATTTTTATAGTAATAGTTTCCTTTTTCTCTCCTTTATCTCTTCAACCTTTTTTCCATTAACTTAGTGACAAGATAGAGGCACTATGAACATGTTTGGTTTTAACACAACTGGTTTAACATAACAACCAGTTCAGATATGCCAACCACTACAAAGAAGCTAAAAACTAAAATTCTAAATTTAAATTAATCACACATACATTAATGTGTGGCATTTTAAACTGCTAAAAATTTAAATATATTTTTTATTTCTCTTCATCTGAAGAATTTACATGGTTGTAAGAAAGCCTCGTAGAAATCTTATTTTACATAGCATGGAACATAATCTCAACATCTCAGACAGCCTAAAGCATTCTGAATTACATTTGTAGCTTCCTCTGCATCTCTGAGAAGATCTATTAGTATTGCATATTATACATAAGTTACTTTTAATACTCTTCTAAGGCTTATTAAGGAGTCCTGGTGTGGCGCTGTGGGTTAATGCACCAGACTGCAAAGCCGTTTGAACTGCAATGTCAGCAGTTCAAGCTCACCAGCTGCTCCTCGGAAACCCTATACAGGGTCGCTATGAGTCGGAACCGACTCGACGGCACTTCACAACAACAACAAGGTGCTATGGTAGTGCAGTGGTTACGAACCGGGCTGCAAACCTTAAGGTCAGAAGTTCAAAACTACCAGCTGTTCCGCACGGGAGAAAGATGAGGCATTCTACATGCGTAAAGATTCACAGCTTTGGAAACACTGTACAGGGCCTCTATGAGTCGGAACCAACTCCACAGCACATCACGATGACGATGAAGGCTTGTTAAATGTTACACAAACATTACACACTTCATGTCTCTAATGTTTATCCACCAGTAAATTTGAGCTCAAATTTTATCTAGTTTTCATGTTGGTGATTATGAGGTTAACTCGAATCGTGCTGCGAACCGCAAGGTCAGGTGTTCGAAACTACCAGCTGCTCCGCGGGAGAAAGATGAGGCGATCTGCTCCCATAAAGATTTACAACCTCGGAAACCCTGTTCAGGGTTGCTATGGGCCGAAACCGACTCGATGGCACTTAACAACAACAACTGGTCAGTAGATGGAATCTACTAATCGCTCCACAGTAAAAGATGAAGCTTTCTGTTCCTATAAAGATTTACAGCCTCAGAAACCCTATGCAGGGGCATTATGGCTCATCATAATCAACTTGGAAGCTCGGGGCCACCACCACTACATCTAAAAGAAGAGTGTTGGTGGTGCAGTCATTAACCTCTCAGCTAACTGAAAGGTATGCTGTTCAAACCCACTAGCCACTCACAAGAGAAAGATAGGCGGTCTGCTTTCAACAGCACTGAGTTTGGTTTGGGTTTATTGTATCTAAATGAATTCATTTTTTAAATGATCTAATTATTAGGTACATGAAAACAAAGGCTTTGAACTTTTTGTCCTAGGCAATCAACAAGGTAAAGTCAAGGATGTGAAGGTGCTGCCTTACTAGTTGTATTCAAGCTGTGATCATAGTAATAGACACAGTATTCTATTTTAACACTGTGTATTAAATATGGTTATTCTATGTGTTGGAACAGTTATTAGCATATAATGAAATAAACCTAAACAGGATGATTCAAATAGGCTCCTGAATAGTTCAAATTCAGACTATTCAAATTTTGTTTTTTTGTGTGTGGGATTCACCTAAAGTATACTCTTTAAAATGTAAAATTCACCGTGTGACCTTCTGCCTATCATCCAAACAAATTGCATTTAGACTACATATAGCTTCTGATTTGATATAAATCTGTGCTAACGCACATAAAACCTAAAAAGGATGGCCTCTGAGGAAGAACAACCTTGAAATATGACTTATTACACATCATCAGAGAAATATTTGTTGGCTGAAATTCTGACAAAATTTTATTTTCAAACAGGTTTTTATTAATATTTTCCTCCATAGAGCAATAATCTCATGTAAAACAAAACAAAATATAGCAAAAATGTCTATAGGTATAAACACACTAATGAAAACTTTCTTTTTCGTAACTGCCATAGTAATGATAGGATCTGTTGCACTTGGGAAGAAAAACCCTAACATTTCTTTCCTATCTTTATTTCCTAACATTAAGGAAACTGTACAATTATTGCACACAGTATTTTGAGTTGTTTAAGGATAAAATTTCAATCACTTTATCCTAGCATGTTCAAAATATTATGTAAACAACCAAGCTCACCATGCTTATCTGTCAGAAGGACTCTCGTCTCTTCGAGAAATTAAGCTTCATTTTATGTTATAGTAGAGAAATTCAGTCATATATCAGGTTATTTCAAAGGATGTATAGACATAACAGAAAAGCAAAAAAAAAAAAAAAAAATTATAAACTCAGAAAAGATAGACCTTGGAATTTCAATGTAAATAAACTAAAATGATCTTTGTGGAATTATTCAGTCAAAACTAAGTACATGCCAAGAGTGCATGGGAAATAACACTGATATCTTGTCATCGTTGAAAATGTCACAAGGATGAGATTTCCGAAGATAGAAACTTTTTCTTCTACCTTAATTTCCAGACATCTTAACGTGACCTATTGATGAAAAAAAGCTTTTTAAAGGAGATAAAAGAGCCAAACTAGTTGTGAAAACAAGTGAGTTGTAGACATCTTTAAAATAGTAATAAAATATATATATAATGAAAATAAACTATAGATGAAAAGCTAAATATTATTTAATCATAATAAACCATAAATTTCTAAATATCTCCAGATACAGTTTTAGTCTTTCTTTTTTTTTTTAAAAAAAAAAAGTGTACATTTAAGAGTCTTCCAATAATTATTTTTAAGAAAAAAAAAGACATTTTAATATTTAATCATAATTTTTTTCTATGTGGCAAAAGCAAACATTTCTCACTGTCTAAAAAGTGCTTTCTATTTTGACAGAACCAACAGTTAGAAAAGTAAAGGTAGGAAAATAGTACGGAAAGATGGTCGTGACAGACGCCGGCATATGACGTAGTGGACAACTTTCCTGCTTTGCGTAAGAATGACGTCTAAGGTGGCTGACCCTAACTAGTGCCTTAATTAACTGGCATTCAATGGTAATTAAGACAATTCCAAGTAAGTTTTAATTAAATAAAAAAATTAAGTACAAACTCAGTCATTCAATAAAGTGTTGTAGTCATTTGGTGTGTTTCTAGGCGCAGAATATAGCAATTTACTATTGACAAGCACTAACAGAGGAGGTCATTTCACAAGTATAGTGTGGACAAAGGTGAACCGGGCAACTGATGAAATCTGTGGCCAAGGCGAAATAGCAATCTCTGAGCCAAATGGTAATAAAGTTACTGAAATGAAGCAATGTAGTTTCTAAACTGAACTGTCATAAAGGAGGATATGGGCTTCAAACTGGCATGTCAGTAGTAATTAAAATATTATTTCTCTCTTTTAAAAAGTTCCCAATGGTTTTAAGAGAGTCTTATTGATTTTTTATTCGAACAGCTAAAAGCAAAGTTAGAAGGATGCTATTGGGAGGAAGGGGTGGACAACACAGAGTTTTGGAAAGAGGCAGACAAAATTTATCATGACAGAAGAAGAAACAGGAAATAGCATATCCACACATTCAAGTCTATGAATACTTCCGCAAATAAAGTACTGTTACCCCAAATTTGGAAAAAAAAAAAAAAGTTACGATCTGAATGCTTAAAAAGCAATATTGTTGTTGTTGTTGTTATGTGCCGTGAAGTCGGTTCCGACCCATAGCAGCCCTGTACAGGGTTTCCGAGGCTGTAAATCTTTACAGGAGCAGAAAGCCTCATCTTTCTCCCGTGGAACAGCTGATAGTTTCAAACTGCTGACCTTATGGTTCGCAGCCCGATTCGTAACACTACGCTACCAGAGCTCCTTTAAAAAAAAAGCAATAGCTTCATATATAGGTATATTTCATCTGAGTATTACCTGTGAACATTTATAAAGTTTCTGTGAGGCAAAAGAGTAAACATAGAGTTCTCAAAATAGAGATTCCTCCCAAACATTTTAAGAAACTATCTACACAAGATCCCCCCAGGCAGCCCCTAGTTGAAATGAATGATTCATCTAATCAAATACCTGGTCAATTTATTCAGAAAGCATATAATTGATAATTGTTAGCATTCTCTAACTCAAAGAGAATGAGCTCATGTTAAGCAAGAGACAACATCTGTTATAGCAACTATTGGTACCATTTTTGTTATTCTAATTTTGACAGTAAAGTAGATCATTATTTTTTTCATACAAATGATTTTCAGGATGCCTTATGGAATCGTAGACTTGATGGTTAGACATGACCAAGGAATTATCAATGAGTTCCAGCAACCCACTCTTGCTGAGTGAGGGGTCTTCTAAAGGATAGTGGGAAATATGCTTAAGCAAAAGGACTGTGAATATTCTTCATATGTATGCTGGAGTGTAACTCTTTATATCACTTGAACACCCCTCCCAGGACCTAGGTAGCTTCCTTATAAAGCCAAGCTTCCCTAGTACCATCTAACTAACCCTTGGCAAACACAAGACTGAATTTGTCAACTGGCAATAGGTGAGTTATACAGCTGGCATCCAAATCTGTCCTCTCTTCGAGCAACCAAGAAAGACACAATTCTTTCCAAAAAGTAAGAGCTATCAAAGAGCTTCTAGTCTAATATTATTGTTTATGTAATCCACTTCACAATTACCTAATAACATGCAACTATGGTGTGGCGCTGTGGGTTAATGAGTCAGACTGCAAAGCTGTTTGAACTGCAAAGTCGGCGGTTCAAGCTCACCAGCTGCTCCTCGGAAACCCTATACAGGGTTGCTATGGGTCGGAACCGACTCGATGGCACTTTACAACAACAAAAAATCTTTCATTTAATTGAATCTACATTCATATTATTAAAAAAATAAATGATTTGTCTAAGCTGAAAAACAGCTCACTTTGGAAAAGAAATACATGAGTCATCAATCAAGGACCTAGGACCCAGGTCAGAGAATCAAGAGATCTAAGGTTCGATATGTTAATGGAAGGCCAAAGGTTTGCAAATTTCTTTTCAAATCCATTTTCAAGTATTGCACTACCTCACAAACTACAACATTCTCTATCCAGCTGTTAGAAACTCAAGAAGTGATTTGCTGTTTGATCCAGGCTCTATCCGCACAGGCCTTAACATACTCGAAAGGCCCTGTCTGACCAGTACCTGACCAGATAGTATAAAGCAAAATAAACCCAGAACACATACTTGTGAGATGAAAGTTGAATTTTCTTTTCATACCTATCAGCAAAAAATATAGTGATGTTTTAAAATGGGCTGGTCAATCAATTTATCTTTCCTCTCACTCATATAAGCAGTGGAAAAAGAAAAAGAAATACACGAACCAGATGTAAACTATTATTTGTATTTACTGTCTCCTTGCTTTACAACTATTAACATATAGTATCATATGTCAACATTAACTGGATAAGGAATGTTCACTTAAAAGTAATAAGCAATTGACCAAGACTGTTGGTATATTATGAAGCATAAAATGCAAGTATTTGTAAAATCTCCCCTAAAGGCTTGATCCTTTAACACAAATTTTAAAATTCAATGCCAAAGTAGTTATATCATCATTAATGTTCTAGCACATAAAACCCCCTCCTGATGTAACTCACAACTGTGTCAATAAGCAATCTCCATTTTTAGGGATAAGAGTAGTCATCCCTGATTGTAACTCTCCAAAATTATGAAATTTGAGCCTGGAGGTCTAGGATCCTTAAAAAGAAATAAAATGTCAGATTTAGCAAAAAGAGAAGCCACCCATTAGTGAAAATTATGAAGATTAAGCAGCCTCTAGTCTGTCCTTGGTTTGCTTTGCTTTTTATTTTGATAAGGCTAAATGACCTTCTTCTGTAAGAAATAAATCTGTAAGGAACTGAAAATCATAGGCAATTAATGCACTGACCAACAAGAGAGTCCTCTCAAATTATGGTTTTGGATGTGTCAAATGCAAGTGGAAATGTATTTGCAGAAAGCAAGGTAAAGAAAAAGCTGGCAGATTTGCACTGGTGGAAAATAGGGTTGAATTTAGTTCTGTGCAAGATTTTGCGCTGCCTGACTGTGACATAACAGTGTCAGCTAAATGAAAGGTTTTATTTAGCGTCAATTTTAACAAAACCCAATGTTTAACTTATGACACAATAGGGATTTTGAGGTCTGCCTCATCATCTTAAATGGAGGTAAACCAGAATCCAGCATAAGTTGAAGGTGCTATTTCATCTTGTATGGTTCCCACCCTCACCCCAGGCAATAACTTATTTATTGGTAAAATAAAGACCTACAGCATCAGCTAAAGAGACACAATTACAAGATTACACGGAGTCAGTGCTCACCTGTACACAATAGCTTGCCTGACTACAAAGAACCATCCATTTCAAATCTTTTCAGTTCATACAAATTCTTTATTGCTTTACTAAAACTAAAATCTACACACTTCCATGCATGTGAACACACACACATACAACACGAGAGGGGAAAAAAAAGAAAGAAAGAAGGAAAGAAAAAAGGAGCATTCCTTTATAACCACAGAGCTGCAATAAAATCACATCTCCTTTTTACTCCAAAGGCATCGCCTGGAATAGAAGACCCTTACCGCTTCTCAAAGCAAGTCCAGTTACGATAACAAATGAACATTTTTACCAGTGTTTGAATTCTAATTGTGTTTAATACAGTTTCATGTTGCATCAAAGTACAAAATCAATACCATTTGTCCAACATATAGGAAAAATGGAATCTATAAGCAGCTCTTATTGAGTAATTAAACACCTATTATTGTCATGAATAATGAAACAATGAATATGATAAGATACATTTTTGCAAGAAAATACTGCAGTGATTAATACCTCCCTACATATTAAATAAAAATGACCGTCTTTTGTGCAGTACTGCTGGCAGAAGAACGGGGACGCGAGAAGTAGTTACCAGGACCACAATAACAGGCTAACCTTGAACTGAACTCCTTTCCTCAAGAAATTAAATGCTGTAGCAGGACTTTAAATCCCCCCACTTAGAGCTCATTTGTGCATCGTGTAACCTGCAGTTCCTGAAGAGAACTCATTATCTTCAAAAGGAGAATCCCCTTATAATTTCTTTATGAATGTGTACATTGTTTCTACCAAAAAAGAAAAGAAAAAAAAAAAAAGTATTTCAATGTCCGAAAAGAATAAGAATATTAATATAAGAATATTAATAGAGTAAGCAAAGCCAGGAGACTTGTACCAATCAGATACCATTTCTGCTTCCAGGAATTCAAAAGCAGAATGCAATCTATTATGGAAAACTGAACATTAGATTGCGAATGAGTTTAGAGGAAATGAATGTTAAGAAAAAAAAATTAATCTGTTAGACTGATGCTAAAACACTCCTGGTTATTCTGTTGCTAGAGTTCTGTATCTTTCAGGACCTGTCTCTCTCTAGCATAGGCAAAGCACCTCTCACTCCACAGCCCCCACCCCCTGGATACACACACAAACGCCACTTCCCAACCTCCACCACTGCTCGGTTCCTTCGCTGCTTTGCCTTTTTTTTTTTTTAACTTAAGAATGATGCACTAGGAGCAACTACAAAGTACAAAAGATGAATCTGTGGATGTGACACATGTAAAGGGTAACCCTATTTCACAAGTGAGATGGGACAAAAAAGAAAGAAAAAAAGGCCACTGAAGCAATAACTGCTCGCTGAATTACCATTAAATTGTAAGATTTACAATCCAACGTACAGTAAGTGCATATCTAATGGAGTTTGTCCTCTAAAAGAATATAAAGTGAATCTTTGCAGCATAAGATGTGTGTAGGTGATGTATGTTTCTTTTAATCTATTTTTTAAATTAAAAACAAAAAAAGTTCAAACCCACAAAGAGCGACACATTGATGTAGTATCAGCTAAAACTCCAAAGCAAACTTAGAAGCTTACCTCATAGAAATGTACTTTCTATTAACTCATCTCATTTTCTATCAAACTGAATTGAGTCCTACAAATATAAAATCTAAGACACATAATCAAGTTAGATTAGATAAAAAATACGAAGTCATGCTATCCTTTACATACACCATTACTACTTGCACAGTTAAACTTTTTGAACTGTTGGTTAAACAAAAGAACCCTGAGACTATTTAAGGCTCAGTTTAAAATTACAATATATATATTTTTACTATTGAAAGCAAAAGTAAGACAAAGCTCGTTATGTTGATGATGTGGAGAGATTTCAAAGAAGATGGAATGGAATTAAATATCAGTAATATTTTAATTGTGTTTATTTTTATTTAACCAAACAATTCCCAGAAAGGAACAATTTTGGTGCAAAAATCATTTTAAATACTTCAATTAATTCTTCAATAAGCGCTAAAAACATATTCTAATAATCATTTACTGTACTACTTTCTAAAGTAAACATTTATGAAATCATGCCCAGTGCCATCTTCTGACAAACATCTAATAAAACAGAGATTCATACACATGGGTAATATTGTATCAAAAGCTTTCTGGATGAGAAAAATGGGCACAAGATAGCTTAAATAGTAGTAGTAAAATATTTAGCTATTTTATTTAGATAAACAGATGTCCTGTGTGAGTTGTATTGCAGAAGTCACTGTCCTTGAATTAAGTAAAATGTAAAACTATTACACCAATTTTGAAAACCTATGCTTTGCTCGTCTCACCTCTACCCTACATGATCTGAATTTTATTTTAAAAGATTAACAAGTAACACATATGATCAGCAAGGATATTCTTGTTCTCTTAAACCTTAGTGAATCAAGTTCACTCAAGGTGAAGTAGTGGAATTATCAGTACAAGTGGCTGTATCATCAGAACCTTTAGAAAGGCACTGTATAGAAATATCTAAATAAACAGCAGCATAAAGGATTTTATATATGAAATATATACACACAGTTCTCTGTCACACACATATTCACACACACACACACACACACTGCCTACCTCTGGATATTAAAAATATAAAATAGATGCATTCCTGTACATCTATAAATAAAAGGCATTTGTACTCCCCCTTCACATTAATTTTAACTTCAATTCTAGTGTAAATGATCTATCGTATTCTCACCACCCTTGCCAAGACACTTGAAAGATTATCCTCAAAATCAGTTGGGTAAAACCCCTCTCTATGCTACAATGAGCCGGAGAATTTTCAGCATCTGATGAAGACCAGTGGACCACCTGATACTTTTTCAGGAGGGTGATAAAATTAAAGGATGGCTATGATTTGCTTGACGGATTACTTCCCTTGCTTAATTGTTTAAAGTGCACAGTATTAACACAAAGACGGGGGGCTGGGGGTAGAAAATTAAGAAGGTGACTGTAGAGCCTTAGCTAATTGCAAGCTGATTAGATTGTGCCATGCAAGAGCTCTCCCTTCGTTACATACCATCACAGGCTCTGGTCTTTTCCACCCTGCTGCTGCAGCAAACAAGCTGATTTGCTAACAAAGTGGTCAGCTCGGGCACTTGCACAACAGCTCACAGGGTCCACAGACGGCTGTTGTCCATGCAGAGAATCTCAAGCTCCATTTTCCAATCTGATTACACGGCTCCTTGTTCCAGCAGCCTTAAACCTTCATGGCAGTTTACCAACATTTTCATCACTTTTTTTTTTTACAAAGCAAAAGAACTGATAAGCTCTCAGGTACCCAGGATTTCATAGTCAATGGCTGGCGAGCAGCCAGCCTTCCCTCACCACACAACTGTTTCGGGCCACACTGCATAAAGCAAGACAGGATTTACCAGACAGCGCAGAACTATTAGAATTTTGCCGTGTATACAAGTAGGCAGCATGTTTCTGTCCTTACAGATGTCGACTATTGAGTCTAATCACATCTGGGAAGTAAAGAAACCTAATAAGTGCCCTGGCCCTCTTCCACCCCAAAAGAGAGGCAGTGAAAAGCAAATCAATGAACATATGCCCAGGAATTCACCATAATACTAAGGTGCTCAGGAACTCTGGCTGGTAAATGCATGCATTAATAACTGTTTTAACCTGTTCTTATTTCCTAGGCTAATTACCTAAATGTCTATGAAAATGATCCTAGTGACTTCCATGAAAATCCAAAATTTTATAGACAACACAAAATAAACTTCTACAATTCTCTAGAATTAAAAAAAAAAAAAAAAAGCCAAACCAATAGATGCAGAAATGAGGCATAAAAGTTATCATCTAAAGCCACTTAATGAGAAATAATCTTACTCCCTTTAACTTCCAGAATACCATCACATGGTTAACAGGGGTTTCATCGTAATACATTCACATTCAGAAGTTTAAAACAATGGCTGCTACGATATTTCAACTTGAACATTTATGCATAGACACTTTCTCCTATGTGATATTTTAAACATTCATTTCTGCCTAAACACATGGGCCTAAGACGCAAATAAAACATGGGACCAAAAGGTGAACTGTACAGTGAGATACTATAAATAGTCACCCCCTGTATACTTCGATTCAAACAATAAACAACAAACTAGCAAAACTCAATAGTAATGTTTTCTTCGTCCACAGCCAGTAACTTTATAACAAAGATAAGAAAGAGAAAAATGGCCTTAATGTCTGTGGATATTCTTGGCCCATTTTGCATAATATTGATCTATAATACCGGGTTTGGGAGAAGATGGAAAAGGAAGAAGAGGAGTCTGCAGTTATGGGGGGGGAAAATCTACAACTCAGCTTGTACAATGCTTTAGTACTCCCACTCACTAGTGTACTGACCCTCTGTATCTCAGAATCATTAGCTGGAGTCCCAGCCCTGCCTCCAGGAGGAGGATTTGAACTCACACATGATGCGGTGAGACTCTGAATTTTGAGCATGCCACACAGAAGGGTCATTCCTCCTCACTGATGAGGAGGATGCCTGTCCCCTGGGGAAGGGGGAGTTGGATGAGTGACTATCGCAAGATTCAGGCAGTGTATGTATATGCTGCTGACTCAGGAATGCACTCTTAACAGCCACCCTGCTTCAGCCTAGCTGCTTGGAGTGGGGTGATTTTAGGGCAGCTGCATTGACAGGTATATACAAAAGTTAAGGCAGAAGAATATAAGAGGAAAGGAGGAATGAATGAGTGAATGAAGCAGGAACTCTTTCTCGAGACATAAGACACACAAGAAACAAATATTTTTCCTTACTGCAAGTGGATATTGCCCAGCAAATAAATGTCTGGCATGTGGATATGCCTACTTAGAATACCCACAACATTTCTGAATAGACCTTAAAAGAGGCCATCCATTTTTAAGAAAACAACAAAAAGAACGGCAGTCTAGGCTCAGAAGATGATACTGCAAAAACCTATAAACTCATAGAAAGTATACACATACCAGCCATATATGTATTTGCATGTGGGTGGTATCCTGCATAAATGACTGTCAACTTAAAATGCCATTCTCTAATTTATATGCAAATTCTACCTCTGGTAAAATAAAAACATATTTTAAGCAGCTTATAGTGCCAACACATTATTCCCATGAATGATTCCTAGTAAACTATTTATGCCAACTGTGAGCTTTTTTTTTTTTTTTATGATTTATTGGATGGTGAACGAAACCACTTAAACTATAGTTGTCTGTATGAATCAGTAATTTTCATGTTTCTAATTAAAATGTAAACAGCGTAATGAAGACATCAAGTTTTTAGGCAAATGTCTCTTCCAGTGCCACTTGGGGTATGGTAATTACTGGAGCAGATCTATGGATGCTCCTAAATCCTCTACAAGTCCAGATTAAAAGCATTACAGCTAAACCTGGCTTTTTACACAAGGGAATTGCGCACTCCAAACCGGTCCCAGTTTGCTTACAGATTCACATTTGGCACTATCTTTAAAAACTAGTTATTAAAAAACAAAAACTCAAAATGGAAAATAACAAATGCCCCAATTTATATTTAAAATGTTGATTATAAAACATTCACTGGCAATTAAAAAACTGGAAAAAGATCCACTCAGATTTGATTCCCTGCTATTAGCTTCTTTTTGAAAAACAAACAAAAAACAGCAACCAGTGTCTACCCTACATTTATACATTTATGGCCCGGGGGGGGGGGGGGACTGGGATGAATAAAGTGACTCTAGATTAATACACAATGTGAATATCCAGGATGTCTTTTGTTCAAAATGAATAATTTGAATGAAATATGTTTAGAGTGTACAAATTAGCAAAAATTTAAAAGTGACAATATGTAAATCATAAAATAAAGATGTGTCATTTTTCCCCTATCATATTCAAGAATATAAATATGCCTTTGATATGAAACAGTAATCTGTTTTCCTTTCTATTTGGGCATCTATTTCTCCCGGAAATTTGTCAAAAATGTATCCTAAAGCAAATGACCTCTTATATGTGCTGAAGAAATACATCACCTCTTCTGCTTACAACTGTTAATTGAACTTCTCTCTGCAGCTTATTTTCCCAAGTTAACCAGCATGCTTGCCTTACATATTTACTACCCACTATTTGAATAGTTCTTTGATTCAAGAACTGTCATTCTGTGCCACCCCTCCCTCCACACACCCCTTAGAAATGATGTAGCCACACTTGCAGCTGAGTGGTTATAGCTGAAATTTACAGTGATAAGAAAAGTCTAAAATGTATGATAAGAGGAGGATACTCCTCCCCCCTCACTACCACCCCCATGCCTGGACTCAAAGTCTACAGACTGACTGATATGGCCAATTTTCATATTATTTTTACATAAATGCTAGACAAGCACGTTGCTAAAGCTGGGCTGTGGAGCTGAGAAAGGACAAGACATATGAGTGTGTGCCAGAGTGATGGGAGACAGAGAAAGAGAACAATATTTGCAGTTATGTTTAATTGTCAAAGTAAATCAGGCAAATGAATATATACCCACCATCCTGGGATCAGGAGGAGTCTTCAATCTAAAAAGGTTTATTGCTACTTTCCCATCTGATAACATATAAGCTTTTTTCTAATTTGGACATAGAGACATAGTATTTTAGGGTGGGGGAAGGGTGAGACAGTATAATAGAGGATACTAAAGAGGCATATTTTGGTACTGTTTAATTTTAAAAAACACCTTTGGGGACTTTGTGGGAAGGGAGGAGAAAAAGCTTATTAAACAAGGCCAAGTATTTTGTCAGCTTAAGGATGATATCATAGTTGTGTTCAATATCAGAAGTGTTGCGAGTACAGGCATCATTTCTATTCGCTTTGTGCCAGGAAGGTAAACACTGGATTTCATTGTGGATTAAAACAATAAGAAATCCCTTTCCTCTTAGGCTTTCAAGGCTATGTTAATCGGGTGTAATTTTTAATGAACACTAGCTGCTTGGTGCTCATTCAAGACATTTCACTAAAAGGTTATTCATTTAAAAATCAACATTTCAACCATATCAAGCTGTAACCTTTCTTGAAATGTAAATGAATGGTTTAAATGAGAAGATTAATAAAGAAGGGATGTTCCAATTCCAAGCATGGCATGCTATGTATTTTTAAATTTGTCTATGCCAGATGCTGTCAGTCAGAACAAAAAACTGTCCAAGCAGACAATCTGTGCGTCTGAATGTTGATCATGTTGGAAAGTACAGGGGGGAGGGAGGGAGAGTGTGTCAAGGATTCATGGTCCTTCATCTTTGCAGTAGAGCAAACACGTCTCTCAGTATAGCGACAGACAGCTGCTTCCACTTTCTAATGTGCCCTAACTTAGATCACTGAAAGAATTGTCAGCACTCAGAGAAACACACAAAGATAACACAGCCAGCTGCCATAGAGGGGAAAAACAGCACAGCTCAGAAGAAATGGGATTTGTTCCATTTGCATGATGCTGCCTCCCCTGGGCCCCTTTCTTTCAAATCCAAAGCACAAAAGACAACACTTAACATATTTGCTTAAAGATGACAACCTCATGTTGATTTCATTTGGATGTAACAGTGTCAGGATTACAGATATAAGAATATATTATATCTGTAACAGAGACTGACAAATGTACCCATCAGTGGAACTGTCTGATTCATCTGCTTATACAGCCATTTTACCATCCCAAGGGTGCCATCTAAGTAGTAACTTTAGAAGACTGAAGGTCTAATTTTATTACACCACATTTCAACCTACTAAACAATATTATTTCTAAAATAGATCATTTTTATTGGAAGTCTCCCTGATGAAAAATCCAGTAGACACCAGAGAATTTATGAACTGTATGGGTCCTTTGAACTCAATATACTGCCCATTTTAAACAACTTTTCTTGCTGTATGGCAAAATCCCTGTATCAAATAAGTGAAAGTTAGAGTGAGAGAGACACAGAGAATGAATATGGCTCTGAGAGTCTAATATACTCATTGTGTGTGAATACACGTATATACACATATATATGTTGCTGTTGTTAAGTACCATATGGCTGCGTGCGTGTGTGTGTGTGTGTATGCATATACACACATATATATTGATGTTGTTAAGTGCTGTCAAGTTGGTTCAGACCCATACTGACCCTGTGTAGTGTTTCCGAGGACGAGCTGGTGAGTTTTAACTGCCAAACTTGTGGTTCAGTCTGACCTTGCCGTCCAGCACATTATCTTGTAGCATCACACCAGGACTCCATATGTGTATGTATGTATATATATATATATATATATATATATATATATATATATATATATATGATGAGGCTTTCTGCTTCTGCAAAGATTTACACCTTCAGAAACCCTATACAGGATCACTATGAGTCAGTCAACTGATGGCACTTAGCAACACACACACACACACACACACACACACACACCACACGAGAGAAATTCTAGATTCTATGGACATTTACAAAATTAGCCTTATCTGATCTAGTTGAATAAGTATTTTGTAAGCACTTGACTTTGGTCCATTCCATTAAATGCCTTCCCTCAATACAGAGTCCATACTTCAATAGTAAGCATATGACTAATCATTACCTGCCAATAACTTTTGGACATATACTCAATCTGATTTCCAGTTAAGGCATTCTTTAGACAGAGGAAAATAAATGAGAACAATTTAAAGCTAAATTGGCTAGTAGCTAGTTATTGTAGCGCTGCAGGCTAATGCACTGAGCTGCAAGGTTGGTTTGAACCAAAACCTCAGTGGTTCAAGCTCACCAGCCACTCCTAGAAAACCCTATACAGGGTTGCTGAATCTGAACCAAGTCAACAGTACTTAATGACAACAATAATATATAAAGCTAAGGGAACCATATTCTGATCTGACACCTACATACTTTTACAAATCTTTATGCTGGATGGTTTTACGAATTTTGACTTCTTTTAAAAACAAATAAAAAGACAGGATAATGTGATTTAATTGATTCATTTATATCTATATTACTGTGAATTACTTGATTGGAATTAGATGGGGGGAACATGGAGCAACAAAGAGAATGTAGAGCAGAAACAATTCATGTCTTCACAAGGGCATACCTACAGAGATGCACACATGCACACATACATGCCTATCACACTCAACCCCACAGCCTAACTAACTGACTTCCCATAATGAAATGCTGGCTCCCTGGGCTCCTGCTTTGTCCAAAGAATGCTCTACTGCTTGTTGCTATTTACTGTCAACAGTATAATTCACTCATTTGGTCTTGTTTTATAAAATAGAGTTAACTGCTATATGTGAAATTTCTGCACAGCAGATGGTTAGCAATCATTATTTTCCATTTGTTTAGTTTCTAGTAAGTGGGAAAAAAAAAAAAAAAAAAAAACCTGTGGCACAGTGATGCAAAGAAAACTAGCAGCCTGCGTGATAACCTAGCCAGTGCCAGAAGACACATTTAAAAAAGAAGGAAGAAAGAAACTGCTTTTATTCGATAGTACATCAAAACTAACTATAATGCTGAGTGATGGGGAGGTGGGTTATCCCTCCTATCCCCATCCATAGAGGGACATTCTATTTGAAAAATTAATTTTATTTCTTAGTGTAAAATACTCTAAGATTTAGTTTTTCTATTTTTTAAGTGATCGAAATTTCTAGAAGCAACTTATTATAACCATTAATGTTTGTCATCACCCAAGCTGAAATCACTCTCTTTACCTCTAAGTGGCCCAGTTGTCCAACAGAAAATGGGAAATAGGAGCCATTTGCAGACAAGTGCACATGCACAGAAAATTAAGCTGTAAATATCTGGGCCAGGTTATTACTGGAACCTGGAAACATCTGGGGCTACAAAACAAGCCAAGCCCCATTTCCACAATGTCCAGGTAATTGCTTAAATGATTTATACCTTACTATTTCTATTAAAAGCGTCTTTAAAGAGAAACATTTGTAGACTCTGTTCTGCAATAAAAACTGGTATCAGATTTCACTTGTACAAAATCTTATGAAAGATGCTACATTTCGTCAAGGACATACACATGACTAAACTATAAACTCTGGACAAAGACTGAGTATTAAAAGGTGTGGTCAGTCACTCAGTGTAAACAGCCATACTATGAAAGGAATTTTATATGGTTTATTTTTATTCGTTTCTATTCTAAACAAAATAATCCATTAAAATCTAACCCATTATCTTCACACATGTAACGAATATATTCAAATAATTTTAGGCTGAACTATACCTTAACAGGAGTCCTGGTGTGGTACTGTTGGATAAGCACTGGACTGTTAACCACAACAAGTTCAGCAGTTGAAACTCTGCAAGCTGCTCCTTGGAAACCATATACAGGGTTGCTATGAGTCAGAACTGACTCGACGGCACTTTACAACAACGTATCTCAATAACCCCTTTCAATTTCAGCATCAATTAATTTCTCATGAATCTTGTTAACTGAGTTTTCAACTGAACACTATACCAGACCTAAACCCTAAGGAACAAATAAGCATCACCTCCCAGACAGACTTAGGCCCCTTATTTAAGAATCCAGAGAGGCATTTAAATTGTTTCACATAGATGATGTCTGTATGGAACTACTACCAACTGGCCCATTCAGAATAAAAGCGTTACTGAATGCCTATATATACCCACACAAGGAGATTTATTCACTTGAAAGTATTATCTGTTTTATTTCAAATTTTAAGCCAAGAGCATAAGTATAGTTTCATATTCTCCAAGAGGTGCCTTGTCTAGACTTAGACAACGGTTTAATTACTGACATTTGTCAATGATACACATGAGAAAAAAGGAGATTATAACAAAATAAACTGGTGACCACTGATTTGTATCCATGGCTCGTATTTTGTGGTCACCAATTTACATTAATACCCTCTCCAGGGAATCATTCAGTTTTCCTTCATGAGAAGACTAAAGGAAAAATAGTTGGTATTTTAGGTGCAAAGATTCTGTGTGGATAATTTTATGCACTTAGTTAAGGAGGTCTAGTAGTGTAGTGGTTACGAATTGGGCTGTGAACCGCAAGGTCAGCAGTTCAAAACTACCAGCTGTTCCGTGGGAGAAAGATGAGGCTTTCTACTCCCGTAAAGACGTACAGCCTCAGAAACCCTGTACAGAGTCACTATGAGTCGGAATCGAATCCATGGCACATAACCACCACCACCACCAGTCAAAAACCCCACAGCATTTTGTTTTGTTTTGTTTTCCATTTATTTTGTCTTTTTTTTTTAAGAATTACTTTATTATAAAAGCAATCTTCAAAAAACATTTCTGGATATCACAATTCATCATTATGGAGGGCACGTTATTAGAGAAAATAAAATTGTTAAGATGGAGTAAGAGGTCAGACTGTCCTGTATTAAACAAGCCATAACAACACAGAAGAAGGAACATCATCTGTTAATGAGCAGGACCAATAATTTAAGCTCCTTGGTCAGAGGCTGTGGTGGTGCAAAAAATAAGGTACCAAACCATACCACACTTCACAAGCCTCTCTACTCAGCTGAGTTCAATAACTCGTTGCAATTAGACACCATACTCAATTAGGGAGTTTATTGGGGATGTCAACAGGTTACAAAACCAGAAAACGCTCAGTTCACAATTCTTTCAGTCAGGACAGTCTCTTCTCAACTGTGCCCACGGGCCTGAGCCATGTTAGAAAGCTCACGGGGCACAGCACTGCACCATGAGCCTCAGCCTGAAGGTACACAGCTCTAGTTCCATGAGTCTACAAACCCAGCTTCTTCAATTAAGTGCTTGGAGATACCCGACTCTGGAAGTAAGCCTCGTGCCCAAAGTCACTCAATTTGACGTGCTCCATGGGCTTGGCAGCCCTCTGCTATGTCTTGTGCTGTGGCTCTGGGTTCTGCTGCTACCGCTCCTTGGCCCTTCCTCTGCTACTCCTCTAGGGTCAGAGCGTTCTATTTCTGGCTCGAGGAGTTTCAGTGTACAGGGATCTTGGGGGTCCAAAGGCCTTGCTTCACTCCTGGCTCCTCTTTGATGGTAGTAAGATCTCCTTTCTGCTTCTGACCAAACAGCATTTTAAGACTTTCTCTTTTAAATCTTTCATAAATTTGGTTATTGTCAAGCTATCATTAGAAGGCTTTATAGTTCTCTGTCTTAACTTAAATTTTACCACTTTGAACTTACTTTAAGCTTACTGAATGATTTCCAAAGAAACAGAAAAGTCTAACAAAGGAACTAAACATGTGGCCTTTCATTGCTGTAGTCAAACTACAAAAAAGCTTCTGACACTCTTCATAATATATCATTTCCCAATCTTTACTATTTTACCTATAATCTATTCTCCTTCACTGTGAAAGGCCTCTGCTGAAGATGGAATGCTTTTCTGCAATTAACTAAGCAGCATGTATCCACTGTAGCTCCCTTACTGGCACATCTTTGTGAAGGTCCATGTTCAACAATCTGTGCTGCAATTATTTTTCTTCCCCATAGAGCCATGAGATCAACATAGATGTCAATATGAAGTAGTAAGGTGGATCGAGAATTGTCATCTATCAAGATTCCAAATCGAGAAGAAAACTCATGAGTTGTCAGTAAAGGCAATATATTTTCTTAGTAAAATTGTGATTCTTTTTTTAAGGCATGACACTAGAGCCTTTGCCTTGTTTGTTTTTTCCTAGCTATTTCATGAAGCAATAGGAACAAGTGCTTTGTCTGATGCATCTTAGGTTCAAAACACAAATATAAAACAAAAACCTTGTAAAACACTTTCTATTCACTCATTATATTTGAAACATTTGGTTAAAATGCGTTCCCCCTTGGAAATTTTTCTAATATAAAATGTGGTAGCTTCAGTGACAGATTTGAGAAAGAAACTGATCTTTCTTCCACAAGTCCACAAATACAATTGGTAAAGCAAGTGAACCTAATAGAAGAAAGGGTCATTGAATGTAACCCCAGCTAAATTGTTTATTACCTAGTTTTTAGGACAAAATAAATTTATTAGTGTCAGATGCTAAATATAGACAAAAATGTGTCAATTTAAATGTTAACCAAAGACATTCACAAACTAGATTCAATGAAAGTCCTCCAATCAGTTGTAGATGACCTAGTTTGCATTACATACTCCATACTCTATTACCAGACTCTTGAGGAAATCTGTTTTGAGTGGCACCTGATACATATGTCCACACTGTCTACTTATCAGAGAAGGGACAAAATGGAAGAAATGCCTTCAGAGGTGCTGATTTTCCATGTTTAACCAAAAGGTGAAAACCAACTGTCTGTCAACCACCCTATATTAGCAAGAATCTGATCTGAAAGTCTCCAAGTCTAAGATTTTGTGATTTTGTACCTGCAAGTTTCTCTAACTGCAAACACATGAGAGAGAAAGTTGAATATAGCTTGAATAATGGCTTAAAGCTTTTTGCTACTGCCTATTCTCCTGGTGTGGATAAACACTGAACTGCTAATCACGTGGTCAATGGTTCAAGAAAACCCTACATAAGATCGCTTTGAGTTGAAACGAACTCAATGGCACTTAAAAACAGTAGCTGTTATCACACAGGGAGTCCTGGTGTGGTGCTATAGGATAAGTACAGGATTTCTAACTGGAAGGTTGGTAGTTCAAACCCACCAGCCACTCCTCTGAAACCATATACAAAGTGGCTATGAATCGGAACTGACTAGAGGGCACACAACAACAATGATCAAATAGGGAGCTCTGGTGACGCTATAGAGAGACCCAGTATAGCACTATAAGATAAACAGCGGGTTGCAAGTTCAGTTTGAACCGAAAGATCGGCAGTTCAAACTCACCAGCCGCTCCTCAGAAACCCGATACAGGGTCTCTATGAGTGGTAACCGACTCGACAGCACTTAACAACAACAATAACAAGAGCCTATCCTCCAGAGAAAGATGAGACTTTCTGCCCCCATGAAGATTTATAGGATGGAAATGAGAAGGAATTGATTCCACGGCATCTAACAATATCATTATCAAATAGGCCATATATTTGTGCTTTATAAGATTTTAAAGATTGCATTGTGATGTTCTGTTTTTATAAAATAGCATAAATGCTCTCCTACCCAAAGATGGAAAAATAGAATAAATGACAGTAATCTCCTTTTTACATATGTAATTATAAAACTATTTTTCAGGGTTATAAAGTCTTTCTTTGGTAATTAAATTACATGAAGAATAAAGAAATTGCATTTTTAAATGAAACACAGTTTTAATAGATCTATTCTTTAAATATTTTTAAAAGCAACTTTCAATTTTTTAAAAGATTAATAAAAGATTAACCAAATGACAGTCTCCTATGCTTTTATCAATTCAATTCACCAAACATTTATTGAACACCTATTAGAGGTCTTGCTCTTTACAGCATGTTGAAGAGAGTGAAAATAAAAAATGAATTAGATGGTGTCTGCACTCAAGGAATTTTCAATTTTATAATAAGAGGAATGCAAATGTAATGTACAGGAGGAGAAAGCTTACGATATTAACAGAAAGTAGATTTTAACAAAACGCAGTGAAGTATCAAGTAGACGTCACGATGGATCCCAACTCAGAGGACTCAAGGAAGTCTTAGATGATGCAACATTTGAAATGAATATAAAAGGCCCAGTAGGATTTCAAGATGAATAATTACACTCAAGGTCTTAATAAGATGAAAAAACACTAAAGAGAGAATTAGATCCAGTTTGATAAAGATCACAGACTTTCATATTGATATTCAATTAATCTATATGTATATTGGGGTCCTGGCACGGCACTGTAGAATAAGCACTGGGCTGCTAAACCACAAAGTGGACAGTTCAAACCCACATTCACTCCTCAGAAACCCAACATAGGGAGTCGTGGTGTGGTGCTGTAGGATAAGCACAGGACTGCAAGGTTAGTGGTTGGAAACCACCAGCCTCTCCTTGGAAACCCTATACTGTGTAACTATGAGTCTGAACTGACTTGACAGCACTTAACAACAACTCCACTACTGCTTAAGTTAATCTATACGACAGTCTACTGGAATCACTTAAAGGGAAAACACATTAGTTTACTAATATTCATCAACTCTCAAGATATTAGAATTGTTGACACTTTTGATTGCAAACAACTAGTAAGCAGATTTAATGAATAGATACCTTCTTTCCTAAATGGTTCAACAAAATAATAAATGATGCTTTCCCTTGACTGTTTCCAAAACAACTTTTGGAACTTAAAGGGAATCAAAAATCTTTCTTATTATCCAGGGGCCACTTGCAAGGTTCCGAGTTATTTAAGCTCACTAGTTATGGTGTGAAGGAACTCTGGTATCTTAATGGTTACAAGTCAGGCTGCTAACCCCAAGGTCAGCAGTTTGAAACTATCAGCCATTCCATGGGAAACTGATCAGGCTTTCTGCTTCCATAAAGATTTACAGCACTGGAAACCCTATTTACAGCACTGCAAACCACAAGTTTGGCAGTTCAAACCCACCAGCTGCTCCTCAAAAATCCTATATAGAGTCGCTAGGAGTCAGAACGACTCGATGGTACTCAATAACAACAACAGTTACAATATGGTTCTGTAGGATACGCACTGGATTGCTAACCAAAAGGTCAGTGGTTCAAACCCACCAGCCTCTCCATGGAAACCGTATATAAGGTCACTATTGGTTGGAACCTACTTGAAGGCACTTCACAATAACAGCAACAGCAACAAGAGCAACAATAACAACGAGTCGGAAACGATTCGAAGCCACCTTCGAATGTTACTGCTGTTGGTAACTACAGTTGAGTCGATTGTGACACACAGTGACCCTATATAGTAGCACTTTTGCGGGGAAGAAAGTCTCACCTTTCTCCCACAGAACAGCTGGTGTAATTGAACCGAAGACTGTATTATGGACTATGTACAATAAGAAATCTTAAAAATTATTTGGATCCGCTCTCTACTTTTATAAAACTGTAAAATGAACTAAGAGAGGTTGAGTTCGCTTCTGCAACCTTTTCTTCATCGTTGTCACTTTGTTGAAGTACTCTTACTAAGTGGTGGCAATGTTTTTAACAGTCTCCATAGAATGTTGTTGAACTTCAGTCAGAGAGTGGACTCTCTCTAGAACACACAATTCTATTCTTTTTCGATTCCATTTTATTTTTTCACAAATTTTTGGTGGCTTGTCATATTTGTATAACTTTAGACCAGGAAGAAAAATACTTCCTAAAAAGTAAAAATGTAAGTTCTCATGAGGTACAAAGGTTTTTTTTTGTTGTTCAGAAAAGTGGTTCTCAATCCAGACTTGATTTTAGAGTCACCTGGGCAAATTAAAAGAAATATCCAACCCCAAAAACTTCCGTTTAATTTTTGGGATAAAACATAGATCATCAGGAGACTTTGCCTTTTTTTTTTCTTTTCTTTCCCCACCCTGAATTAAGGTACAGGTGGTGCTCACAGAAGTTATTCATAGTTGTGCAACGGTTAAGCTTGTCTGCTAACCAAGAGGTTGGTGATTTGAACCTACACAGTACTTGCCTCCAGGAAAAAAGGTCTAGTGATCTGCTCTCATAATGATTATGGCCTCAAAAGCCCTATGGAGCAGTTCTACTCTGTCACGTGGGTGAGCAAAAGCTACTTCACAGAATGCAACAAAATCAACACAACAGTGTTTACAGAGTAGATACAAAAATTATCATCAAACTTAGATCAAATCAAATTATATGTACATCTTCTTCAAATGGCTTAAACTCATTATATGGCAATAAATACTTGAATTTCCACACAAGGCTTTGAAAATACTGGAATTTCTTCCATAATTTCATTTGTGGTCTAAGACAAATTGAATATTTTGAAGGAGAAAATAATAAAGAGTCTTAGAGTACTATGAATCATCTTTAAGGTTCTGTATGTAGAGGGCCAGTGAAAAAAGAGGAAGACCCTCAATGAGATGGATTGACAGTGAGGATGGTGCTGGGCTGGAGATGCTCCATTCTACTGCACATACGGCCACTCAGAGTCAGGACTGACGTGGGGGCACCCAACAACACGTCTTTATATATATATATTTTTTTAATTATTTGTAGGAAAAATAAAAGTCACTCTTTTAACCTGGATGCTCAAAAATCCTATATTGTTGTTAAGCTGTTGTTAGATGCCATCGAGTCAACACCGACCCATAGCGACCCTCTGTACAACAGAACAAAATACTGCCCAGTCCTGCTCCAACCTCACAATCGTCATTAATACGTTTGAACCCATTGCTACTGCCACCGTGACAATCCATCTAGTTGGGGGTCTTTCTCTTTTTCTCCAACCCTCCACTTTACCAAAGATGATACCATTCTCCATGGACTGGAAGTTTGAGAGACGAAGTGTGGGCATCCTGGCTTCCAAGGAGCATTCCGGCTGTACTATATAGTCAGGGATTTATATAAAATCTGTCATTTCATAAAAGTAGATATAACTTACTGGTAAATATAACTTATTGAGAGAATAGTGCTGCAGACTATTCAACGTGTTGTTGTTAAGTGCTGCTGTGCAGAGGGTTTCCCAAAGCAACCGGTGGGCTGCAACCACGGACCTTGTAGTTCGAAGTCCAGTGTCCATCGTATGGAACTACCTTGCTCTTGTACTTAATGCGTTGTTGTTGTTGTTGTTAAGTACCGTCAAGTCGGTTCCGACCCATAGCGACCCTGTACAGGGTTTCCGAGGGTGTAAATCTTTATGGGAGTAGAAAGCCTCATCTTTCTCCCGCGGAGTGGCTGGTAGTTTCAAACTGCTGACCTTAAGGTTCGCAGCCCGATTCGTAACCACTACGCTACCAGAGCGTAGTACTCACAAATTCGTATTAAAAGATTAGTTTCTCATTGATTTAACTTAAATGATAATCAATGTCATTTTTCAGCAATAGTTACATGGAGTCCTGGTGTTGCACTGTAGGATAAGCACTATAGTATTAGCTGAAAGGTTGATGGTTCAACCCTACTAACTGCTCCTCAGAAACCCTGTACAGGGTCGTTGTGAGTCAGAACATACTCAACAGCACTTAAGCAACCAATCAAACAACCAACATAAAAGGAATCCTTACCCTTAGCTTTACCTCAACAACTTTTGTAATTTCTTTTCCCTTAAGTTATTTCCTCCTTCCCTATTAATAACTGTCTTTGCCAAGAAGGGCAATTTGCCCATACCAACAAATGCTGTTATACTTTTTCCCTTCTACACAGCCTAATATCATCTTAATTAATTCAAACTACCTCTTCATGATCTAAATACCATATTCCAATGGCTCCAAAGTGAAAATTCATTTTCCAGATGATCAAGTAATAACCAACCTTGCAGATAAATATCTAAAAACTTATCAGTCCCTCAAAACAGCACACAAGTGTGGGAGACACTAGAGGCCAAGACAGGAAGACAGATGAGAGAGCAGAGTTCTCTGTTATGTTCACAAATACCTAATGGGTAGAAAGCCCTTTTCCCTTTGGCCCTAAGCACAATACTCCGAGTGATACCTGTTTGAAAACATAGAAAAACCTGACAAACATAATTTAAGTATACAAGTTTATTACTATTTTATATCATCAACAACTCCCAAAAAATAGCTTAGTGATAGTAGCATTTTGTTATAGTACGGTATACTTCAAGAAAATATAACTATATTGGGTAAAACTGAGGACTTGTGTCCACCATTAAAAACACACCTCTACCACATGCTGTACTATACTTACTGGATATCTTTAAAAATAAACAGAAAAAAAAAAAAAAAAAAGAGTTTTACTGTCGGGCTCTTTTTACTTGGATGCTAAAACAAAATAAGACAAAACAAAGTTCAAATACAAACAAAACAAGCATGAATGCATTGCATGCGCTTATTAAAAGATCTATTAAAAGACAAAGTCTGATAAAGAACTTCGAGTAATATTTTCCCCCGATACTAAAATGTCAGTGATAAAGAGTTAACTCTATCATGATTAAAAAGTGGAGGGAATTTTTCCAAGAGTACTGAATTTTTTTCTTTCAAGAGAGATACTAGCTCAGTATAAAAAATAAGATGCTTCAGTGGTAATGTCTTCCCATCCATGAATAAATCCATACCGATAATAGGTGGTACTCTTCAAATAATATAAAACATACTTTTCCAATTAAGAAACATTTCTGTATTCACAGTACATTTAAAATCTTCCTGTAGAAGGAATAAGTATTGCTCAGGTAGGCGATTATTTATTTATTTATTTATTTTTGCAAAACCAGTGATGTGTCTTCCTTCTTGTTTGTAAGACAAGGAATCAGGCTAGCTGAGGTCTCAATGTCTATATTTGAGTCTTATCAGTATCCTCCCACCCAAATGTTGCTTAATCTTCTGAATAATACATATGAAAATTCTTTAATTTTTAAAGGAGAACTTTGTACCAACACTTTGGGTGAAGGATAGGTATACCACAGGTGGGAGGGGGGTGAAGATAAGACCCACATCTTTTATAAGTTGGGTTAAAATTGAATCCAGATTTGGGACTCATGAACAGAAAGTCTGTTTTAATATAAACATGCTCTAGAAAGTAAAAATGGTTATTATTCTTAACAAGTTACATATTGAATATTAGTCTTTAAAAATGACTCATAAAATATCTTCTTAATACTTTAAGTCATGAATATATTCTTTTTCTTTTACCTCTGCTTGAATGTTATTTTTCATTTTCCAGGAAAGGATACATTTTGTAACTAACCTCGTTAACCTAATTATAGAGACATAGCAAAAGCGTCCCTGACATCCATACCTTCACAAAGGAAGATAGCTGTGCACATAACAACACAACAGCATATTCTATTTACAGAATCAAAATTGTGACTTTTATTTAAAATATTCCCCTACACCCACGTAATTTCTAGTAGTAAAATTTCTCAAAAACACTTACAGCTTGCAAACAGTGAAAGTGCCCCAGCAATATATAATCTATATGCTTGAATTTAGAACTGTTACTATTTAACTTAAAAAGTGAGAAAAATCTGTTTATGTCCTTGTATTTATTTGATCTTAACAAGGGGATTGTAATGACAATGCTTTCAACCTTAAAAGAACCTTTTTTATTCCTACTCAGAATAATTATTGTGTAAAATTCAGATAAGCAAATCAAGCCTAATTAAGGTTTATAATTTAGCATCATTCAGGTATATGATCTAAGAGAAAAGAATTTACAATTTGAACTTTGATTTGAAATGGAAAGAAAGAAGAAGTCAGTAGAGGGGAAATAGAACTATTTTTGACATAACAATGCTATATTATTACTTTGATCCCTGGTTTAATCCTTTTAAAAATATTTAATATGAAATAGTAAAGGGATAGGAGTAAGGCCACAAAAAAGGGATTTCAATTGAAACTATACTTCAACATTTGTAGCTAGGTCATCCAACACAGAGCATTTAAAAATATGCACTGTGGTTGACCACCTATTAAAACAATCCAAGTGGTGCTGTAGATTTCAGCACTGAACTGGGAACCACAAGGTTGACAGTTCAAACCTACCAGGTGCTCCTTGGAAACTATATTCAGGGTTCCCATGAATCAGAATTGACTCAACAGGACTTAACAACAACAATGCCTTTAATGGAAAAGCTATGGGGTAAATTTAATAATTAAAGAGTACCCTATTATATCAAGCTTCCTTTCTTTAAAGTGTCTCTCAATGAAGAGAGCAATGCCTTGTTGCAAAGATTTTTTTTTTTTTTTTCTTCTTAGAAGGTCCCATATGTATTATTTCTCCCCACAAAGTAAAACAAGGCATTCAAACTAGGTTCATTATTTTTTTCTTTCCTTCCTCAGAAATATCTTTAAAGCCCCCACCCTCACCCCTGTCTCAGATTATATAAAAGAATTGTTACTTTTCCAAGCTCTTTGATATATCCCTTCCTGACAGTCATGTGATATGAGAATTATCTTTTGAAAATAAATGGTGCAACCTCAGATCCATACTTACTAGACATTCCTATGTGTCTCAGTTTGGATTTGCAAAAAAAGCCACTTGCTTTCAAATTTTCATTTTAGGCATGTTAATATGAGGGTTGATCTCATTGAGTACTTTGGGAACCAACAATGTAAATGTTCTGTCCATCCCTCAGCACAGAATATTCAAAAGAGAAAGGAGTAACTGGATGGTACCTGGACTTATTATTCAGGGAGAGAGAGGCTATATTGTTAAGAAAGTTAAGTTCACAATGTAAATACACTGAAAAGTTAATGTTACCACAAAAACGGTTACTTTCCTCTCTACTGCAGCTGTCACCACATGCTTATATAGACACAATGCCACCTTCTAGCCATCAAAATATTTACTACAGATACTATTATACCACGGTAATTATTTTTGTGTTTGCCCCTCCTCTAAGACTGTCACTCAATGAGTTGTGATTTAATTGTTTTAATTTCCAGGATTTACTGGCTATTAAAAAATTAAATATAGTCACTTTATTTGCACCTAGTCCTTAGGAAGGAGCTCTTGTGGCACACTGGATAAGCACTTGACTGCTCACCAAAAGGTCAGCGGTTTGAGCCTACCATCTGCTCCATAGGAGAAAGACTGGCTTGGAGTCTGTGGGGCATTCTCGCTCTGTCCTACAGGGTCACCATTGAGTCTAAACTGATTTGACAGCAACATTTTGGTTTAATTTTGATGGACCTCAGGAGTCCTGGTGTGGCATTGTAAGATCAGCACTGGACTGCTAACCACAAAGTTTACTGTTCAAACCCGCAAGATGCTCCTTGGAAACCCTATACATGGTCGAAATGAGTCAGAACTGACTTGACGGCACTTAGCAATGGCAGGAGAGAGGGTAATGGTGATGTGCAACAGCCGAAAAATTTCCAGGCTCCTTCTACTTTTTGTAAATCTTACTAAGATAAAATCCTCCCACCCCAATTATTCTGTGCTTATGTTGTTGTTGTTGTTAAGCACCATCAAGTCCCTTCCAACTCATTGCAATTCTGTATAGGGTTTTCAAGGAGCAGCTGGTGGATCGGAACTGCTAACTTTGTGGTTTGAAGTCCAGTGCTTATCTTATAGCACCACACCAGAAATCCATTCTGTGCTTGGTGGTGGTGGTGGTGGTGATGATGTGCCATGGAGTGGATTTCCACTCACAGCAACCCTGCATGGAGTTTCTGAGGCTATAAATCTTTATAGGAGCAGAAAACCTCATCTTTCTCCCACAGAACGGTTGGTAGTTTCGACCTGCTGACCCTGAGGTTAGCAGCCTGACTGGTAACCACTACGCTACCAGAGCTCATTATTCTGTGCTTACAGAATAGCGATTCAAGTATGTAATTGTATACAAACAGTTAAAAACTGCAGATTTCCTTTAAAGCATAATTGCACGAAAATGCATGTGATATATCAGAGTATATGTCAGGAAAAGGTCAACACAAAATAGAAGCAAATATTTTAGTAACCAGTCCCTGGAAAGAGCAGATTTCTAATGGTTTCTTTTTCCATCAATTCTCTTCCTTAACTCCCATTACTCTCTTTTTAGGTAGAGGTACAGGGAACAGCTATGGGCCAGTTAGCCTTCAAGTGAGAAACTAATGACTTACACAAAGCAGACCCTTGAGAAAAGTTTGTGGGTGGTGAAGGCAGGGCCCGCTTCATTCCCGGGAGTCCTGTACAGTTGCACCAGGCCTCATACTCAGAAGCGCCAAGCTCTAGTTAAACGCTCTGGACTTCACAAATTATTTAGCTGATCCTGGGTGAAGGTGACAGTGTTTGTTGACAGTGAAGGCAATAGTGAAGACCGTGAAGGCAGTGAAAAGAATAGAAAAAGTTTACAGCAACATATACAAGGCCATGGCTTCACATTGCCACCTATTTTTTTTTAGATTGTATTCTAAATGTTACTGTTTCCTGCAAAATCTTTTCTCATGAACCAAAGTATGAAAGTAGAGGCCATCAGTTGGTGAATTTCATATATTTTTGGTGTGTAATTATCAGTTTTTTTAAAAAAACAAAAAACACCCAATGAAGCAAACATTAGTTAAGTTGGGGGGAAAAAACAAAACCAGATATTTGGGAGGAGGGATGGAGTAAAATACAGTTTTCGTTCTTTTGGCAGGAATGTATCCACAAGTGGAATGGGATGCATATATGAATTGCCAGCAGATATCAAAACTCATAGTAAAGGAACTGAGTAAAGATAATTTCAACATTAAACTACTGAGAAATTGAAAACATTTTATAGATACACTACATTATATGTTCTGCAACAAAAATATATTTTCGGTAAGTAATAACATAGCAAAATTTTGCTTATCGTTTGAAAATAAGCAAAGAATCGTAAAAAGAAGCAAGCTATCATAGTTTAACAAAACAGCATAAGAGAAAAAAAAAAACTTTCTAGGAAGTATTGCCCAACATTGAAATATAAACTACTTAGTCTGCATTGCAAGGTTTAAAATTTTAAAAAAAAAGGTAACTTTGGGTTTCATATGATAAATCAAACATTCTACTTTCAAAAATGATTGGAATATAGTATAAATGCATCGTGACAACCGTAACAGTTAAAATATAAGCAAACATATCTCTTTATACACATATTTAATATAAATACATCTGAATTGAAATTAAATACTGCTTCTAATATACCCTGAAAAACGCAATCCACCATATGCAATGGTAACTAAAATATTCAATGTGCAAATAACAAGGCAACAAACAGATGTGTTACATAAAATATGTATTAGTAACAGAAAGTTCCATATGATAGATAGCTCATGTTTTAATGGTTTCTGATTATCTATCTTTTCTGCCTCTTCAGGCTTTTAGCTAAGACTACTGTCGTCAACAGGTCCCAGACAGAATGCACTGTACTGAGGCAGAGTTCCAGAGCAGCCATCTGCAGTCCTACCCTGCAAAAACTTAGCTACCCACCTGCTTTGGATTTGCTTCAAACTTATCAGTCCAATTCATTCTGACCATATTTCTGTCTACGCTGTCTATCTACAATCTGTATTTCTTTAGTACGCATCCCACAGGCATGATTGCCACTTAAAATATAACATTAAAAATATCAGATAAAACTGTAATTAGCAGTTATGTCAAATGAGTTGATACTTACACTTGAAATTTCTAATGAAATAATTATGATAAATGAAAAAACTCAAATTTAGAGAAAAGGAATACAATGACAAAATCAAGCTATACAAAGCACTTGCCAAATAGACACTTACATACAGACTTCCAAAAAAAATCTTTGCTTTTTAATAGAAAAATTTAGCTATCATCTGTGTCTGTGTTAATAGAAAAGAAGCACAATTTTCAGACTTGCAAGTTTTCCAGGGTGATTATAAAAACACAATTTCTAAATCCAATTGCTTTTAATAAAACATTAGCGCTTATGTATATGCCAAAAGAAAGAGATATTATATGAAATGTTCTATTTCAACTGAAGAAAAAATTCATTGTTTTCTGTTCATTTGTTTATTTTGGTTTATCAATTATTTAAGGAAAAAAGCAGATATGCTGATTAATCAAGTCTTATTGATTTGTAGCATATATCAATATTTCACACAAATGTCTGCAGAACAATTTCCCCCAATCAAAAATGAATAAATCGATTTAAAATCCTGGTAATAAAATATACTAACTTTACAATAAATGTGGTACTTTGTAAAACTAGTATATGAAATTTGTACTTAACAAAATATACTAATCAAAGGCAAAACAACAAATGTATCTATTATATCATGGCTCTAAGAACAAACTAGAAAGTTCAACACATAAAAGCCTGCAATTGTTTCAAATACACCTAGCAATTCTGCTGATTTTATACCATTAAAACTGATTACTTAATTAGGCAATCATTCAAGGCATTGCAAACACTCACACAGACAAAACCAGGGAGGCATTAGCATAGCCGTCTTCACCTAGAACAGAAAATTCTGAAAAATGTTGTAGCCACTCAAACTTTTTTGATTTATCCTCATGCATAAACTAACCAAGATATTAAATTCTAAAAGGTGACTACCTGAAGCTCAAGGAAAAAAAGAATTTACCTGTAATGATATTACTCATTTGTCTTCTCAGGTGGCTAATATTCTAAACTATCTTAGAAATGCCAAGCAATAATATGCATTATCTCTAGACATTGTTGGAACTATTTATTTTCTCCCTCTGGTCACACTCTTGTATTATCTAAAAGTAATTAATGAAATTTCTGCTCTCTCTTTCTTATGTCTACCAGAAATACATGCCTATACAAAGGTTTTTAAAGTTCCTGCCTAAAGTGAATAAAAATAAAATAATTTTCTGCTTTAAAAAAAACAAAAAAATAGTCCTGAAAACTCAATTACTTAAGTCTTAAATATAATTAAAGACAAAAATCTTATGTTTTTAGTCATAAGAGATCTGATACAGTTTTAAGATACACTTTTAAGAATCCTACTGATCCGATACAGTCAGTTGAAAGATAAATATTGTTATTTTAAAAAGCTGTTTCTTGAAATAATTCCAAATAAACTCCATAAACTGTCTTTCACAGCAACGAAATGCAAGTCAACTCACACATACAGCTTCCAAACAGAAGTCTTACCCTCTTCCAGGAAAATAACAATGAGACTTTATTACCCTGCTATGATTCTTTCATTTCAGACATGATTAATTAACAAGAATTACACTTCCCAAAACTCCCACCATGCTCTTCCCTGCCTATCTGCTGATAGACCCACATGAAATAACAAGTAGACACCAGCAGCACAAGCCAAAGTATCCAAAAACTCTATTTCACAGAAGGAACACTTTTATCTTTGCCTCAAAAAATGAAGCAGCCTGCTTTTAACTGCTTTCACACAATGTGTGGGGTGTTTTTTTTTGTTGTTGTTGTTTTTAACTTGGGCATTTTCTTAACAACACCTTTAAAAGTTTGAATAATACATGCAACATATTTACTATTCAAGAATGCATGGCATATTTAACCAAATGCCTGAATTTTTAAGCTGAAATTCTAAAAGTCCATGTAGTTTATATTGATAATCATCCACATGCACAACTAATAAACAATAGAGATGATATGTGCAAGCATGTTTTGAGACATGTTTTTACATGGAAATAATGTTTCTTTCCCAAATGACAGCTAACTTGTCACACATATAATGGAGAAAGAATGTAGGAAAAAAGGACTTAAAAAGAACATGAGAAGATGCTAATTCTAAAATTTAATGAATGAAAGCATATTCTTTCAAAACAATTTTCCTTCTAAAACTATTTTCAAAAATTCCATTTGAACCAAGAAGGGAGCCACAACTGGACTTATTACAAGTATATATCTCTAACAGCCATCAATTTATAATGTCTAGGATTTCCCCTTCAACCTTTCAACTCTTATGTCCAAAAGAATCCACACATAGTACAATTCTAATAAATAGACCTTGTTGGTTCCAGGATACTTTTTTTTTTTTTTTTTTTTTTAATTTTTAAATCTATACTGGTCAAATTATCCTTGTTTTTTTCTTTTCTTTTCTTTTTGGTTGTATTAAATTTAGGATCAAAAACATCAAAGCTGCTTCTACCTCAGACCTAACTTTTAGAGGATCAATGTGACAAGGCAGTCCCTGATAGATGTTTCTCTTGATAAACGACTTGTTCAAAAGAGACATTGTAGCTTTCATTTCCTGACCACAACACACTTTTAATTTGCAACAGCAGAGCTGCTAGAGTGTGAGCACTTGCCACTTTCCAGGCTTTTAGGGTTGTAGCTGATTCCTTTAGGCCACACATTTGAGACAAACAAAATCTACAAATAATCAGAGTAGTAGAATAAGAAAGTAAGAGCCTCTCATGCTACTTTATACATATACATGTGTCCACTTTTTATACATGTTTAAACTCCCACCCCCTCTCAGAATTGTAGTATATGATAACAAGACTCCTAAGTGAACATCTCTTTTGCACACAGGGAAATAATTTAATAGTAAGCAAAGATTTGGGGGATGAGAGTAATCTGGGGTTGAATGTCATGAATTATATTCTTACCTAAATCAGCATCCTTTTTTTTTTTTTTTTTACATATTATTGTAATGATTAGTATTACTACTATCCAGAAATCACATTTAAGTATCAATATGGTGAACAGTCAAAGCATCCAATTTCTGCTCTCAGCACATTGTCCGAGCTCCGATTTAAAATTTATAAATGTAATATCCTCCTCATCACAGGCAGCAGCCCAATCTGCTCTGAATATATATTACAGCTTTAACATCACAGAGGGAAATCGCCCATCTGGCAATCCCATTCGCTCCAACAGCTCCGGGGGAAAAAAAGCTGTGCTCTCTCCTCCTTAAAACATTTCTCAGGGCAAATTATGTGCATCTAAAATAAACAGTCTTCTTATTGATCGCTTCAAAGTCAACAAGTTCCAAATGCAAAATTCAATCAAATCTTTCCTATCGTGTAAGAGCAGTGTGTGTTTAGCTCAATAGTCACCAGAGTCCAACCAGAAGTGTATGTCGCGCAGCGGCTCTTGTAGTCCCTTTCCTCGTATTCACATTTGTGTTATGAGAGAGCAGTGACCACCGACACACTACAGACCTCTGGCAGCTTTGCCTCACTGTTATTTCTTTCTTTCATATCTTCTCCCTCCCTCCCTCTCTCTTTCTTTTCAGGAGTGCGTTCCTGGTGGTGGGATAAATGTGACAACCATCCAGTTTAAAGTGGACATATCCTTTAGTTATGCAAAACACTTTTACATCTTTTTTTGTTGTTGTGTTCCCTCTTACTCTTAATTGAATATCACAAAGTGTACACATTGTACGTCCACAAGAGCTATTGAAAGCCCTCTCTCACACCATTTATCTGAATACATAGATAGATAGATAGATAGATAGATAGATAGATAGATAGATAGTCAGATATATATGGGGCTTTACAAAAATAATATATATATTATTTTTGTAAAGAGAGAGGAAAGAGCAATTTCCAACGAAGTCAATTTCACTGCTTGATTATTTAATTCTGCCACAGTTTCAAAGTAAAAAGCACTGACAGACAAGTGAATGGCAAAGGGAAAAAAAAGACAACAAAGTATTACTGTTCTTTAAAAAGACATTAAGAACTTGAAGCAATCAAAATATATATTTTATTTTAATGTAAAAGATACCCCCTTCACTCACTCACCCAAAAAAACACAATCAGAAGAACTGATTACTCCACAAAGTGCAATCATTGAGAAAGCAGATAGTCAAACTGCATTAATAGATTCAAAGAAAAAAGAAATTTCCATCCAATGTTGTGTGTGTACATATACTTTCATTAGTAAGCAGTCTTTCCCTACACTCCCTCCCCACCCTCTCTCCACCCAACCCCGCCCCAAAGAAAAACCCACACAGAGTTTAACTAATTTACATACCATTTGACTTCAGCAGTTAGATAGTGCATTACTAGGAACAAGCAACTTCAGGATTACAGCTAAAACCGATAAAAGTGAACTCAAGTAATATATTAATCTACTGAAATAAACAAGTGATTACATAAAACAAAACAAAAAAGCATTGTGACAGATTAAGGTATACATATATATATATATATATATATTTTTTTTAAAGCCATTATATATCATGACTATCTAGTTCTCAAGCAAAATCTTCCAAGGTTTTATCATGCTATTTAATTTATCTTCCCTATTTAGATGCAAAGGAAGTAAATTCCAAAACTGACATACCATAAACACTGGTGCTACTGATCATTTCTTGCTGGCAGCACAAAAAGCTGAATTGGATTTCTCACAAGCAGGAATTCCAAAGGTTGCTTTTCATTAAAGCCACTTTTCCTCTCAGCTATCAAATGTCACTGCCTTGAAACGTGGGCCCTTTCGTCAGGTATTCATTTAACCTACATGCATATAATTAAGGGGGAAAGCAACATCAACAAAAAGGGGATCTCAGATCACAGGAGAAGAAAGAAAGGAAAAAAAGCACATGACCAGGAATGCAAGTCCATGTCAATTTCACTCACTCCCATTGAAACTAACAAGAGCTCCGGGGAGGACGGTAATAGGATCAGTGGATTGTATATACCATTAAATTATACATCTTTCTCTCCCGTTCCTTACCAACAATACGCCCACCACGCTGTACCCCCTCCAAGATGATGTGCTTACATTTTTCTGCAACAGATCTTTTGACATTTTCACGTTCCCCCAACCACGAGATTGTAATTTAACCTCAACTTTTTTTTGTGTGTGCAAGATTCTTATTTACACTTCTTATTTACTTAGAAGTTAGTTCCCGAAGAAAGTCTAGCCCCACCCTATGCCTTTGCTTTCTTATTTATTTTTATCGAAGTCAAAAGATAGTTATAAGTAAGCCCAATATAGCGGAAAACGAGATCTCTTGCAATCGCGAACTCTTAATCCCATACTATTGTTGCAGTGATTAAAGCAGCAAAATTATGCATTATGTTTCAGGGCTACTTTGTACACAGAAATTAGACCGCAGGTTGGTTTATAGGATAGAAATGAATGCAGATTAAGTTTAATGATTACAGCACAACTCGAAGATCTCTTTCTATTACGGGTCTTGGTTCTATTAATATTGTTTTTAAAAAATAAAACAAACAAAAACAAAAACAAATTTAAGCAGATGGTAGGAAACTACGAAGCTCTTCTTACCTGAACGCGCGGAGCAATAACCCGATAGGTTAGCATAGCATCGATCCGATCTGTTTGCTGATGAATGGAAGCTCGGGTTAAGTGAAGGTGCCTATGATTTGAAATCATTCCAAGTTTTTGAAGGGAAGACGGACTGCAGCCTCTGCCATGTTGGAATTTCAAACCCAAAACAGCTGCTTGGAAGGAGCCAGCATGCCAGAGGCTGGGCGCAGGCGCAGAGCGCCGCCGAGCCAAATTCAAATCACTTTCACACTAAGAGCCAAAGATCAGTTTTCAAAGGAGAGAGGGAGAAAGAGACCGAGGCTGCCGTAAGGGAGAGAAGACTGGAGGCAGTGGCGAGAGGCGGGCAGTGGAGAGAGACCAGCCGCGGAGAACCGGGAGAGGGAGAGGCGCACGGAGCCCGCGGAGCTAGAGGGGGAGAAAGGGAGGCGGGAGGCGAGCGAGCGAGCTAGAGACGCACCAGAGATTCATGGGCAGGGAGGGCTCAATGGCCGCGCCGCGCCGGCCAGCCGGCCGCTCGGGTCATGTTACACGACCAGGGCCGCGGCAGCCGCCCAGCCTCACCGACGCGCTCACGCGGCCCGGAGGGGGCCCGGAGGTCATGATTACGCGCGCGAAGACCCGAAGCTCTCCCTGACCGCACTCTCCTGTGCCCCAGGCCGGGAAAGGAGTAGTTCCTTAGGGGGAAGGGACCTTGCTTTCCCACGCGTGACCGTCCGGCCCTGGAGCGCCCCAGCCAGCGTTGGAAGGCTCGGGACAGAGCTGCGCGGTTCCCCGGCCCGTCGGCCCCTCTCTGTCCACTCCCGGCCTTATCAACCGCTGGGGCTCTACCACCCATCCCACCCCCCAGGACTCCACGTACAGGATAAGGTCTGGCCCTGAAAAAACGAAACCTAAAGGACACTCTCCCCTGGGTCCCCAGTACCAGCCTGATTATGACTTTATTTGCCAAGAAGAGGCAACTTCGGGGGAAGAATCCGAATTAGCTCAGTTCCCATCCCCCGTCTCCCTGTGAATAAATAAAATTCTAAGTATCTAGGTGTGCGGTCCTCTTTTGCGCTCCCTGGCTCCCCTCCCTACCTCCCCCAGGCGGCTTGGGTTGGAGAAAGCATCGCCCGGGGCCCGGGTTGCGGGCTGCTGGTGCGAAGGCACAGACGTTAGGCTTCTCTCCCCCACCCCCATCCTCCATGGAACAATCTGGGGACCCAGGAGTGGGAAGAGAGTAGGGGCTTTGTGGTGCTGGGAGCCGAGAAAGAATGAAATGTGCAGTTGAGTGTGTTGCTCGCATCCCAGGGAGCAATGCAGTGCTGATTGTCTGTTGCTGAGATAGCCTTTTGTTCGGAACATAAGGTTTAAGAAACACACACACGTTTTCTGGGGTCTCTTGTTAGATGTAAATGTGCTGCATCCAGACGCTTACTATGCAGTAAGCTCAGTTGGTTTACTAATCACCCCGCCCCACCCCCAAACAATCAGGATCATTTGAATGGGAACCTCATTCAGACTTCTAGGCTGCAGAGTATTGCCTTCAACCTATTTCATTCTAGACTAGCCAACCATCCAACTGAGATAATAAAGCAAACAATAACATTTGATCATGATGTCTACGAGATAATGTGCCCGGAAAAGTTCTTTAGGAATTGTAATGAGAGAGAGTGAGCTGGGCAATAATTTCTCTTCGTTTTCATTAAATATAGTTTAATAGATAAACGGGAGTTTATACTTTGGCCTGGTGAGCATCTAGCCTATTTCAACCATGCTAAGAATGAAACAGTTGAATTATATATTCGACCTGAAGCCCATCAAGCTGAAAATGTCACTATGGAATATCAGAACTTAAATGTACTTGTTTAGGACTGACCATCCTTATAAGGGTGTTTACATTTACCCCAGCTTCGCTTTTGCGGCTTTTAATAGACTCAATTGCAGCTCTCCAGATGTAGAAATACAGCTTTCAAAAACACTAAATATATGTTTTGAAATTAATTCTTTTTATGATCTTTCTCACTTTTGAATGGATAGTCATTGAATGGATGCATTTAGCTAACACAGTAAGAAAGTAAAATTATAGTGGTTAAATATAAGTAGATGACAGAATGTAAAGGACAACAACAACAAAAAAAATGGCTCAAGATCTTGCCAAATATTTCTAGGGAATAAGATTCCTATTTGGAAAGGAAATGACCTTTCCATGCATATCTGTTTTATTAGGCTTTGAAATAAGACAGAAGAACTTTATTCTGATGTTAACAGAGAACACTAAAACCCCTTTAGTTGTATTTTATAAGATAGCTTTGGAAATTATATTTTGAAAAGTTCTCCATTGGATTTCACCACAGACATAAGTGTAAGAAAATATATGTGGGTCACTGTCGGATTGAGTACATATGAATTTAAAACAAAACAAAACTGTGAAGAACTCATAAATTCAGTTATTGCCCATTTGGGGAATGACAAACAGAAATCCTCTAGACTCTCAGTGGATACTGTGTGCCATTTAGGTAAAACTGTTACTTACTTAAAAAGTTCAGAGCTCATAAACCTTTAACTCTTATTCCTTACTATGGAATTTTGTACATATACATGTGTATATATAGTGTACAGAAACAACAACATATTTTAATGATAGACATATCACAATTCACTTTTGCAACATATAGAACAACATAATCCTTACTCTCAAAAAAGGGGAGGAAAAAGTGTAGCAAGAATTTATTAATAGATGTTACCTAGTACTTTTTTCAATTCCTTTATATACGCCTTTGATACACACTTTGTAAAATCCATTGTTCAACATACAAATTAATGTAATTAACTTAGGAATCAAAGGAGGGGGAAACTATTTTAAAGAGCACTACAAGCAATTGTACAGGATTTAAAAATTGTTCAAAATGGCATAGGCTCCTAGAAATGGGGAGGAGGGGGAGTTTATATATTAGACTATACCTAACTGGATTTGCATGATTAATGAGATCTACTGTGGGGTTGATTTGTCATTCGGCTATTTGTAATATCTCTCTTTTAGGTATTGCTTTTCTTACAATTACTTTAAGTAACAGAAGATAAAACTTGATTTTGTTTTTCATGAAGTTTCATTACTTCATAAAATTAGCACAATATTTACAGTTTTTGTTGTTTTGATAAAACTTTCTTTAATCCTGTGATATGATTGATATTTTAGCAGTCACCATATTCTATCTGCATTATTCTTTAAAACTTTTATTCAAAGGAAATGCTTCTGACTATAACTAGCATTCATGTCTGTAATATTCAAGTATTTTATGAAACTTTTCTTGAGACCGCATGGAAATAGAAGATTGATCCTTTAAAGAAAGTTGATTGACTAGTCAATGAAATAGTCAATTCAGTGAAAACCTGATTTCACTATTTTCCCTATTGCATTAACTACCTTGGTTATTTCTTCCCCTTTTTTGTCTTTAAAATTTACTTTCTTAACATTACAAAGGAAAAACATAGTGAATTTATAACACACAATACATTCTGACTTTGTCTTTAAGAAAATCAAAAGAAAAAAGAATACAACTATTTCATTCAGGGGGAGAGTGTGTGTATATATTCCTCTCAGCCTAATCTCAAGGGAATAATACTTTATATTTTTTAGCCTGTTCTTATTCTTAACACACATATAAGCAAAACACAAGTGAAGGATAAGGAAATAAGCAAGGGGATATTGAATGTGATTTTGCAAATGGTCATAGGTTTGTCTGCACTGAACTAGGGTATTTTGAGCCAGGTTACACAGAGATGGGCTTTACCTGTGTAATTGAAGAGGAAAAGGAATGGAGAAAGTGAGTTTTAGATTAAGGTGAAAAATTATTGAAAAGGAAAAACAAATTTCCAGGGTTAATATATATGATTTTTCATAAAATGCTAACAACACTTAAATTCAATTTATTTTTAAAATACTGTTCCTTAATCATGTTTTAAAATTAAATATTAACACTTTCAATAAAACATTTATCGTTTCTTCTTTTAAACTATTGTCTTTCCAAAAAATGTTTCTGGATTTTATAGTTATTTAACACCCAGACATTTTTCTAGTATTGCTCGCAGAAACTGAAATCCGTCTTACAATAATGTAAAATAATAGTACAATATTTTTTAAATGTTTCCATTGAATAACAGTTTATTTTAAGGCTCTTCTACGAAGACTACTAAGAAACACTCTACCCCTCCCCCATCCAAAAAACTAGTGAAGACCTTGACCTCATTTTAGTAAAATTATGCAATTTGTTCAGAATTACACTTGAATCCAGATACTGTCAAGTGGCATTAGAGTGGTCCATATATCTCTTCAGCGATCTATCCCTACAGAGGAGAGACAACTAGAATATCCTGTGAAAGGTTCACTTGAGATGCTTTCGTGGTTATACAAAAAGGTTTTCTTCTAATAACCTAAGAATTACATTTTCATTCACTCTTTAAATGGTGGAGTGTTTATATACATTCTGCAACTGCTATCTGATTTTGCATGGTTCTTTCTTTTATTTAGAAAGTATATATGGAGTATTTACTATGGTTAAAAGTATTACACTAAATATTAAAGAGGATTTAAAGAAAACGGACATTAACATTTTATGGATGAAGCCAGATAAATATAGTTCAAAATGAATGCTGTAAGTGCCCTCAAAGAGGGAGTCTGTCCAGAAGAGCAGATGAATTATTTCATGAAGGGGAGGCCCATTTACCTAGACTTGTGCATTCCATCTTTGTGCTCCAGCACAATAAATTGGTTGTAGTTTGCATTCACCATTGAAACAGTCCTCAACCCTCCTCACTGCCCGCTTTATTCACGGGGGCCTCTTTCATAACTGGATCAAATCCTTATAATCCACAGTATTTTCATTGGCTATTTTTCAGACTTAGATCGCCAGACCTCTCTTCTTAGTCTTAGTCTGGATGCTCTGCTGAAGCCTGTACAACATCATAGCAACACACAAACCTCCACTAACAGATGAGTGATGCCTGGGAATTGGCTGGATCTTGAACTCCTGTGTCTCTAACGAAGGCAAGAATCAATCAATGAACCACCATGGCTCTCCTTCCAATTCTAACCAAAAGTTGACAGATGGCATCCCATGTGTACAGTAGAACATTACTCCACAGAGTTTTCAAGGTTGTGACCTTTTGGAAGCAGATTGCCAGGCTTTTCTTCCAACGGGCCTTTGAGAGGTTTGAAATATCTTTCTTTTCAACTCTCATCAAGATCTCTCTGTACCTTTACATCACTTTAAAGGTATCTTCCTAAGAGTTTGACCCCCTCATTAGTCTTTGAGCTTCTTGAAGGCTGGCAATCATTGTGACTTGTCTTTACTTTTGTTTTTGTTTTGGATAAGCCCTGGACCTCAAGGTCGGTTTGAACTGCAAGGACGGTGGTTCAAACTCACTTGCCACTCCTAGGAAATCATATGGTAGGGTCACTATGAGTTAGAACTCAATCAACGGCACACAACAACAAAAACAGCAATAGTGACCCTAAGTAAATGTTATTGATGATATGAATGTGTTGATGTATAGTTGAAATAAACATGAACAAATGAGAGAGAAAGGGAATTATAAAGACTTAGCAGGAGGCAATATATAATCCAGTTTGGTTGCGCCTCTGTTTTACATGGACACAGAATAGGTAATATAGACTGGGGACATATTGCTGAGGAACATCAGTCCCTGGGAGGAGTGTGTCTTTCAATAGGTAGGTAACAGGAAGCTCTGCAAGGCTTAAAAATAAGAGATTTATGTGTTCTGAGTCCTGCTTCCAGAAGATGTAACTAACAGAACTGGAAATGAGGAGACCAGCTGGAAAGTTATTACAATGGTCTATCATTTTCTGGTCCCTCAAACTGTCAATCCTTCTTGTAGGGTTTGGTGATATGCTTCCTTGCCTTTTCTGTAGATGGTCTATTTGTATTGATTGCTTGATACTGCACGTTCATTTTGTAATATTACGAAATGTCAGTGTGTTTAAAGGCATTCATTTAATGTCAAAGATATAAAAAGGGACAATACATTGGAATTGAATGTGTGTTTTTTTCCCCTCAACCTGAACATAGTCTTTCTACTCATGATTTCACCTTCTTCTTCCCACCCTCACACCCACTATTTTATAATTAGTTTTACTAAGACTATGCTTTCAATTTAACATTTTCAAGAGAAGTAATGCCTGAAGATAAGAAAAGTTCCTTCCTGGAGTGTGTTTGAGCAAGCAAAATGAATTTGATTTTTATACAAAACTCATTGCCTTCAAGTCAATTCTGACTCATAGCACCCCCCTATAGGGTTTTCAAAGCTGTAATCTGGCCCTGGTGTGGCACTGTGGGATAAGCACTGGACCATAAGGTTGTTATGAACTGCAAGGTTGGTAGTTCAAACTCACCTGCCACTCCTCAGCAACCCTATACAGGATTGCTATGAATTGGAATTGACTTGATAGCATTAACAACAGTAATAATCTTTACAGAAGCAGATTGCCACATTTTTCTCCTAAAGAGCAGTGAGTGGGTTTGAACCACATACCTTTTGGTTAGCAGTCAATCACTTATTCACTGCATCACCAGGATTTTATTTACTGAATAAAAATATACATGTACTCTTTCTTCATCTAAAGCATGTTAAATATTCCTAAACAGGGTGGTTTTTTTGTGTTGTTGTTTTTTTTTTTTTTTTTTTAATTCATTTAAAACAGCATTAGGTTAGGTGGGCTGTTAGTACTTTGAATTAATGTGCAAGTTGTTAATCTCCGTAGACCTGGATTTAAAATTAGACAAAGCAATAATTAGTTTGGCACCATCATTTCACTATCTAGAGGGTAATAATGTAGGTCATAAAATACTACAGCCTGGCACAAGTTTTTTTTTTTTTTTTTTTTTTTTTTTTTGTACAAAACAAGGATCTAGTGTTAGATAGTATTAAAAAAAATAATAAAATGGATTGTCACTGGGAAGTACAATGGCTTAGCTTTTGATGTATGTCCCACTATTCCTGAAGAGACCTAAATTCAGAAATTCTTATCAGGTTTTCCTGGTTTAAGGTAAGTCTTTCCTTTCAAAGTGATATAAAGAAATCTTTACAGTTTCTCTTTTCAGTAGCTTTTTTGTTTTGTTTTGTTTTTTTTTTCCCCCTTGTACTACTTTTCCATACAGCAGTGATTCATACAGCCACAGAATTAAAATGGTAATTTGTACTATGCACGTAAATTGGTACAGTTATTTTATCCATCAGTCTGCTGTTTTGTCACATTACAAGAATGGTATACTGTAAATACTTTTTTAACATATAAAAGTGTTGCATTCAAGGAAGTGCTTACCATTGATTGCTGTTGTTAAGTGCTACCTACCGAGTCAATTCCAACCCATAGCGACCCTGTATAGAGTTTCCGAGGAGCAGCTGGTGAGCTTGAACCGCTGACCTTGTCGTTCAAATGACTTTGCAGACCGATGCACTAACCCACAGTGCCATACCACCTTGATTTATTTCCATGGCAAATGACTACTGGCAATATCAATAATTCAAGAACAGAAGCAATGAAAATACTGAAGAACTGCATTTAGATACTTCTTCCTGTCAATCATGTTTGCCATATTCTTATCTGAACATCCTGAAAATGAGGAAGACATCAGGTTTAGCCTTAAGTATGAGTACTAGATTTCTATTTCCTTACATTCTTGTTCACCTCAACTGAGCTACTAAAGTATGCGTATCTTGGGTGTCTCAATGTCGTTTAATATTTCAAGCTATGGAAATAATGTTTCAATATTACATTGAAAATATATTTCATACAATATACATGTACAGATTTTCTTTTTCACATAAAGCAATATGCAAGCACCTGTGTGTATCTATAGAGTGTGTTCAATGTATTAGATGAGTACATTCACAAATCATTTAAGTTGAGCTTTTCAAGTGATGGGAGCCACTGATACAAACTTGCTAATGATAATTATAGAACTGATGCTGATTTAGTCATTTCAAAAAAGCCACGGAGGCATAATTAGTGTCTGAATGGCCTCAATATTGCATTATTAGGAGACTAGGGTGAAACTTGAAATGAGAACATCAAGGCTGATAACAGAAAAGAAAACATGAAATACATACATAATTCATTCAGAGATATTATAAAGGTTTATAACCAGAAACAATAATTTGCAGAAAGCATCTCATGCACTGGAGCCAACTGCAATCATTTGGTCAACCTGTTAAAGATCAAATAGTATATTCTTAGCAATTCTCAGTGGTGTCTTTGTAATAAAGTAGCAGCAAACAGACACTGTTTGCTTCTGGTCACTTTTAAAGAATGTTCAGTTTATCAGTAGGGACTTTAATCTCAACCTTAATAGAGTACAAAAGCAGCCTTGTTCCTGTGCTTTCTCCTTAAGGCCACAGCTAAGTACATTTTTCTTAAATTCAAAAGGAAAAAAATAAAACTCTCCTTCTGAGAACACTAAATACTGTTTCTCCCCCCAAAGTGTAATTTTAATTCACCTTTTCATTTTTGATGCTTTTCTTCCTGTTCTCTTTCCTTGCTCATGCACAGATACTCCACCATACCTTACAATCATCACTAAGAGTGAAGACATTCAGAATATCTATGAAGTAGTCCCTGCCTTGGACCCCTGCCAGGCCGACCATTATCAAGTGACCTGAGGTACTAGTTGACTCAAGAATTATAACTCAAAAGTCCTCCTTTTTGATACTCTCCTCTTAGGGGGCAACAGATATGAAAAATATGACTCTCAAACCATGCAAAACACAGACACAAACTGCAATCTTAGTCATTCTTTCTCATTAGCATAGGTATATAGGTATTAACACAAAGGTACCTTTAAATATTTTTAATCTCTCTGGAATCTGAAATGCCTGCTGCTGATTTGATCTTACAGTTACTGCTATTTCAGCTTTTAACAATGACAAGGCTTGGGTTGCACTACATGAAATAAATCTGAGATGGAGCTTAATAGTTAAGATAAATAAGTATAAAAATTGTCCTTCCTTTTTCAATGAGGTCCTGCACTCTACAGAACAATCACATTCTCAACTAATTTAACCTGGGTGAACTTTAGGTAGCCATGGTGGTAATTATAGAGACGCACCAAGAATGAACTCTTGGATGCAGATAAGAGTACTACACGGATCAGTTGTGGTACAAGAGAACAAATGCTTTTGGTGTTTCATGTATCACAGTCAACTAGCTTAATACTAATAATAATACACCCAACAACAATAAAAAACAAGCTAATGTATTTACTCCTCTCTTTCTACCCTCCCCAAATAACTGGCAAACATTAAACATTTAACTATGTCCTGGGTAAATTGGACTCACTAACTTGTAGTTTCCTCATAAGATAGGAGGAAAGAATACCAGAATGTTCTTTTTGCTTTTGTTTTTACATCTAAGGAGAATTCTGGCTGTAATTCTTCCAACACAGATGTTTGTTCTTCTAGCAGTCCATGGTAGTTTTAATATTCTTCTCTAATGCCATAACTCAAATGCATCTATTCTTCTACTGTCTTGCTTATTCACTGACATCTTTGCTCTTGAACATTTTGAAGAGTACTTGTGCAGGTCATTTGATTTCTTGACTGCTGCTTCGATGAATCTTGATAGCGAATCCAGCAAAATGAAGTCATTGACAACTTCAATCTTTTCTCCATTTATCATGACGTCATTTATTGGTTCATTTGTGAAGACCTTTGTTTTCTTTATTTTGAAGTGCAACCCATACTGAAGGCTGTGGTCTTTGCTCTTCCTTAATAAGTATTTTAATTCCTCTTCATTTTCAGCAAGTAGCGTAGTGGTTACAAGTTGTGCTGCTAATCTCACGGTCAGCAGTTCGAAACTACCAGCTGTTCCACAGGAGAAAGATGAAGCTTTCTGCTCCAGTAAAGATTTGCAGCCTTGGAAACACTGTACAGGGTTGCTATGAGTTGAAACCAACTCCACGGCACGGAACAACAGCAACAGAGGTTATACTATCTGAAAATCACAGGTTGCTAATGAATCTCTTTCAAATCCTGATGCCAAGTTCTTCTTCATATAACCCAGCTTCTCAAATTATTTGCTCAGTATATAGATTAAATGAATATGGTGAACTAATACAATCCTAATCCTAGCATACACCTATCCTAAATTTAAACCATTCAGTGTTCCCTTGTTCTGTTCAAACGGCTGCCTCTTAGTCTACGGACAAGTTCCTCAAGAGCACAATGAAGTGTTCTGGAATACTTATTTTCTGCAATGCTGTCCATAGCTTGTCGTGATTCACACAGTTGAAAGCCTTTGCATAGTTGATAAATCACAACCTCCTGGGATTCTCTGCTTTCAGCCAAAATCCATCTGACATAAGTAGGGATATTCCTTGTTTCACATTCTCATCTGAACCCGACTTGAGCCTCTGGCAGTTCCCTGTCAATGAACTGTTGCAGCCATTTTAAAATTATCTTCAGCAAAAATTGACTTGCATGTGACATTAATGATATTGCCCAATGATTTCTACATTCAATTAGATCACCTCTATTTGGAATGGGTGCAAGTGTGGATCGCTTCCAATCAGTTGGCCAGGTCTTACAAATATCTTGGCATACATGAGTGAGTGCCTTTAGTGAGGCATCAGTTGTTGAAAGACTGCAATTTATAGCTCATCAGTTCCTGGAGGCTAATTTTTGTGCTGGTGTGGTGCTGTGGGTTAATGCGCCAGACTGCAAGCCATTTGAACTGCAAGTTTGGCGCTTCAAGGTCACCAGCTGCTCCTCAGAAACCCTATACAGGGTCGCTATGGATCGGAATCGACTCGACGGCATTTACAAAACAACAACAGATTTTGTTAATGACTTCAGTGCAATTTGAATTTCTCCCTTTTGTTTTGTTCATACGCAATCTCTTGAAATGGTTGAACATTGTCCATTTCATTTTGTTAAAGTGACTCTTTGTATTCCTTCCATCTTCATTTGATGCTTTCAGAAAATTGAGACTTGAATATTTTCTTCCATACTTTCAGCCTGAGAAATGCTAAGCGTGTTTTTCGCTTTTGCTTTTCTAATTCCAGATCTTAACACGTTTCATTATAATTCTTTGACTTCTCAAGCTGCCCTTTGACATTTTCGGTTCAGGTCTTCGAAGTCCTCATTTCTTCCATTTTCATTAGCATTTCTATGCTGGAGAACAAGTTTCAGTATCTCTTCTGACAACCATTTTAGTCTTGTATTTTTTCCCTGTCTTTTTAATGGTCTTTTGCTTTCTTCCTGTATGATGTTCTTAATGTCATCTACAACTCTTATGGTTGTTTGTTAGTATCTAATGTATAAAATCTGTTCTTGTGATGATCTCTAAATTAAGGTGGGATGTGATGTGTTCAAAATCAAATTTGGACTCTCGTGGACTTTAGTTTTCTTCAGCTTCAGTCTGAATTTGCGTATGAGCAATTTATGGTCTCTTCCACGGTCTGCCCCTTGTTTTGGCTGATGATATGGAACTTTTCTACCACCGCTTCGTAGCGTAGTGGTTACGAATCTGGCTGCGAGCCGCAAGGTCAGCAGTTCGAAACTAGGAAAGATGAGGTGTTCTGCTCCAGTAAAGATTTACAGCCTCGGACACTCTGCACAGGGTCACTATGAGTCGGAACCGACTCCAAGGCACACAACTTCCCACAGATGTAGTCAATTTGATTTCTATGTATGCAATCTGGTAACGTCCATGTGTGCTGTTGTTCTTGATAAGTGCCGTTGAGTCGATTCTGACCCATAGCGACGCTGTATAGGGTTTCCAAGGAGCAGCTGGTGAGCTAGAACCACTGACCTTGCAGTTCAAACAACTTTGCAGTCTGACGCATTAGCCCACAGCGCCACACCAGTTCATGAATGTAGTTTTCTTTTATATTGCTTAAAAAGGGTATTTGCAATTAAGAAGTCATTAATCTTGCAGAATTCTGTCATGTGATCGCCAGTATCCTTTCTATCACCAAGGCCATATTTTCCAACTATTGATCATTCCACTTTGTTTCCAACCTTTGCATTCCAATTGCCACTAATAATATATATATCTTGATTGCATATTTGATCAATTTCAGACTGAAGAATTTGGTAGCATTCTATAATTTCATCATCACTGGCTTTAGTGGTTGGTGTGTACATTTGGATAATAGTGCTATTAGCTGTTGTTCCTTGTAGGTGTATGGATATTGTCCTATCGCAGACAGAATTATACTTCAAGGTAGATCTTGAAATGTTATATTTGATGATGAATGTGACACCATTCTTTGTTCAGTATTCTTTGTTCATTATTCAACTTTCACATGCATATGAGGGGACTGAAGATACTGTCTTACATCAGGCACACCTTACTCTTCAAATTAGTATTTTTGCATTTTGACACTTTAAATCAGGGGTTGTTGTTGTTGTTAAGTGCCATCGAGTCGGTTCTGACCCATAGTGACCCTATGTAGGGTTTCCGAGGAGTGGTTGGTGGACTTGACCTGCCGACCTTGCAGTTCAAACTAAACTTGCCGTCCAGTGCTTATCCTACAGAGCCGCACCTAGACTCTTTAAAGAGGGCTGAGGAAACATTTTTCTACCAAAATTTATAACATCATTCTTGGCTGTACAATATTATCATATTAAAAATTAGCCTTCTATATTTGGTCAAACATTTAATTAATTCACCCCTAATGTGATGACTGCAGATAATATGAGAAGCTGGGTTCTATGAAGAAAAACATGGCATCAGGATTGGAGGAAGACTCATTAACAACCTGTGATATGCAGATGATACAATCTTGCTTGCTAAAAGCGAAGAGGACTTAAAACATTTACTGATGAAGATCAAAAAGCACAGCCTTCGGTATGGATTGCATCTCAATGTCAAGAAAACAAAAATCCTTACCACTGGACCAATAAACAACATTCTTATCAATGGAAAAAAGATTGAAGTTGTCAAGGACTTCATTCTTCTTGGATCAACTATCATCACTCACGGAAGCAGCAGTCAAGAGATCAGACGACGTATTGCATTAGGCAAATCTGCTGCACAGGAACTTCTTAAAGTGTTGAAGAGCAAAGATGTCAGCTTGAGGACTAAGGTGCACCTGACCCAAGCCATGGCATTTTCAATAACCTCATATGCATGTGAAAGCTGGACAGTGAATAAGGAAGACCGTAGAATAATTGATGCCTTTGAATTATGGTGTTGGAGGAGAATACTAAAAGTGCCATGGACTGCCAAAAGAACCAATAGATTTGTTTTAGAAGAAGTGCAGCCAGAGTGCTTCTTAGAGGCCAAGAAGGCCAAACTTCATCTCTCATACTTTGGACATATTGTCAGGAGGGAACAGTCGCTGGAGAAGGACATCATGTTTGGTAAGATGGAGGGTCAGAGAAAAAGAGGAAGACCCCAAAGAGATGGATTGGCCAGGTGGCAGCATCGATGGACTCAAGTGTGGCAACAGTAGTGAGGTTGGCCCAGGATCATACATTGTTTCGTTCTGCTGTGCATAAGGTCATTATGAGTTGGTGCTGACTCAATGGCACCTAACAACAACAACAACAATATGATGGCTGGAACTGTAGCTGCCTTGCCTGGCTCAGGCCAAATGATTTTAACCCCACTGAAACCTGTCCAACATGGCTCTGTGTGTTAATGTGCTGGACTGCAAAGTCAGTTTGGACCCCAAAGTTGGTGGTTCAAGCTCACCAGCTGCTCCTCAGCAATCCTGTACAGGATTGATGTGGGTCAGAATCAACTCGAAGTCACTTAACAACAGCACACTCCCCCCCTCCCCCATGGGCTTGGCATTCCCCACCCCTGCTTTAATGAGATCTTTTGAAGCCTTTTGACATGATTACACGTTGGCTCAATTTCAAACTGCTGTTGCTGCTGTTTAGCACCACACCAGGACTCGGAAGAAGTTGGTAGAATTGTTCCATTTCATTGTTAGTGGCTTTATTGGTTAGTGTGTAAATTTTAATAAGTGGCATTGGATTGTCTTTCTTGTGTTGTTGCTCTTGCAAAGTGCCATCTTAGAACTCATTGTGACCTATAACAGACAACATAGATCTTGAAATGTTCATTTTGACTACGAATGTGACACCATTCCTCTTTAATTTTTCTTTCCTGTCATAGTGAACCATATGACAATCTTATTCAAAATGGCAAATACCATTCCATTTTAGCTCACTGATGCCTACAATATTAATCTTTATGCATTCCATTTCATTTTTTACAATTTCCAATTTTCCTAGATCCATACATCATTCATTCAAAGTTCCAAATATTAATGAAAGTTTGCAGTTGTTTCTTTTTGTCTTCATGAAGGTCCTGAAAGTCTTGCTCTATTCACATCATTATGGACAACAACTTTGAGGAGGTAGCTCTTCCCAAGTCATATTTTGAGGCCCTTCCAACATGAGGGGTTCACCTTCTGGCTCTATATCTGACAATGGTTCATTGCTATTCATAAGGTTTTCAGTAGGTAACTCCCAGAAGTGGTCCACCTCTCCTTCTTCCTAGTCTGTCTTAGTCTTGAGTCTCCACTGAAACCTGTCCAACATGGTGACCATGCTGCTATTTAAAATACCAGTGACAATGCTTCAAGTATCACAGAAACATAAAAGCCACTATAGTGTAACAATTGGGAAGCATATAGTGACTATTAGGTTCGGTCAAGTTGGTTCTGGCTCATAGCAAACCTATGAACATCCTTATAATTGTGACATCCTTACATTTGCCTGGTCCTGTGCCAGCCTTACAATTGCTGTTACACTTGAGCCCTTTGCTGCTTCCACTGTATCAATCTACTCAAAAAGTAAAACAGAAAATAAAACAAAACAGTTGATTAATTAAATTAATAAATTAGATTAAGTCTGCATGGAGAAGAAATAGCTAAAGAGATAAAAGTCTGATATTTCCAGATAGTCCAACTAGCTTGTCATCCTAGCTCTTTTAAGACCTGTTGCCATGAGATGATTCTAACTCATAGTGAATCTATATAGGATTTCTGAGATGATAAATCTTTATAGGACCAGACAGCTTCATCTTTCTCCCTCAGAGCAGTTGGTGGGTTTGAGCCACTGATGTTGGGTTAACATTCCAACCCCTAAAAATGCAACAGAAATGTTTTGGGATAGATATCAGATGTTGCATGAGAAAAGAAGTTAAGCATTGGAATATATTAACAAGTTCAGTTATTGAACCTGGGGATTCTACAGAAATATTATTTACCTATGATGACTTAAACTAGTGAATTTAAACTTATAGAGTGTCATATCACAGTACTGATAGATATGAAGAGAAATAGTAACTATCACATTAAATGCTTTTCTAGAGGAACATTGGAGTCCTCGTGTGGTGCTGCAGGTTAACAAACTGGACTGTGTTTGAACTTCAAGGTCAGTGGTTCAAACACATATACAGGTTTGTTATGAGTCAGAATAGACTTGAAGGCAACAACAACAACAGGGGCATATTGGCATGTGTCTCTTCAAACAAGAAGGAAGAGAAATAAAGAAAGAAATGAAAGAAAAGAATAGAAAGACAGTAAGAAGAATAGCAAAAACAGTGAGAAGAAAATAAAGGAGAACAAAAAGAAGAGAAAGAAGAGGGAGTGGGGAAGGAGTAGGAAGAAGTGGGGGAAGAAAGTGAAGAAGAAGAGGATAAACACTATAATATATTAAATTTGTGGGAGTATAACTTCAACTTTAAGAAATACTTAAAAACAATATTTGAAAATTAAAACCATTCTTTTAATTATTATAATTATACTTTTAGAAGCTCAACAATCAAGCATCGTGCTCATATCAGACACTGGGTAATGAAGGTCATTTATGCTTTTTCTGTCATAGCAATAAAAACTTTCTCTCCTTCTTCCCCTTTCCATTTTTTCCCTTCAATATTCTTGATTTTTTTCAAATTTCATAATTAAATATACATTATATCTAATCTTACAATCATAATATTCCATACGATTGATGTACCAATTGAGGACAACAAAATATAGACTCAAACTCTAGTAAGCAGCAATGGAACTTTAACTATGAATTAATTCAATGCTTCAGTGCTTATTTCCAGTGCAGATGAAACTGTCAATTTGTTTGTTCAAAGTAATCCATTCATTCTCAATCTCTTTTGGAGATGCACTCAATTAATTCAGGAATCTCTCCCTTCCCTGGTCCCTTCCTTCTTTTAGGCATACTTTAGATCCTGATTTTGATTTGGAGACATTTGATCCATAGCTATTTTGTTTCTTCACTGAAGGATATTTATTGTGCTCAGTCTTGGTGCTTTACCCTCTAACTTAAATATATCTGCACTAGATACCCATGATCCTATCATCTGATCTTCAGAGTTTATGTTCAAATTCATCTGGTCAATTTGTCCATCAACACAACTGAAAATGTCTTCTAGTCCTCTGAACTTTCTGCATTTTTCTTGGGATACCATAATCTTTTGAGTATTTTCCCTTTCTATTACTTGGTGTTGGCCCTGGGAGAGTGTGACCTTAGACCAAATCCTGTGAATATAATACTCATGTTCCTTTTCCATGGTGCAGCTTGATTAGCATAGTGTTGAGAATAGGGGATGGAGAACTAGAACTCTCTCCTTTTGTGTATAACTTCTCCTCTTCTACCACTATCCTCTGTCTCCTTTTCCCCCCTATACTCCCCCATTCAGTTGGAGTTAAAATTTCTCAGTGTTAAAATTATCTTTTGTTTCATCATGTATTCTTTCCAATTATGGTCAAACAAACAAATAAACCTTTCTATTAATTGTATCCTTAGGGTTTTAAATTATTTTTTTGGTAATTAAATAAGTTCCCTTTCAAAATGCAAAGTAACTATTTATTTCAATATTATTTGTCTCTATAGTTTGAATTCAAAGTTGGCATTCTGACTCTTTTCTTTTTCTATAGTTGTTTAACTCCTCATCTTCAAGATCCCTATTAGAAAAGTGCAAGAAAGATAATGGATATGAAAAATTATGTGGGGGATGTCTAGGGAAAGAAATATCAATTAATATTTCAAAGTATGATCATGTTATTTCACTATCATAATCTGCTGGATTATAAGAAATCTTTAGAAAGACATATTGCAATTCTTCCAGAAAAATAGCCACGTATTAATTATTCCCACATATTTTACCAGTGTAGTATTTAGAACCAACTATAGGATATATTTCAATTCCAGAGCAGAGTTGACTATAACAACAAAATTCTCTATTATGTTTTTTTCTATCATTTTTTGCTAATTATTTGAATGTTTGTATCACCAGTATTCTAAGAGTAATCTTCATGGATGGGCCAACTAGAATTTGTTTTGTGTTAGCCATTGAACTTTGAGTTGGGATAGACTCGGCAGCAGTAGGTTCCTTTATTTTTTTAAACCTAACTTATCTTGCATAATTTTTTATAAGGAGCTGTTATCATTATTATTTACAGGTAAGAAAACTAAGTGTGAAAGAGGATAAATAATTTTCACAAAGGAGGCATATCAATTAAGTCAGAGAACTAGGAATTCTACCTCACTCCAAATGCCTTGCCTTTTTTAAGACACCATGCTTTCCCCCTCTAACTTCTGTGGTGTTTTATGCCTGTGTGTCCTGCGGAACCTCACTTCAGTAAGTACATACCAGAACCAGTGTCCTGACTGTGAGGAAATAGCCCAGTGCATCTCAGATTTGTTCAGGCAAAATTTCTCATCCTAATTAGATTGAAGTTACTCACTCATCCTGTAAAACCATGCGGAAACACTATGCAGTACAGCTCTTCTTGTTTATTGTTCACTTAAAAATGGTAGATCTTGACTAAATTTTTTTTTGGATTGTAACCCCTATACTTGACATTTTTCCC
>NW_006408617.1:3021627-3044419 GCF_000296735.1 Chrysochloris asiatica
AGAGAGAGAGAGCTTTGGTAGCATAGTGGTTACGAATTGAGCTGCAAACCGCAAGGTCAGCAGTTCGAAACTACCAGCTGTTCCACGGGAGAAATATGAGGCTTTCTGCTCCTGTAAAGATTTACAACCTCGGGAACCCTGTACAAGGTCGCTATAAGTCGGAACCGACTCCGCGGCACATAACCAACCAACCATATATATATATATAAATTGGAAGTGTGTTTTTAAGATCTTTGGTAACTTTAATTTGTTTTAGAATAATGGATACTTTTCCACCAAAATAAACTTGGAACTGAACTAAATCTTTGTACATAAATCATAAGACTGGAGAGGATCTTTAATTCCTAAGGCAACATTTTCCAAAGTGTGGTTTTGACCCAATATTAAATTAATCTATGAGAGATTTTTAGACACCATTCTAGAGCCCCAACGAGATGGATTGGCACAGTAACATCAGCAATGGGCTCAAATATAACAATTGTGAAGATGGGCAGGACAGGGCAGTGTTTTGTTCAGTTGTTCATGGGGTCACTAGGAGATGAAACTGACACTACAGCACCTAACAGCAACAATTCCAGACCAAGAGGCTCACAATCTTTTGGATAGAACCCTAAATTCTGCTTTCAATGTGCCTCTGTAAATGTTTTTTAGAATTCTTAATTTGATTTGTGATGTGGCACTCTAGGATAAACACTGAAGTGCCAACTAAAAAGTCTGCAGTTCAAATCCACCAGCCACTCCTCTGAAACCCTATAAAGGGTTGTTATGAGTCACAACCTATTTGATGGCACTTAACAACAACAATAATTTTTATTTTGCCCGTCCTTCCTGTCTCCCTTTTCTCCCCCTTTTCTTCCTTCTTTTCTCCTTCCCTTTTTCCCTATACAGATAGATATATGAGTGAATTAGAGCAAGCATCTGTTATCTGCTATCCAATAAAACAAACATGGTCTTCCATGAAACTTCATGATCCCCAACACTTTGAATAGGAATTAATCTTCTCTATTCTATTCAGCAACACCTTTAGTCACAGCTAAGCTTTTGCTTTTGTTAATAGGGATCTTTCTCTGTGAGTTTTAAGCTCCTCTCAATTATCTTTGTCGTTCATTTGACAAATAGTTACATTATTATCAGTCATTTCAGACTCACAGTGACTCTGTGGAGGGTTTCTGAGGAGCACCTGGTGGGTTTGAACTGCTGATCTTTTGGTTAGTTGTCCAGTGCTTATCCTACAGAACAACACTAGGAGTCAATAAGGAGATATATTCATCCTCATATTATAGGTATTTCATAACCAGTTCTAGAATTGTGTTTACTCTTTGTTTTCAGTTTTGATACTTACATCCTTATTTTTTTTTTGCCTTCATACTTAGCCATCTTCATACATATCTAGTAATGGATTCCATACCTACCTGACATGGGATTCATCTATATGATGATCTTTAGTGTTCTCATGGAGGGTCATCCAACACATACAAAATTTTGGCTAAATATCAGTAGTCCTCCGGGTGTCAGGGAAACAGCCTAGGTATTACTTACCCTATGAATCCTTCTCCAATCAGCTAATATAATAAGATTCTATGTTTTCACACTATATTGCCATTAAACACACTTACTGTTGTTGTGAAGTGTTGTGGCGTTGGTTCTGACTCAGAGGGACCCTGCATTGGGTTTCCAAGGAGTGGCTGGTGGTTTTGAACTGCCAACTTTGTGGTTCAAATCAACCTCGTCCAGCACATTAACCCATAGCACCACACCAAGACTCCTTTAAGCACACTATTGTTAGTATATTACTGGTACAGTTACTCATTTCCGTCTTACTCCACACTTCAGATACTTTAAGGATAAGAAATTAGGTTTCATTACACCACTAGAGCTCAAAATAATTCTTGACACACAGTAGGTACTCATTGAAATCTCTTGAGTAAATAATTAAAATAAAGTAATTTGATATAAAAGCAAATTTTTATTGCTATAATTATGGCTATTATACCTTGAGGACATTGTATTTGTGCACATTGTAAGTGCTCCATAAATGTTTTTTGAATCAATATTAAACAAATACATAAATGAGTGTCTTCCTAAAACTGCCTTATTATCTTGTTCAGAAATGTGTCTAAGTTCAGTTTAACATGAAAGGCATCATATTATAAAAGGCACAGTACTTTATCATACAATCATATACATTCACACCTCTGTATGTATGTTATGAAACACCTTACACCTAATTTCTTTCACTTCAAACTTTCATTTTAATATTTTTAAATTGGAAAAAAAGAAATTATCTTATATATAATCAGCTACCTCCTAAATACTATTCAGGATGATTCCACTGCAGTGTGGACTGTGGACGTACTCAGCTATGTCAATGTAGTTTTCAATAGCATATTTATATATTGAGCCATGAAATTTTAGTCTGTCTATCTATTTAGCCATCTATCATGAGCTACATAGCCATTCAGATTATATGGATGTGTACATAATTAGAGAAAGGAGCGAATAACTCCACAGTTTTAGAAACAAATTCTAAATAAATTTATTGTGTTTGTAATGTTCAAATGAAGTTTCCCGAAAGTTATCGTAGAACTGACTTTAAGAATGAATATAGTTGGATAGCTCTTAACAGGCTTATTTTGTTCAATTTTCTTCCCTTTTACTATTTTTTAAGTTTGTTCTACTAAACTTATTTTTTTAGTTTATTTCCTTGCACTTTATTCTCTCTCCTTGCCACTCTTATTCTATAAGCTAATTTCCCCTCAAGGTATTTACACAGAAAGTATATTGAGAAAGACTAATGACTGACTGATGTACCTCCAGTGACACACTGTGCAAAAAGCTCTAATCCAAGGATATTTGCTAGGATTCAGAAGGGAACTTGTACTTACCAAATCTTCCTAAAAGAAGATAATGTAGTCTTTTTCAGATGAGTTAATAAAAGTATCATATGTAAATCTATAGAAATTATAATCCCAGCTCAATACTTGAAACTTCTTTGTTGAGCCACATGCAATTCCAGATTTGATGGTCACAAGTAAACAATGACATGAAACTACCTGTCACTGGAAAATGAATTTAGAATTGTGCACCCAATGCTCATTCTCTCCAGGGCCAAGGCTTGCCTTTAAGCTTAGGTGAAGGTGCCAGGACTTTATTCTATAGGACTGTGCTTTAAATCTTCTTTTTAACCTACACACAGAAATGAAGCAAGGCTTTGAAGTAATAATAGCAGTCTCCACTTTGTGTTTTACTTTATCTCAACTAATATGATCTTATCTAATGGAAGAGAAGCAGAGGTGTATTTTGGAGATTCTGATTCAGACGGATCTGCTCACTATGGAAAGAGAAAAGTCACTTGCTTCATTTTGCAGGTTATTGCTTTAAGCCTAGATATACTAGGCATATGTGTTCTCCTGAAATTGTCTTACTACTTTGTGAATGGGCCCCATGCCATACTAGCAGATGGGCATAAGGTGTGCCAGAAACCTGGACTGTGGATCATTTTTGAGTTTAGTGTCTAGAAGTCTATGACATTTTTAAGTGCAACTTTTGTGTTTGAAAAGTACCTGGTGAAAGCATCTGCACACTCAGGGACTTGTCAGGTAATAGAAAGTACTCTAATGTGTGAAAGGTGGAGATACTGTGAGACAAATGAGTATAGAGAAGAAATCTGCACATTTCTCTCTAGATATTTCTATTACCACTAGGGTTTTAGTATTTAATGGCTAGAAATTTGTTTTAAGAATAACCCAGGGACATGACTCAGGTGTCAAAACACAGGAAAAATAACGTGGGCTTTGGTGACCATGCGCAAATTGTTTAACCGCTTTGAACCTAAATTTTATCATCTATAGGATGTGAATTGTGGTAACAAATTGCATAGTCTCATATATGTGCAAACAAAATGTGGCATTGCTTAAGACAGTGCTGGGTGAATTAAGTATTACTCAAAGGATAGTTGTGAGCTTTGTCTTTTAACCTGTTGTCAACCCTGCTAATTTTCCCAAAGCTGATTGAAGTTCTGAGGAAGAGAATGTTAAGATTGAGTTTGAAATTCTTGCCACTGGATTGCTGAGGAGAGGTTAACAGAGAATTGTATTATGGCAAAATTATTTTTTCCTAGATTGTAACAGATTAGACCTTCAGGAAATCTTCTCTCGGGAGGTAAACAGCCTGGCAATTTGTAGACCATATCTTTGCTACTCAAGAAAAGAGGAGAGCTGAGAAATTTTCTGGTGGTTTTAGGCATTATAGACAGTTGATCTAAACCCCTTGGGTCCCAAAGTGAAATTCTGAGCGTAAATTATTCAGAACGACTCCCTATCCAGGTCAGTTCCAGCTGACCAGATATTTGCTCAGCTCTTTGCTTCATATTGGTTTTGGCCTTTTGTGCCCAGAAGATTTCGGACATTGTTCCATTTAACTTGTACTCAAAGTTAAAAACAAACAAATGAAAAATAAAAAGAAACAATATGAAAGTATTCTTAAATTTCTTGTGTTAATATGATTTACTCAGTATATTGATTGTGATGAAAATTATATTATTGTACAACTTTTTGCACAGATGTTAAAAAATAGAAAGCATGAAATAATTGCCTTTACAAAGCTCTACAATCTAAAGTTGAGAAAATTCAAGACTGGGTTCCCAGTTCATTTTTAGAAAATGCTTTGAAGATAACTGCAGGCTGGATTCTTACTCTTTTCCTTTGCCAATGAGCCAACTTTATATAAGGTGAGTAGAGGAAGGAAATGAAGAAATGCATTGAAGCAACACCCCTACAAAGTTCTGTGTGTGTGACATTATATTTAAAAAAGCAGTTTCTTCTGATTAGTGTAACTCATCTCAGTGTGCAACTAATGACACTTAGAAATTGGCCCATACTTCAGAACTTTTTAAAAAAGTAAACCTCTTAACATATTCAAATCTTATCTTGCTCATTGCTTTCCTTTATAATATTGTTCTCATTTTAATTTTATATATCAGTTCAAAGCTATGTTGTTGGCTTGTTTCAGTTTTATGAAACTTTCATATCTGAAACAGACAAGATTGGGGAAAATCCATATTATAAATTTATCTCTATTTAATACAAGTAAATTTTCTTCTGATAAACTACGACTGGCTAATCTGAGACCAGACAATTCAAATGATAAGACCAAGGAATCTAAATTCAGATTTAGTTTCTCAAATTCATTATTTTTTCTAAAAAACTTTAAAAAATATTTTTAGAAAAATACACTCATTAGGGTAATAACTTGAATTTCATATTGGAATAATACAGCTTCCCTTTTAGGAAACTAATTAGGTTGGAGAACAAAAATGTATTAATCATTGAATTAATATTAACTTGTTCAGTTTAGGAAATTTTAAAATATGCTTAAAGTGAAACAGCCCTGATTAATGTTTTAGAAGTCTTGTTATGACAAAAATAAAAATAAATTAGATTCAAAGTATGAAGTACTAGTAGAGGACGGTTTAAATCAGGGGTGGGGAATGGCCAGCCCTCGAGCCATATGTGGTGATGGTGGTATGCCATGTAGTCACTTCTGACTCATAGCCAGCCTGTCTAGAGTTTCTGAGGCTGTAAATCTGTATGGGAGCAGAAAATCTCATCTATCTCCTGCCAATCGTCTGGAAGATTCGAACTGCTGACCTTGGAGCTAGCAGCTCAGCTCATAATCCACTACACTACCAAAACTCCTTAGGCAATATGCAGTTTTTTAAGTGTCATGTAGTCAGTTTTGATCCATAGTGACCCTGTATAGGGTTTCCAAGGAGTGGCTGGTGAGCTTGAAACGCTGCTACATTAGGAGTGAGTGTTAATTAAGTATTTGACCAAATACCGCACACTACTTCTCATTTGGTAATTTTGTATGGCCCATGAATGATCTTACAATTTCTGCAGAAAAAAGTTTCCCACCCATGGTTTAAATGAAATTGACATCACCTATCTATTTACTGTCAACTTTGACATATTAGGTGTCTTTTTACCACTAAGTGTCCCCTCAGGAAATCATAACAATAACAAAGAATAAAAAGTGTTTAAATATGCCCAATACACTCACACAATTTGAACAATGAACTTTTCATGTGTCTGATTATTTATTAAATACTGGAAAACTCTACAAATATACAAGGGGAAAAGCATTTTTTTTTTTTTTTTTTTTTACCGACAAGCCTCATGTTCCTTCCACTTAGCTGTTTTGACATGAGCTACGTATTGGCATTACCATTACCAACATCTTCCTAACTGCTCTTATAACAGATTCTTGTTATTTCAGTGTGTTTCCACTGGTAGGTATGTGCTAATGATTGCTGTTGTTGTTAAGTGACTTAGAGATGATTCCGACCCATAACGACCCTGTATAGGGTTTCCAAAGAGAAGCTGGTGAGCTTGAACCACCTATCTTGCAGTTCAAACGACTTTGCAGTCTGAAGCACAGTGTCACACCACGATTAGAATAACATAAAAGTATGCATGTAGTGTTGAAGTCCTGGTGTGGCATTGTGGGATAAAACACTGGAATGCCAGTCTGTTTGAATCACGAGGTCAGTAGTTCAAACTAACCAGTCGCTCCTTAGAAACCCTATATAGGGTCACTATGAGTCAGAACCAACTTTACAGCACTTAACAACAAAATGTAGACTTAGTAAAGGTGCTGTCATTTCACTAAAATTTTTGAGTTGTATTATTTCCATATAGAGGATGAGACTTGGGCTATACTGTTCTGAGTAGTAAATGAACTCCCAGTCTTTCTACATAAAATCATAACTTCTTGTCCTTCTAAAACGAGATATCTTTTTTAACAAGTGTCCATTTTTATATAAGTATAAACCAGCACATTGTAATCCTTCACAACTTTTATACAGGTTACAGTCAAAATGTTGGCAAGGAATGTTTACAGAGGTTTAGCACTTAACAAAGCATCTTTATTTACTACATTCTATAAAAGCAGAACTTGATGCTCAAAGAAATTAATTGATCCCACAGTTGGTGAGTTGGTGACACTGGATTTTACATATTTTGATTTTAAATAAATCCCATTCCTTTTTGAATGATATACGATTTTCTATATAGAGTGTTCAAAAGCTTTTGAAAATGATGAGCTGGTTTTGAATCTTGACGCTTGGTTGATTTGGAGAAAGTTACTTAGCATCTTAACCTCTATAATCTGTAGGAATTATCAGCAACAACTTTATAGAGCTGTTATAAGTAATAAAAAAAAATAGACAAAAACTAAGGTTGCACAGTGCCTGGAACATGGTAACCAATCAATTGATACTGGCTATTCTTGAGTTGTACAATAACAAGTTTACACGTTAGTGTATCTGTATGTGGTTTGACATCTCTCAAATCTTGTCTCTCAAATTTCTCCAAGAAAATCACCTTCAATTTTTTTATATTTTCTACAAATGCTAAATAATGTATCCCAGTGAATGTTGAAGTGAATGATGCTAGAAATTGCTTCTAATATAAATGCTGAAGTGAATAAAAACAAAATGTTTCAATATGGTGCTTAATTAAACTATTGGAAGTAATTGAGAACCATTATAATCATCTGTTCTAGAGGATGTGAATAAAAATCTGAATTTTTTTCATTTATAGTCCAATTAGAAGTAGTGCCTTCTGAATTATAATGCTAATACTTCAAGTTAGCTTATTCATTTATGCAGAACCTTCCTGCTTTCAGATATAATCTTCTTAATTTTTGCATATCTAGGTTCTTCACATGCTTGGGCATTTCTTTCAGACAAATATTCTTATTTACAAATGGAATCATAACATTAATAACTAATAGGGTTTTCCAAGTAGTCAAGGTTCTTGTTGGTTGTGGACCCTTAACATTTACCTCTCTATTGCGCAAAAATCTTGGACTTACTTCTTTTTAAACACCTTATACACGAAGACAAAATAACTTCTAAGGCTATCGCATCTAGCATTGGGTAGAAAACCAGCCTAGTATGTGTGTAACAAATAGCACAGTGTTTGTAAAATGCTTAATCCACTTTGGTTGAATTTCAAATTAATAAGTGTTTATCATTTCTGAGATAGCTATTGCATTTGTCTTCCTTTTTTATTGCTAAAGATGAGGATATAGTCTTTATCTTTTAAGAGTTCACCAACCTTGCTGCTTCTTCTATACCTAAGGTCACATTGTGTTACTGTATGGAGGATTGTGATGTCATCTAGAATAATAACTTCAGTTGAGGTAGAAACAGCAGGAGCCAACCCACAAATAGAAAACCAAGAGCTTGTTTTCAGGCAAATGTTCTTGCTAATAATGACACAGAGTGTGTAATAAATCATTATCTATGCATTTCTCAGACTTTCCCACACTGCTTTAGAAATGTTTTTTTGCAAGAAGAGAGAACAAAATGACATTAATACAAGGATAGTATTTAAAATAAAAATGGCCATAGATTTATAATTTATAGAATAACTGTCCAAGAGACCATCATCCTGGTGACCTCCAGAATCATTCCAAAATCTATTGTCTTCTTCAGCACTCAAATCATCACATAGTTAATGTGAGTAAGATCTACCATATGAGGGTGGTGCCAGAATTTTAGGTTTTGATGTACAGGTCAGGCTAATCCCCAGGCCCTTACCAATGGGCATGCTGGTTCTGAAGTGCCAATCAGAGGGTTTCAGAAAATTTCTTATTCATTCATAAACGTAGGGAGCTCCAGAACATCTGAGTATATTTCAAACCACATTTATTTATAGGAGGAAGTACTACAGTTCTGGAGAACTAATTTTTTTTGGCTGTCTTTCAATCAAAACATCCCTTAATTTACCATACCATGGGGAGAATTCTGTACATTTGCAATTTGTCATGCTCATACATGACTGTATGCACACATACCTACACAAATGCATAAACAGATCCATACACATATACTTAAGGAGCTCTGGTAGTGTAGTGGTTACGAATCGGGCTGCGAACCTCAGGGTCAGCAGTTCAAAACTATCAGCTGCTCCATGGGAGAAAGATGAGACTTTCTGCTCCCATAAAGATTTACACCCTTGGAAACCTGTACAGGGTCGCCATGAGTCGGAATCGACTCCACAGCACAAAACAACAAACACCAAAAAATATACTTATTTTTAAAGATGTATTATTTTTAAGTCAATTATACAATTTACTGAGTAGATGTACTAAGGCTTAGGATGTTTGTAAAAAAAGAATGTGATACAAGTCTTGTTTTCAAAGAGATGATAAATAATCAATTATATTGCTGGTGTTGGTATTGAGTGTCGTTGAGTCCCTTATGACTCATAGTGACGCTGTATAGAGTTTCTGAGGAGTAGTAATGGGTGGGTTTGATGCTGCCAATCTTGTGCTTCACAGTCTAGTGCTGATCGTTCAGTGCTATACTTCGGTTGGGAGGTTATGGACCGTGGAGTTGGTTCTGACTCACAGCAAACCTGCATAGCCTTTCCGAGGTTGTAAATCTTTAAGGGAGCAGAAAGCCTCATCTTTCTTCTGTGGAATGGCTGGTAGTTTCGAGCTGCTGATGTTGAGGTTAGCAGCCCAACTCATAACCCTATGTTACCAGTGCTGTACTAGGAGTCCATAATCAATCATAGGTTCAGAAAAATTAAAAAGTAGAACCATGGAGTCTTGCTCTCTAATTATAGACGAAGATACTGAGGCTCAGAAATAATTCAGTAGCAGATACAGGTCTTAGTTTCCAATACCTGTAGTGATAATTACTTCAACCACTCAGCTTTTGTCCACCACCTCAATTTCTCTAATCTTTACTATGCGCAGGCCCAATGCTAAGTGGTTTGCATGCATTATCTCATTTAAGCCACACTGTAACCCAGTGAGGGCAGTGCTATTACTGTCTCCATATTGCACGCTAGCTCATTTTCTGAAGTTACATGTCTGGCAATGACAGAGTCAGGGTTTGAACTCAGTGTTATCTGACATAATATTCCATACTTTTAACCAGTGAGCTCTGTGTGTGCTTCCCTTTTCATTAAATATAATTAAAGAAAACATATTTGAGAGTCGATATATACTAAGCATAATATAATTAATTGCATTAAGAGATTCAATGGGTAGTTCTGTTAAAACAAAACAAAAAAACACCTCTTTGTTGTCAAGTCTATAGGGTGTCATTGTTGTTGTTAAGTGTTGTCCAGTTAGTTCTGACTCATAGCAATCCAGTATAGAGTTTCCAAAGAGCAGCTGGTGAGTTTGAACCACTGACATGGCAGTTCAGACTGACCTTGTGGTCCAGTATTTATCCTATAGTGTCATACTTGTACTCCATAGGATAGCACAGAACTGCCCTATAGCATTTTCAAGGCTATGATGGTTTTTGGAATTTCTGGTGTGGCTTTATAGGATAAGCACTGGACTGCTACCCACAAGATTGGTGGTTCAAAGTCACCTACTGCTCTTTGGAAACCCAAGAGGGTTGCTATGAGTCAGAACTGACTGAAAGACCCCTAACAACAACAATCTTTATGGAAGCTGACTGCCACATCTTTCTCCCATAGCGCGGCTATTGGGTTCAAACTGTGGTTTCAAACTGATAGGTTTCAAGCTTTTGGTTAGCCACTGAGTACTTTAACAGCTATGCCACCAGATCTCATTCTCTATGTGGTCAGAAAGGGGAAACGTCTGAGCTGTTCCACTGGTACTGAGCATGCAGTCTTGGGGAAGTGAACATGAGGAGCCTGTCTTACTGACTGTGGTAATTACCAGTAGTTGGAGGACTAGGATGGAGGGATTAATGAGGGTCTTTGTCAATCTCATGATGAGTAACCACTTGTTATGGTTATTGTTACTACTTCAGATTTTCTGACTTTTAAAAATTAAGGCACATGTCTTTTTAGCTAGTGGTTCAATTATTCTTAATTTATATATTCATCCACTAATTCAGAGTAGCAAGACACTATGAAAGATTATTCTAGAATTCAATGCCTTGCATTAAGGGCGGGGGATGAATTATATGACTGTGGCTAATGCCATTTTTAGTGTTTTTATCCTAAAATAACAGACAAGAGAAATTGAGGATCCAGCAAATGGTGTCTCTTCTATTCTCTACTTACACGAACGAATTTAGTTATTTTTGCATTTTCTTTCAGAACTAGGTGATTATGGTCATTTGTAGAAACTTTTTAAAAAGCAAGTATACTATTTAGATAGCTTTTGAGGAGAGATAGAAGGAAAAGGAAGTATAGGATAATTAATTTCATCTTTCTACTCATCTTAGATTTGCATGCCTGTTTAATTGACCAACTGTATCCCATATGCAGAAGGAGCTCTGGTAGCGTAGTGGTTACGAATCGGGCTGCGAACTGGAAGGTCAGGAGTTCGAAACTACCAGCTGCTCCGCAGGAGAAAGATGAGGCTTTCTGCTCCCGTAAAGATTTACAGCCTCGGAAACCCTATTCAGGGTCGCTATGGGTCGAAACCGACTCGACGGCACTTAACAACAACAACAACATCCCATATGCAGAGTCTTAATGTGGCACAGTAGAATAAACTCTGGCCTATGAAGCAATCCACCAGCCACTCCTCAGAAAACCTACAGGGTCGTTATGAGTCATAACACAGTTCATGACGTTTAACAGCAACAACAATGTATTCCAGTACAGAAGGACTAATAATAGTATCAAAAGGTAGGAATATTAGATAGTGTTGCTTGCCTTGAATTAAAAACAAAAATCAAAATCCCTTTTAGTCACCACAAAAATTGAACACATTTGCTGTACTGGATAAGAAGCACAAATTTAAAGCTCTATGTTATTGGTATTGTTAAGTGTCTCTAAGTTGGTTCTGACTCACAGTGACCCTAGAGCAGTTGGTGTGTGAACTACCAACCTACTGCACCACACCACAGCATCAGCTTAAAATAATACTTCAAGTAGGTCAGAGATTTTGTCTTTTCTTAGGAGAATTGACAGTTCTTGGTCAGTCATAACAGTAGAAAAATTATTTTCTGAAAGTTTGTGTATGTTAAACCAACTGTCAGATGTTTGGTTTTAATGACTCTGTTACTTAAAAGGCCTGTCTATATGGTTTAACAAGTCAACCACTTTTGGCTTTTTCTATTGGTCCCAATATCGCTCAATCTCAAGACAACATAAGCGCAATGTAAGGTAGAGCAACTTAGCTTTTGAATTTCTAGGAATCAAAAGAGGAGGATTTTTGTTATTGTTAAAGGAGACGTTAACCTTGCAGTTGACCATTTGACCATTCAAGTATATGTAATACGGCTCTAGTTTCAGTATCAAATTTCTTATACTTATTGGTGCATACATGAGGGGATGCTTGTTCAATTAATTTCTGCAATTCTTTTTTTGTCTTGGAAAACATTTTCTTTTTTCACAGAAGCAGCTCTTATTAAGTGGGGGAAGGCATAGTTGAGTCTCTTAACTGTCAGGATGTTTAGATGATGAAAATATCATCTTTGATATGCTCCACTGAAAATGTCTTGTTTGTGGAGTAGAGATGTATATCCCTGGAGAAGGTTGTCCTATAGCACAGAACAGGTAAACACAGGCAAGGGTAGAGGCATTTCAATGAAAATATCATCTTAGCCCCCACATTAATATGCCTGGACTTTAATTTAATGCTTCTCAAACAGGGTAGATGATGCCCCTTGCTTAGATTCTGCTACTGACAGGTCATGGGGTAGTGGATGATTCTTGCTGGACTCTGCAGTTTTCTGGCTTTCCTTGTTTGACAGAATCCAATTCTCTTGACCTTTAGGACATGGAGAAGAACTCATCTCTTCTACCTGGCCTACCCAAGTAAGTAAAGTTATGCTCTTAGAATACTGCTGCCATGGTTAGTTTAATTTTAATTTATTGCAGAGATGGTTTTATGCATATGATTTTATCACTGTGCATGCACCCTCAGACCTCCGAAGGTCAAATAAATAATAAATGCTTATTAAGAGCTTGGTGGTTTTGCTGAAACTGGCCAACAAAGGTGTCACTGGTGATACTTTCATGTGGACAAGCAGCATCTAAGTCAAGTAGGACCCAGTATTAAACTATTAGGGTATTTGGCTTCACAACCCCCAGGAAATTACATGCTTGCAATACCAATTCAGTCATTAAAATAGTGGGGTAGTTTAAAAATGCAGGTAATTTTCAATTTAATCTACTTTCCCTTAAACCATTAGAATTTTTCCTGGGTTATTCTCTGTTGCTCTGTGTGTGAATGTATGTGCATTTATGCTGGAGAATGGGAGTGGAGGTAGAGAGGGAAGAAAGAATGAATATTAAGTTCTCACATTTTTAAAAAGAAATCTTCCTAGGTTTTTAGAGATTTCAGAAGGAAACACTAATGTTTACCTGTCCTTGAGGTGCAGTAAGGGGTATTAATGTCACACCTGGCTGCAGTTTCAGAATCCCTCCCATGAAAATTCTGGCATTTATATTTTTTGTCTTCGGAGACTTTCAAAGGAGAAACTTTGTCCTCATCTCTGAAGTACTTTTCCTTTCCCCATAAGCCTGGAGCTACCGTAGACTTAAGGAGCTGTGATAGCATAGTGTTACAAGTCAGGCTGCTTATCTCAAGGTCAGCAGTTTGAAACTACCAGCAGTTCCATGTGAGAAAGATGAGGCTTTTTGCTCCCGTAGAGATTAATAGTCTCAGAAACCCTATACTGGGTTGTTATGAGTTGGAACTGACTCCATTGCACATAATCAGCATCACCACCACTGCAGGCTTATCTGCCTTCCTAGTGCCTAGATCTAGAGCAAAGATAAAGTGTTCAGTGTTCCTCAACCCTCCAACCTGAAAAATGCTTAATGATTGTACCTCTGAGCATGCATAGGTTTTAATTATCTCGTGAATAAAACAAAACATAAAGACTTAATAATTTTGCTTAATAGCATTCATCAAGATAAATGGAGAAAAGATTGACGCTGTCAATGACTTCATTTATCAGGAGGGACCAATCTCTGGAGAAGGACATACTTGGTAAAGTGGAGGATCAGAGAAAAAAGGACTGGCCAGTGTTTCATTCTCTAGTGCATAGCATTGCTATGAGTCTCTACCAACTTGACGACACCTAACGACAGCAACAACAGCATTCATAATCTTACCAAGCAGCATAACCAGTAAATAAGTTGGAAAAGTTACCTGATGGATGTCAGTGCTCCAAATACGCTCTCTTTCCATTAACTAATTAGTTATATTTATGACCTAGTTATATACACACAGCCTATTTCTCACCCCAAACATACTTATAGCTAAGAAGGGACATCTAAAACTGGAGCCGATTCTGTCTGTACAGTTGGCTCAAAAGTAACCATAAACATTTTGGAACCTTAGTTTTTCTAGACAAAAGAGAAACACACACTAAATTTGAATGTATTCTTAGCTTACAAAGGTAACTACCCAAAATAGATTCAGTCCTGTATAATTTATATATCTAAGTCTTTCTTGGTTTAGGAACTTCATTCATGCCAATAAGTAAATCCAGTTTTAGTCCTGTCCATTCCGTATGACCTCACTCCTTTTAAACTATTTGTAACAATGTACAACCCACAGTAATCATTATCCAATGGCTAACAGAGTGGATTTTTTCTACTCAACTTTTCAAATTTTGTTTTAGAATCACTAGATTCCCAAGTCTAGACAAGTGCATCCAGACTGAGAAAATGTAAAGTGAAAAATATATCAGAACCAGTATTCGTATAGATGTTCTGCCACACTTTTGACATGTATTTTCTCCTTTATTTCTCATGGTCACTGTATTAACAAAATCTTAGTATTTACCCAGTTTATAGGTAAGGAGACTGAGGCTGAGACAGTAACATATCAAAGACCAATGGCAGGGCTGAGATTTCATCCAGATTGATCTGACCCCAAAGCCTGTGCTCTGGACCACAGAGCTTCAACAGCTTTGAATCACAATATGTTTTCATAAAGTGGGACATGACAAGCATTGTTTTTGTCCTAAAGAAAATCAGTAGTTAAGAAACTACAGTGTCAGAATGGACAGGGGACTGCTTATTTCTGCCAGGCAAGCCCTCTCCTGTGAATCAGTTATCAATAATTTCTGGCAATATTTCTCTCCTTTTACCGCTACATCATTCATACGATTTAGTGTTTCCAGAACTATAACACGCCAGTCCTTACCATGCTTTCTCAGCATTATTTGTATTTTAAATTACTGGAACCGTTGCAGCCAATCACATTAGAAGACAGAGGACACTGTTGTTAATTCCAGGCAATACGTGAAGGGGATAAAAACTCTGAACGCTCTAAGCAGCCATTTCCCAGATGTTTGTCAGACTTGTCTATTTTCTCTAACTTACATGCAAACATAGAGACGCAGGAAAATCTGCCTTTTTCCTTTGTATTGACCAAGTTCTAGCAAAAAATGTTTTCTTGACAAATAAGAAAGTACTATTGAGTGTGTGTAGTTCAATCTATAATATATTTATTTGTAGCTTCTCTGAAATGTGTCCCTTTTGTGTAGGACTTTGGAGTTGATTGCTTTTTTTTTTTAACCAGCACTGCTCAGCATTGTTCCTCAGACCCATAGATTTTAAAAATACTCTAAAATAAAATGACAAAAAAAAAAAATTCAAGGAAATGATTGACATTAGAAAGCAGTAACAGTGTAGCAGAAATTCTCGTTTGAAAGAGCTCTGATTTATTTATGGTTCTTAATTCAGCTTCCAGTAGGTATATTATGAGGAACCAAATTCTTTTTCTAAGTATTTATTTGTTCTCTTATAAATTGTGATATATTCATTCCACATTTATCTTTCCTTTTGGTCATCAGAGAAGATAATTGGCAATGCTTTACAGATAGCAAGTTTGAATTATACCAATAAAAACAGTAAAAATTTTCAACAAATTGAAACACCAGAGATTAGAAGTTTTATAAGTAGATTGCCAGATGCTTTTAACCTCTGACTTTTTGGTTAGCAGTCGAGTGCTGAACTTCTGTACCACCAGGATTCTGGAACCTAGGAATCTGAATTTAGGTTATTTGCAGAACCACACTCTTTCTGTTCCTTCGAGGGGAGCATCCTTCTTGTCCCTTTTAGCTTCGGATAGCCCCAAAAGTGTCTCATAGCATTCCTGGGTTTGCTGCTGTTGTTGTTGAGCGTCATCAAGTCAGTTGTGACTCAAAACGAAACTGTGTAGTGTTTCTGAGGAGCAGCTGGTAGGTTTGAACTGCCAACCTTGTGGTTAGTAGTCTATGACTTACAACAGCATACCAAGACTTGTAGGTATATCTGCATGATATCTTCCCCCTGTGTAATTCTATCTGTCTGCCCTCCTCTTTTATAAGACAGAATTCAGAAGGGATTAGCACCCATCCTGCTCCGGTATGACCTTATTAGCTTTAATTGATAACATTTTCAAAGGAAGAATATATGATATCTCCAAACAAGTTTGCATTCACAAGTACAGGAGTTAGTATCACAACGTATTTTTTGGGGTGTGTGTGATAAAATGCACATAAAAAAATGTTTGCTACATCCACCATTTTCATGCACATAACTAGCTTTATCTTTAGTGACATGAACTAGCCGATCATGTTGTACAACCATCACCACTGTTTCCAAAAATTTCTGTCACCAGGAACAGGAACTTAATGTTCTTTAAGCAAAAGCTCCTTCTCCCTCCTCTCATTTGCCTCTAGTAACCATCTATTCTAGGTATTTCATATAAATGAGATCATACATCATGTGTCCTTTTTATTTCATTCAGCATAATTTTTAAGGTTCACACACATTGTAGCATGTGGCAGAAATTCTCCTTATGACTGAACAATTCTACTGTTCAAAGGGCTTTATAAAGTTTGTCGACAAATGGAATGAAAAGATAACAGAATTTTCCCACAAACTTTTTGAAGCCTCGTCTTATGTATATGAACTGCTGGAGTGGCACTGTAGGATAAACATTGGACTGCAAAAGGGAACCCTATACAGGGTAGCTATGAATCAGAACCAATGACACTTAACAACTTAACAACAACTTATGTATATGGCATATTTTGTTTATCCATTCATCTGTTGATGGAAACTTGGATTGTTTCCATCTTTTGGCTGCAATAAACACTGGTATACAAGCATCTGTTTGCATCCCTGCTGTCAAGTGTTTTGGCCATATACCTAGCAGTTGAATTACAGTCCTGGTGTGTCACTGTAGGATAAGCACAGGACTGCTAACTGCTAGATTGGTAGTTCAAATCCACCAGCCACTCCTCAGAAATCCTATACAGAGTCACTATGAGTCAAAACTCATTCAAAGGCACACAACAACAAAGTGGTAATTATAAATGTTCAACTTTTTGAGGATTGGCCAAACTGATTTCCAAAGTGGCCACACAATTTTATAACCCCATTGACAATGGTTGAGGGCTCCAATTTCTCCACATTCTCATCAGCAATTGTTGTTTTCAATTTTTATTATAGCCATCCAATGGAAGGGAAGTGACATTTCATTGTGGTTTTAATTTACATTCCCATAACACAATGGTTAAGCCAATAGACAGCTAAGTAAAACATTGAGACTTGGGACTCATCAGCTGCTCTGTAGGAGAAAAAAATATGGCAATGTTTCCCTGCAAAGATTTCAGTTTTAGAAACCTTATGAAGCAAATCTATTCTGTAATACAGAGTTGCTAAGAGTCAGAATGGATCCAATAGTTGTTGTTAAGTGCCGTTGAGTCAGTTCCGACCCATAGTGACCATGTATAGGGTTTCCAAGGAGCCACTGGTGAGCTTGAACCACCAACCTTGTAGTTCAAATGGCTTTGCAGTCTGGCGCATTAACCCACAGAGCCACACCAGGACTCCAGGCCCAATAGTACACAGCAGCAATTATTTTATATATCTTTTGATGGGCTTATTAGCTACTTGAATTCTTTGCCATTTGAAATTTTTAATATAATTGTTTGTCTTTTTGTTGTTGATTCTTGCATTTTTAATAGTGTCTACTACAGTGCCTGAAATACCCCAAGTAGTTAGTACAATCTCTGCTAATTTGGCAAATTTTCATTTTTTTGGAGTGACTAGAAAAGAACCTTTGTATAGTCAGTATAACAAAAGTTAGCATCATTCTAGTATTCTTTGCTTTCAGTCAAGATCCATCTCATGTTCCAAATCTTCTTCTGAATCTGGCATAAATTTCTCACAAAAATTCTCTGTCAGTGTACTGTGGCAAGTGGTTTTTAATTGTACTCAGAAAAAAATTATTTGCATGTGTTATTAATGCTATTGTTCAAGGATTTCTGCATTCTGTTGGGCTACCTCTCTTTGGAATGTGAACAGATATAGAATTCTTCCAATCAGGTGGCTAGGTATACTGTCTTCCAAATTTCTTGGCGTATATGAGTGAGCACCTTTAGTGACGCATCAGTTTGTTGAAAGATTTCAATTTGTATTACATCAGTTCTTAAAGCCTTGTTTTTTGCCGGTGTCTTCAGTGCAATTTGGACTTCTTCCTTCAGTACCATTGATTCTTGAACATATGCTATCTCTTGAAATGACTGAGCATCACCATTTCTTTTTGATAAAAAGACACCGTTTACGCTTTCCATCTTCTTTTGATACTTGCTGCATAATTCAATATTTTGTCCATTTTTCTTGTTGTTGTTAAATGTCACCGAGTCTGGCTCATAGCGACCCTGTATAGAGTTTCCTAGGAGCAGCTGGTGAGTTTGAACCTACGATCTTACAGTTCAAACTGATCTCATTATCTCACACAGCCACCTCAGGACTCCTTTTTTTTTTTTTTAAATCCAGAGAGTCTTTCAATGCAGTAAATCGAGGCTTGGATTTTTACTTCAGTGCTTTCAATTTGAGAGATGCTTATTCTGTTCTTCCCTATTGGTTTTCTAATGCTAGGTCTTTGCACATTTCATGATAATACTTTATCTTCTTGAGCTTTCTGTTCAGCTCTTTTACTTCTTCTTTTCTTCCATTCACTTTAGCTTCAAGTCACTCAAGAGCAATCTTCAGAATCTCTCCTGACATCCATTTTGGTCCTTTCTTTCTTTCCAGTCTTTGTCATGACCTTTGCTTTCTTTTTGTATGATGTTCTTGATGTCATCCCATCAGCAAATGAAGGTTCTGATAGATTTGCTCCATTCACGTCATTATGTTATTGCTATGAAGTGCCACTGAGTTGGTTCTGACTCATAGCAACCCTGTACAGGGTTTTCAAGGAGCAATTGGTGGATTTGAACTGCTGATCTTAAAGTTAACAGTCCAGTGCTTATCCTACAACTTAGTCAACTCTAATTTGAGGAGGCAGATCTTCCTAGTTGTATTTTGAGTGCCTTCCAACCTTAGGGGCTCATCTTCTGGCACTATATCTAACAATGTTTTCTTGCTATTCTGAAGGCTTTCAGTGGCTAACTATTCAGAAGTCTGCCTCTCTTTCTTCCTATTCTGTAAACTCTACTGAAGCCTCTCCACCATGGGTGGCATTGCTGGTATTTACAACACATGTGGCATAGTTTCCAGCATCACATAAGCCCCACAGCATGACAAACTGACAGACAAGTGGTGTTTCATAATCATAGGACATTGTTGTTTTTGCTAAGTGCTGAGTTGGTTAAGAAACCTTGTTAAGTTGTTAATACAGTTGTTAAGAAACCCTGTATAGGGTTTCTGGGGAGCAGCTGGTGAGTTTGAACCGCCTACCTTGTGGTTCGAATCAACTTTTCAGCCCAGTGCATTAGCCCACAGTGCCACACCAGAACTCCATATCACATTAGGACATCATATAAAAAGAAAGCAAAAGGCCATTTAAAAGACAAAAAAGAAAGAAAGAACCAAAATGGATATCAGAAGATACTTTGAAACTTATTTCTGACATAGAGTAACTAAAGAGAATGGAAGAAATGAAGTAAAAGAGCTGAACAGATGATTTCAAAGGGAGGCGTAGGAAAACAAAATAAAGTATTACAATGCAATGTACAAGACCTGTAGTCAGAAAACCAAAAGGGCAGAACACGCTTAGCATTTCTCAAACTGAAAGAACTGAAGAAAAGATTTGTGCCATGAATTACAGTACTGAAGGATTGTATAAACTTCTCTGCAGGAACAAGATGAAACTGTTTGCTCCCATTAAAAAAACCCTATATAACAGCACCACTGTGAGTCAGAATGTACTCAGTGACAGTGGGTATGGCTTGTGGGGAGAATATTGAAGAACACAGAAAACATCAAAAAAGATGTAAGGAATATACAACCACTCTACCAAAGAGAATGGGTTGGCCTTCAACCGTTTCAGGAGGCAGCATATGATCCTAGATCAATAGTAACACAGGAAGAGGTACTGGTTGCACTAAAGGCAAAGAAAAGGGGCTCCAGGAATGTACAGACTATCATTTGAAATGTTTTAACAAACTGATGCAATTCTAGAGGTTCTCACTCATCAAAATACCAAGAATTTTAGAAGACCTGGACAACTAACAGCAACATTTATGCTAATTTCAATGATCAAACAGTATCATTAATAACACATACAAATAAAATTTTGCTGAAGATCATGAAAATATGATTGTGGTAGTACAGGGAACTGCCAGAAATCCAACTTGAATTCAGAAGAGAACATGGAAAGAAGGATATCATGTAGATCTTAAAAGGAGGGATATCCTTGCTGGATCTGAAAGCAGAGAATACCAGAAAAATATTTACTTGTGTTTTATTGACTACGCAAAAACACTCCACTGTGTAGATTACAGCAAGCTATTGATAAAAAACAGAAACAGAAATTCAATAAAACTCACTCCCAAACCCACTGTCATGGAATCCATTCCAGCTCATAGTGGTCACGTAGGACAAAGTAGAACTTCTCCACAGTGTTTCTGAAACTGTAAGTCTTTATGGGATCAGACAGCCTCATCTCCTGATGTCGACTTGTGGGCTTGAACCACAGTACCACCAGAGCCCCTTCAAAATACCATGTGATCCACTAATTTCAACCCTTGATATATCCTAGAGAAAAAGATCTGTGACATGAATAGGTACATGTACACCAATATTCACAACAGCACTATTCCCAGTAGCAAAAATACAGAAATGACCTAAATGTACAAGAAAGGAAGAGTGGATAAACAGACTATGGCATATACAAGCAATGGGATATTATGTACAATTTAAGAATGATAACGAATCTGTGAAATATCTCATAACATGGATGAACTTAGAGGATATTATGCTGAGTAAAAGAAGTCAATTACAAAAGGACAAATATTGTATGAGACCTCTATTATAAAAAATCAAGAAAAGGTTTCACACTAAAAGAGAACAATGTTGTTAAGTGCAGTCGAGTCGGTTCTGACCCATAGCGACCCTGAACAGGGTTTCCGAGGCTGTAAATCTTTATGGGAACAGAAAGCCTCATCTTTTTTCCCATGGAGCAGCTGGTAGGTTCGAACTGCTGACCTTGCAGTTCACAGCCCTATTCTGAACCACTATGCTACCAGAGCTCCTTAAAGAGAAGATTACATGTATTGTTTCTGTTAAGTGCCATTGGCTTGGTTCTGACTCATAGTGACTCATAGTGACTTCGTACAGGGTTTCTGAGGAACACAATGGGTTTGAACTGCCAAAGTTGTGATTTGAAGTCCACTGGCAGTGTCTAAGAGTTCCAATCTCCCCACAGAGCCATCAGAATTTGTTGTTGTCTGAAGTGGCTCTGTTTCTAATCTTAAGAATATTTGCTTTGGGGTGTATTTTAAATGTTAATGTTAGATTGATATGAAAATGCCTGCTAATGGTCAAAATTCAGGATAAAGGTTATTTTCATGAAGCTCAGTAGAAAGTAATAAATAATTTTGGAATATTGTTTTAAAATACAAAATGTAACTTGTCAAACCTTCATGTCAATGTTGGCTTATTGGTTCCAACTCAGCAGAAATAGCAATAGCTCTTGCATGTGGCATGGCATTTTAGCTGCCTGGAGAGCTCCATTCCAACTCTCTAAGCCTTGGAGTCCTGGTGTGGCCCTGTGGGTTAATGCGCTGGTTGCCATGAACCACAAGGCTGGTGGTTCAAGCTCAAAAAGTGCTCCTAGGAAGACCTGTTCAGGGTCACTATGAGTTGGTACTGACTCGACAGCACTTAACAAAAACAACAATAAGCCTTGTTTATCAGGGCTTCAACCTCATATCTTTAAAATTATTTTTTATTATGTTTAAGGTAAAAGCAAAGTAAATTTTATACAGCAAAGTCCCATTTAAGGATTTCTACACACACAAGGAGCTCTGGTAGCATAGTGGTTACAACTAGGGCTGCGAACCTTAAGGTCAGAGGTTCGAAACTACCAGCCGCTCTGCGGGAGAAAGATAAGGCTTTCTACTCCCATAAAGATTTACACCCTCGGAAACCCTGTACAGGGTCGCTATGGGTCAGAACTGACTAGACGGCACTTAACAACAACAACAACAACACAAATTATTCAGTGATATTGGTTACATTGCTCACAATGGATCATTCTCATTCATTCCATTCTGTTGGTATCATTTTCAGTACTTTGTTCCCTTGTCCCTTTACCTTTACGTCTTCGTTTAAGAGTAATTTTTGACCTTTTGGTCTCCTACAGATAATTTTTCTTAAAGAAACTTATTACTAACTGGTGATATTTTTTAATTTTATGAGCCAATAGATTATTTAGTTTAAACATAACCACAAGGGATAATTTCAGTTAACAGTTTACAGCATATCTCAGGACAATAGTCTTGGAGAAATATCTAGTTTCAATGGGCCCATTAAGTCTAGACTTTCAGAGAATGTGAATTTTATTCCAAAGTTCTCTCCCATTTTGTAATGATCCATCCATT
>NW_006408617.1:3045366-3053831 GCF_000296735.1 Chrysochloris asiatica
TTTTTTTGTTGTTGTTGTGCTTTTTAGTGGCATTGCTTTCCTTGTCAAACTTTGTATACTCCACACACATTCAATGTTATCTTTTATCACATCCAAAGTACCAAGTGTCTACTATGTGTGGCCCTGTACTCACCAGCCACTTCTCAGAAACCCAATACAGGATCACTATGAGTCGGAACCCACTCAACGGCACACAACAGCAACTATATTGATATTGCTGCCCCATCTTCCCCTTCACCCCACCTCATCCTTGATCAGCACCAATGAGCATAGGTCTCTGTACATATATTCTTGTCTTCTTATAAAAGTGCGATCATATAACATTCACTCAGCCTAATGCCCTCCAGATTCATCCACACTATAGGAGGTTTTGGAGTTCTGATGTGGAGCCATAGGATAAGCACTGGACCACAGTTCAAACTTCCCAGCCACTCCTCAGCAAACCTATAGTGTCACTATGAGTTAGAACCAGCTTCACGGCACTTAACAATATAGGATATTTTGAAAAGTCATTGTTATTCTTTATTATTGCGTTGTTTTCCATCATGTGCAAAGTAGCTTAATTGCCTATCAATACATTTTGCTTATGTATTCATTTGTTGATAGACAATTAAGCTACTTCCACCTTTTTGCTATTGTGAATAACGCTGCAATTAAAATTGATGTGCATATATATTATATATTCTTGCCATTGTTATTAGATCTCCAGGGTATATACTTAGGAGTGGGATTGCTGGATCATAAAGTATTTCTATTTCTAGCTTTTTTTGAGGACTTGCCATACTATTTTGTATAGTGATTTTATCAATCACATCAATAGTGGGTGAGAGTTCCAATCTCCCCACAATCTTACCAGTGTTTGTTGCTTTTATCAGTGCCATTCTTGCAAGGGTGAAATGGTGTCTTATTGTAGTTTTGATTTGCATCTCTCTGGTTTGACACTGTTGGATCAACACTGGACTTCAAACCATATCTGCTGCTCCTCGGAAACCCTATACAGGATCACTATGAGTTGTACCTGACTAGACAGCACTTAACAACAATGATAGAGACTGTGAGCATCTTCTTGTATATTAGTTGGCTACATGACTATCCAGTTTGGTTAACTGTCTATTCCTGTCCTTTGCCATTTTAAAATTGGATTGTCCTTTTGTTGTTGAGTTGTTGAAGTTTTCTATATATCTAAGAGATTAGATCCTTATCAGACATAGCATTCCTGAAAATTTTTTTTTCAGTCTGCAATTTCAACTCCATTCTTTCAAAAATGTATAATTTTATTCCATGCCACATGCCCCTTAATCTTCCTAATTCTGTATTTCATCAATATGTCAGTAAATATTCTCCATCTTGGACATTGTATTTGTAATAAATATTTGGAGCAGTGATAATGTCTTCCTGCTCTTATGTTGAGGCTATATTTATCAAAGCACTACTAAAGCCAATTTAGCTATGAGGAAATCCATCATTAATCTGAATCCATAGGCACTGTAGTTTAAGTGTTAATCTACTAGCCACAAGTTTGGCAGCTCAAGTCTATCAACCACTCTAGAGGAAAAAGATGAAGCTGTTTGCTCCCATAAAGAGTTACAAATCTCAGAAATTCTATATAGGGTTGCTATCAATCTATGACAATAAATTTGGAAGACAGCTACTTGGTCAACTGACTATACAAGATTTATATTTGTGCCCATTCCAAAGAAGTGACCCAACAGGGTCCAGAAATGATCAGTAGTATCATTTATATCAAATGAAGTTTAAATCTTGCTGATGATAATTAAAAATTATTGAAGCAGTACATTGACAGGAAACAGCTAGAAATTCAAGGTGGATTCAGAAGAGGACTTGGAAGGAAGGGTATCACTGCTGATATCAGCTCAATCTTGGCAAAGAATACCAGGAAGATGTTTACGTGTACTTTATTGATTATGCAAAGGCATTCAACTATGTGGATCATAAGAAACTATGGATAACATTGTAAAGAATGGAAATTTCAGAACACTTACTAGTGCTCATGAGGAACCTAATCATAGACCAACAGGCAGTTGATAGAGGAAAATAAGGGAATAGGAAATGATTTTAAATCAGGAAAGATGTGTGTCAGGGTTGCATCCTTTCACCATAGTTATTTAATCTGTACACTGAGTAAATAATCTGAGAAGAAGGACTTCATGAAGAACAATGTGATATCAGGATTGTAGAAAGATTTAGGAATTTTCTATTTACAGATGACACCTTGTTTGCTGAAAGTGAAGAGGACTTGAAGCACTTGCTCATGAAGATCAAAGAACACAGCTTTCAGTATATATTTGAGCTCACTGTGAATAAAATAAAAGTTCTTGCAACTGGACTCATAGACAACATTTTGATAAAAGGAGAAAAGATTGACATTGTGAAGGATTTAATTTTACTTGGATGCACAATCAATACTTAAGGAATCAGCAGTCAAGACATCATAGGACATATTGCACTGGGCAAAACTGCTAAAAAGGATTCCTTTATAAAGTGTAAAGAGCAAAGATGACACGGGGAGGATTAAGGAGAACCTGCCCCCAGCCATGGCATTTTCAGTTACCTCATATACATGTGAAAGCAGAACAATGAGTAAAAAAGACAGGAGAAGAATTAATGCATTTAAACTGTGATGGTGGTGAAGAATATTGAAAGTACTATGGACTGCCAGAAGAACAAACAAATCTGTCTTAGAAGAAAGAAATCCAGAATGCTACTTAGAAGCTAGGATGTTGAGATGTGTTATCAGGAGGAATCAGTTTCTTGAAAAGGACATTGTGCTTGGTAAAGTGGACGTTTAGCAAAATGGAAGAAGACCCTCCACAAGATGGACTGACACAGGGGCTACAATAATGGGCTCAAATATAACAACGATCATGCGGATGTCACAAGACCAGTTGGTGTTTCCTTTTGTTGTACATAGGGTTGTTCTGAATCGGAACCAACTCAATGGCACCTAGGAACAACAACAACAAAAAAACAATAGTTATCTACATCGTACATTTCTGTTGCAATAAATGATGTTTTATAAAGGTGGATTTTTGTCTTTCCCTTTGCATTCTAATTATTAATGCAACTTACACAAAATCAGAATAACTGAGGTGAGTTTTTGTTAAAAAGGAAAGAAAATGCTATAAGAATTCAGATGCATAGTTATTCTCCAAAATCTGTGTTCATAGTGGAAGTTTATACTCTTCCTTATCTATCTCCAAGTATGTCATCTTTAAGAAGAGTCTATGAAGCAGGAATTGTGTGCTTGGAAAGACTGTCAAGACCTTCACTGTGTGTCCCTTTCACCTGCTAAGATTCTCTATGGACCCATAATGTGTTTAAGCAGTAACATTCATAATTCTTCCCATTAAAATAAAACAATCTCAGTCTAAAAGCAAAGGACATCATCTTTTGAACATCCCACTTTAAGTAATACCTTGCTAAGAATTGTCACTCAATCAGTGTGCACTAAGACTTGTGCCTCTTGAGTGTGCTGACACTGTGTTCAGGAAATTTTGCTTTGATTTCCAGCAATGGGAGACCAATTGGGTATCATAAACCCTGTTGTATACAGAAATAGATTTCTAGATCAACAGGAGACTCTCAAGACAAGGGACAGAGAAGAAAGAGGGAGACCACATTCACCTCTCTGTAATCTACAAACCTTTATGATGCCCTTACAAGGATTTTGAGTGCATTTCTGCTAATATCAGCAATGGTGAAGTTCACCTTCACTAAAATCTAATTCCAGCACTAACTGGCAGGCCAGCACTAGTGAAAATAACATTCCGTTTTTCTCCATGACCTCAGTCCCAACATGATAACGGGAGCCCTCAACAACTCATTTCTAGCTTGGAATTCTTGATGGTTTATTTAGTTTGACTGACTGTCGGAGATTGCTATTATGAATACAGTTGCTAGGAAAGGCCTGCTGTAGTGCTGTTTGGCTTTTAAAGGGGTCAGGATTTTGCAACATCTCAAATAACACTTATGACTTAATGTCTGCAAACAATGCAGCATTTAACATTTACTATGCATGAAGAGGATCATAGTTCATCATTTATTATTCAAAAATTATGTACAATATTTTTATGATGGAATATGAAGAATGTGTTCAAAATATTCATGTATATAAACAGCACCTAATAAATTTACCTTTAAACATCAATATGTTATCAAAGAGGCATTTTGAGTTCTGTGACTTAGAGCCAAATTTAAATATTTCAAAATTCAGGCTTTTAATCACATTAAAAGTAAACGAATTAAGCTGAACTCTAGTGCTCTTTGACAAAGTGAACATTTATGTCTTTATCCAAGGATAGTATCATTATTCGGTGGTTTGTTTGCCAAAGCGTAAATACACACATTTCATAATTCAGAAATTGACTCCCTAGTCCATCCCTTATTTTACATGCTCCATCAAAGTGTTTTGATCATAAGAAAGTAATTATTAATATTGGCTCCAGCAACCTAGAGAGAACAAAAATCACCATGGCCCAAGAAAAGATGGTGTCAGACAGGTGGTCGATTGTAGTTTGTTTCCTTCATTTGTGATTTGGGTCTTTAACAGCAAGACCTATTTCAATAGAATATGAAATCCCAATGACCAGAGTGAGAAAGAGAATGGTTCCAATGGAGTTTTTCTACTAACATGATATTTAAATTAAAAAAAAAATTATCCACTGATTTTGTAATAAGATCCTATTTATTTAAAAGATAAATCTCAATGAGTTTAAATGCTACAGGCCTGAGAGGAAGCTTTCAAATAACAACCAAGGATCTTGAATCCCATTACAGTCTTGATCATTTGTTTTGGAAATGAATCATTTTCAAATTATTATTTTAATTATGCATGACAGTTAATAGTACTTCCTGCAAAAATGATAAATTCTTCATAATATTTAACCTCATTATAACTCACATTCAATATTTCTAGGAAAAGGTGACAATGTAGCTTTATGAATTAGAAAGACTCTGATTTTAAAAAGTCAGTCTTCTTTTTCTTGATTTCATCTAGCTATTGTCTCCTTTAGGTGTTAGCTGTCTTCCTTTCTGGGGTATTGTCTAGCATTGTTGATTTCTAGTGTTACATATTTGTGAACACTCATGTACTTGTTATTGTTGTTTAGTGCTGTCAAGTCAGTTCCAACTCATAGTGACCCTAGGTATGGTTTCCAAGGAGTGGCTGGTGAAATTGAACCACTGACATTGTGGTTCAAATTGACCTTGCGGTCCAGTGTATTATCCCACAACACCACACCAGGACTCAGGTTTTATCAAATATTTATTAAGTACTTGCTATGTACAAATAGCAACTTCGGACATATTGTGAGGAGGGACCAGTCACTGGAAAAGCATATCATGTTTAGTAAGGTCAGAGAAGAAGAGGAAGACCCCCAGCGAGATGGATTGGCAAAGTGGCAGCATCAATGGGCTCAAGCATGGCAACAATTTTGAGACTGGCCCAGGACTGGGTGGTGTTTTGTTCTGTTGTACATAGGGTCTCTATGAGTCGGTACTGACTCAATGGCACCTAACAATAACAACCACAACATGTACAACTGTAACGATAAGTGTAAAAAAAATTCTCTTATTTAAAACTTTTAGTTGTCTCAAATAACACAGTCAGCTAGCGATAAAGCCAGACAGGAAATCAGGTCTTTGCACTATATCATCCTGTATATTTGTTAATTATTCTTTATAAATACAAATAAAATTTAATTCAAGTGAGATATTTCATGTTTTGATTTAGGAGTTTTGTTTATTTCTAAAAAACATGCTTAAGGTTTTAATTATTGATTGTCATTGGCTTTAATTAAACTCATCATGGCCTTATATGTCTGACATTTGTTGGGGGAGAAAAACCCCCCATAAGTTTATAAAAGAACCAATGTCTCAGCAAATAGCCAAAATAAGCCATGCTGGGTTACAACTCAGCTAGCAATGTACTATTTGACCCTGGTCTGGGTTTTTTATACTAAAAATTGTGAGTTTTTATATATTAAAAAATTTTCAATAAAGGATGCACTCTGTCCAAATGGATGCCTTTGGTGACTTGATTTGAATGGGAGTGAAGGCACAATGATTCTTCTTATTTTCTTTTTGCAGAATAAGCTCTCAAATAAAGTAAGGGGTGGGGAAACAGTACTAGCTAATTGGATACTTCTTAGGCTCCATCACCAGAATAGCCAAACATTTAGTTAGGAAAAGAAAACATCAGCCTTACAGATTCTCTCATGGCATTACACCACACACTTCTATGTCAGGAGGCATCCTGATGGCTGACTGAATGTGTTGGATTCATCTAGGTTTTCCTCATGGTCTAAACAATATAAACCAGTGCTTCTCAGCCTGGCTTCACACCACAGTCACCTGGGTGAGTAAAAAAAGCAAACAGCCATAACTGATGTACAAACTCAAATGGTCTTTGTTGTAGGGCATAGTTACTTTTAAAAAATATTTAAAACGCATTTATGTATCCATTCATTTAGTATTTCAGGGTCTCCACTCTTCAAATGGGAAAAAACTAGTTCCAGAAAGGTGAGGTTAATTACTCTAAGCATACCTGGACTTTGTGTCAGAATATGATCTCAAATGCAATTGACTTGCAATAAAAGGTTCTTCTCAACTCTACAAACATTGTGAACATCAGCATATTGCTCTCTGTGATATCAATTACATGCTTCAGAATCCCCAACCCATTTTTCTCTCCCTTTTTTTTCACTTTTTCTTGTGAATTGATGAAGGTTTTTATCTCAGTGATTGCAATCCCCTCAATGTAACATCATTTATCCTACTTCCTCCCTGTGTTTCTTATTTCCATTCCTTTTTCTTTCCGAACCCTTCTGAATTTTGTAAATGCTGACCTTTTGATCTTGAATGGTTGACCATTCTATATTGTGTGTGCCTCACTAGTTTTATTCTCCCACCTATATAATTATCAATTACTTGGCTGAAAATTGAACTACAGGGGTAAGTTCACTTCCAGATCTGAATGGTGACCAAGAACCATGGTCTTGGATAGCCACCAGTCCCTATCTGATCAGTAAGCTTGGTCTTCTTTTATGATTTTGAATTTCATTCTACATTTTTCTTTCACTCTTTCCATGACCTTCTAATGTGAGCCTTTTCAGAGCAGTTGGTAGTGGTAACCAGGCACCATCTAGTTCTGGTCTTGGTCTCATGGAGACTGGTGTTTAAGTGGTCAATTTATTTATTGGATTAATCATTTTCAAGTGTTTTAAGTTTCCATCATTCTTTTTCCCTCCAGACAGGGTGAGACTAATAGTTACATCTTAGGTGGCTGCTCATGCAGATGACACTCTGGTGTTGGAAAAGAATACTGAAAGTCAAAAGAAAAAAATTCTGTCTTGGAAGAAGTACAAAGACAATGCTCTTTAGGAGGGAGGACGTTGAGATTTCAAATTTTGTACTTAAATTATTGTACTTTGGACTGTTTCCTTGAGAAGGAAATCATATTGGTAAAATGGAGAAGCAGCAAAAAGGTGGAAGAACCCCAAGGAGATGGATTAACACAATGGCAACAACAATGGGCTCAAATCTAACACTTGTGAAGATGGTGCTGCACTGGGCTGTTTTGTTCTGTGTGTAGGGGGGCTATGAGTCAAAACTGACTCGATGCATCTAACATCAACCACAACCATAATACTGGGATGAGATGAAATCTCATTATTATCTTGATTTGCATTCTTTTAATGGCTAATGATTGGAAACATTTCTTTATGTGTTTTGGCTTCCAGATGTCTTTTTGGTGAAGTGTCTGTTCATGCCCTCTGTCCATTTTTAAATTGGATTATTAGTCTTTTTCTTGTAGAGGTGTTGAAGTGTTCCATACATTTTAGATTATTCCCTTGTCTCGTAGTCATTGCCAAAAATTTTCCTGGTCCAATGAGTCTCTTTTTATTCTTTGGTTGAAATTCTTTGATGCACATGGTGTATAATTTTTAGAATGACCCAACTATCTAACGTATCTTTGACTGTTTATGTGTTTTCAGTTTTGCACAACTGAGTATTTATGAAATATATCAGAGTATTGAATTTGTCCTCATTTGTTCATTGATGATCTTTATAGTTGTAGTTTTGCATTTAGGTCTTTGATCCATCTTGAGTTCATTTTTGTATATGATGTGGAATATGGGTCTTGTTACATTCTTCTGCAAAGGGATATCCAGTTTTGTCAGTGCCTACATTTTCCCTATTCAATATACTTCTAACTTTTTACAAAAATCAGTTGATGAGTTTACTGTTGTTGTTGTTGTTGTCAGGTGACATCGAGTCAGAACCAACTCATAGCGACCCCATGCACAGCAGAATGAAACAATGTCCGATCCTGGGCCAACCTCACTACCACTGCCACACTTGAGTCCACCTGGCTGATCCATCTCATTGGGGGTCTTCCTCTTTTTCTCTGAACCTCCACCTTACATCCTTCTCCAGCGACTGTT
>NW_006408617.1:3056296-3065599 GCF_000296735.1 Chrysochloris asiatica
ACTATTGAATCATAAGAATCGTATCCCCATCTCTTTTAACCAGACCCATCTAGACAAGATAAAAACTATTTAGTGGAGACTCCATCTTCCCCGACACACTCTTAAACCAAACTCCCTCTTGAAACCTTGTGAGCCAGTCACTTCGTACTTTTATTGCCTCCTAATTTTAGGTAACCATTGTCCAAGTTGCCTGTCTATCTATGCTATATACAGAGGGGATAGCATTGATACCTGATGTGAAGATTCCTTCCCTCTCTGTTGGTATTTTGAGCTACTAATCTTTAAATGTGTTTTCCCATAGAATATTATTGTTGTTGTTATTGTTGTTAAGTGCAGTTGAGTCTGTTTTAACCCATAGGACCCTGTATAAGGTTTCCGAGGAGTGACTGGTGAGTATGAACTGCCAACCTTGTGGTTCAAATCAACTTTGCAGTTCAGTACATTAGTGCACAGCATGACACCAGTATTGTTTATATAATGTACCAAGTAAATGATGGATCATATGAGCATTGTTTCTTTGAGAATATGTATTTTGAATTCTTAATAGTAAATTCACAAAATGACTTGTCAAACCATTTCTAAAGAGGAGAGAACCTGCATTCATTAGATTATAGAGGATCTCTACTTCTAGCATGCCAACATCTTGAAACATGATTTAAATAAACACAAACGCGTGACATAACAGATCAATGAGGAGTTAATCTTTAAGGGAAAATTGTCATTTAACAGGGTACAAGGCTATAAAAAGTTGACTTTGCTTCTTTAGTACAATAAAAGTTAACAGAAAGCAACAATATGGTGTCATTTAAGATTATGTGTCATCTTAGCTGGGTCATGATTCTCAGTGGTTCAGCAGTTATGATGTCATCTCTCATGATGAGATCTGATCTCCTGTAATCACCTCCATGATGAGATATATTATAAGTCAGTCAGCTGAAAGGGACTTTCCTCAGGGCTGTGATCTGCTTCCAATATATATGAACATTGTGTTAACGGTCTCTTACTTTTTGCTGGATGTAGATCCTGCATTTGGCTTGTCATCATCTGATCTCCAGTTCTTTGGAATTGAGCCAAGGGCCTGCCAAGCTGCTTGTCTATCCTGGGAGTTGTTAGCCCCTGCAGGCTGTGAGTTAGCAGCTTGCCACCTTACCTGCCAACCTTGAATTTATTCACTTCCACCAAACTTCATAAGAAAAGTGAAATATAAGTTAATCCAGGTGTTTTAAAATATTCAAACTTTCACATTCTGTCTTATCATTTATTTGCTGCTGACATTTAGACATTTTGAATATACCACTAAATTATGAACTGAACTGTGCCCAAAAGATATGTTAAAGTCCTAATCCCGATACCTGTGAATGTGCTACTGCTAGAAATGAGATGTTTGAAGATGTTATTAATTAAGTTAACATAAGGCCATACTAGAATAAAGTAGGCGCTAATCAATTGTTACTGGTGTCCTTATAAGAGAGAAGATATACAAAGACAGAGGAAGATAATGACTTGATGCTGTAGCTTCTAACCAAGAAATGCATGGAACTACCAAAAGTTAGAAGATGGGCATGGAAAAAAATTCTCTTGAAAAACTCAAAAAGAATAAAAATTACTGACATACTTGTCTTTTGACTTTCAATCACTGTAACTGTAAATGTCTTAAGTTACACCTACAGGGGTCTGTGGATGCCATGGATTATCTGCCAGGTACAGCATGTAGGAAATGCAGAAAACAAAAAAAAAATCTAGTACTTACAGAAAACAGAATGTAGTACCCCATGTGAGGTCACATAGGTGGTTGCACCAAGGTCAAGTTGGACTTGTAGAAGAGGGTTTATTTGTGACAAATAAGACAAAAGTCTTATTGGTCAGTTTAAAAGTTTCTAAGGTATTAGCTAAGAAGCTCTGCTGATGGAGTGGGTTACATGTTGAACTACTAACCATAAGGTCTGCAGTTCAAATCCATCAGGTGCTCACATAGAGATTTAGAAACCTCACATAGCTTCAGAAACCTTACACAGGACGGCTATGAGTCAGAACCAACTCAGCAGTACACAACAATGACAAAGGCATTAGCTTGGGAAAGGAAACATCACAGGGCATCCTAGGGGACATGACTGGGAGAGACAAAGAGTAACTGTTGCTGATGATAGACTAGGTTAAAAGATAGTAAGGTTCTTATCACGGGAAACTATATGACTAAGAGGGCAAGTGAGAGACTGTGTGACAAGATAGGAAAGGTCATGTGAGAAACTGGGTGAAAGGGCAACTAGGAGGATGGGTGACTGGATGCTGAGGCAGCAAGTTATATAAGCCACAAATAGACTTTATGACAGTGAGACAAGAGATTTTTATTCTTTTAGGCCACCCAATTTTTGATATTTTGTTATAGCAGGCATTGGAAACAGACACACATACTACTCATTGAGTTAAAAATAAGAAGTACCACATACTTAGAAAAAATGTGATGTTTCATTTTATACAAAGATTTCATTACTTGCTAGGTGCTGTTGAGTTGGTTCTGACCCAGTGACCCTATGCACAACAGAACTATCTAATATTCTTCATTTAAATTAGAAAACTTTTCATACCATACAATCTTCCCTTGCCATTGGCACACCTAGAAAAATTGGAAAATGTCTGAGTGGTCACTGTAGTCTGCTAGCTATTTTAAACCAATGGAATTTTAGTAAGATGTGATTAATGCTAAATTTAAATTCAATTTTATTTCGAGTTAATCTATATCAATGATCTCGTGGGGTAAAGTATATGATATTAGAATACTTACTTTGAGAATTGGCTATTCAATAGTACAGAGGAAAGACATTTGTTCCATGCTTAACCAGCATTCTAGTTTTTGTACCTGTTGCCATTTTATAATTCTAAAATTGTTTTATTTTAGGAATGGGATACAAATTTGGAAGCTAGTTTATACAACATATAGTAAATTTAAAATATTTTAAAAATAGTAAATATTCTTCAATGAATATCCTTTTGTAAATATTCAATAGCTTTAACAAAAATGATTTGGCTTAGTGTTTTCTCAAGGGAAGAATAAGAGATAAAAGATAAAGAGTATATTAGAGTAGAAAGCTTAATAACACCATGATCTATAGAGAACCTTCAATAGGATGCATTAGGTCAATATATGTAAAGGTTGTTGTTGTTAAGTGCCATCGAGTCGGTTCCGACCCATAGTGACCCTATACAGGGTTTCCGAGGCTGTAAATCTTTATGGGAGCAGAAAGCCTCATCTTTCTCCAGCGGAGTGGCTGGTAGTCTCGAACTGCTGACCTTGTGGTTCGCAGCCCGATTCGTAACCACTACGCTACCAGAGCAAGTAAGCAAGTAAAAGGAGTCAGGTTTAAATACTGTGTGCTAACAGATCTCCTACACAAACACCACATTTCAATGTTCGTACATACAGACTTCAATTCCAAATGTTGGTTTTTCTAGTCCTCCTCATTTCCCTGGACATTGCATAGTTTTTGTCTCCTTCCATTACCTATTCAAGTAACCCCTTCTTCCATTACTATACTTATCACTCACATAATAGTTCAGAAAGTTTTTGACTACAAGTTTCAGAAAGGAGTGTTTTAGTTGACGAATTTTATTTTTTTGATAAGTTCTAAAAGCACCATCTAAAATCAAGCAACTGGAAATGCAGTCTTAGATGCATCATTAGAACAAATAGAGTTCCTATCACTTTATAGATGAAACAGATGTCCCCTTCTCACTAATTTAATCAAAGATCTTCTTTGTGATTGTAGTGCTCCCACAGTTATGTGTCAATCTCTCTCATTTGACAGGCTTCTCATTTGCAGAATGTGATGTATTTTGTATTCATTCAGCAACACGCTCATTATACATACCTTCTCTGCCAGAGAATTCTAATATGAGGGGGCTTCAAAAGTTTGTGGAAATTCATTATATTTTCATTCTATTTTTCCATGAACTTTCTGAAACCCTCTCATTTTCATATCATGTTTTAACTATCTCTATTTCTAAAAGTTTCCAGAAGAATTTATGAGCATATCAAGTTATGAATTTTCTAAGATCTAGAAAGAAAAAAACAACATGTTTTTTCTCTATCATTTGAAAAAAAATTTATACCATTTTTATTTGGTGTCAATTTTGAAGCTTTGCTTATTGTGTTCGTCCTTTCCTTCTGTATTGTCCCCTTTTTTGTAACCAAGAGGATGGACTGCACCATCACGTTGTAATTACCATTACTGGAAATAATGACTTATTGGTATTTCTGACAATGATATTACAAGCCCTGAAACAGCAGCCAATTCGATTTATACTAAGCTGATTTCTCCAGATGCCATCACTTAATGTATGAAAACTTAATTATTAAAAAGAAAAATAGACTTTCATAACAAACCGATGAATCATCAGAGAAGAGGTGAGGATTAAGCCACTAATATGTACATATTGTTGTTCTCAAATATATTTGAGAAATGATTGATTTGCTCTTCATTTTATTTCTAAAAAATCCAAAGGATTTTTCATTTTTCATGACTGATTGAAACTTCATGTCCTTAAAAATGAAAGTAAAACCTTTTAATTTTGACAAAATCTTTTTGTTTAGTAAATGACTTTCCATTATGCTGAAGTGAAACAAAATTTATAATACTGCTATCTTAATTTTTTTTTTAATTGTGAGTTATATGATAGTTTATGTGGGAGGACATTAGTTTTACATTCATTCTATCATAAATTGTTTCATGGCCATAGTTACAGTCCCCTCCATGCATCATCAACCAACCAAAGGGTATACCCTGCAAGCCTGCCCCCTACATTACCCCCCCCCCCCCCCCCCAGTCATCAGCACACAGTGGCTCTCCCTCTCTGGATCTCAAGTCCCCAGCTGCTCCATTGCTCCAAGTCATCGTCTCTGCCTGCATCTCAGGCATCACTGCTTCTCTGGGTAGGGACCTCCGCTCCTAGACTGGAAAGTTAATCACTTCCTGCTATCTTAATTTTTAAAAGTTTATTTATCCAAGCAACTCAATTTCTGATGGTATGCTTTATCCAATATTTAACTTGACTCAATGATTTATCAACATGTTTAATTGAAGAAAGTTAGCTTTTTAATCTTTACACCACTGTTAAAATATTCATCTCAAAATTTGGCATTGCTGGCAAATCAAAAGAAACAGGAGGAATGGAATCAACATTTATAGAATGTTTACTCCATGTAGAGTCATTTCCATGCAATGACTCATTTAATCTTCATAGTACTATGGGGCAGATGCTATTTCCTCAGTGTTGGAGATGAGGTCCAGATAAGTAACTTACCCAAGTCAATGCAGCTATTACTTTAAGAGCCAAGTTTGTCTTCTGTTTCATTTCTTCAAGCGTTATTTATTTAAAACATTGCCTTCAGTGCTTTCCAAATGATTTCTCACTTTTTGAAACATGAAGCTGTCTAGTGTGAATATACAATTACTTATTCCACTTAATTTTTGTCATTTAATATTCTCTCTCTCAATGTCAGAACTAGGTAGATTAAGACTATACATAGTTTACACATAGATTTGCATTTAGAATAATGTGATTTTAATATCTTTGCCTTAAAAAATACTGCTTTATATGTCTTTCATGTTGAATTGTCAAGATGCTTGTGATTCATTTAAAAGTTTGGATTGCAGAATCATAGTGTGTGAATTGACCTTAGAAATAACTCCGTTACCCAATCTACTTTCAACATTGCAGTCTGTGATGCTTGTATAACTCAACACCAGGGGAAATTCAAGATGGCCGAATAGGCAGATATATAATTCTGACCCTCTACCACAAAGATCAAATGAACCAAATAGAAAAGATAGAGGTGACAATTCTGGAATCTTGAGCTTCAAAGGAAAGGATACAGAAGTATATCAGATATTTATTAGAAAAAGAGGCTAACCAAAAAGAGTAAACAAGCAGCCATATGAAGCAGTGAATTGCTAACTGACCCAGCACAACTGATTGGTTTGAATTATTGCAAAAAGTGTAATAATAATTACAAGATCAAGACAGGCACCAGATAACTGGCTCAATGTGCCCAGGAATGTATTAGTGCCATGCCAGTAGCTGGTGACTGGAGAGGTGGGATCTCCCTCAATGGTAGTTAAAGTTTGGGGCAACTTAAACTGGCCAGGATTCTCAATGATTTGGCCATTGTTGTTGTTAAGTTACATCTAGTCAGTTCTGACTCAGCAGTTATCAGGTGGTAGTTTCCCATAATGAGATCTAATATAATATAATCACTTCCATGATGATATTGGCTGTGATCAATTAATTGAAAAGAAGTTTCTTTGGGAGTGTGACCTGCTTCCAATACACTGGACATTAGAGCGAGACTTGCTTGTATTTTTCTGGGTTGGAACCCTATATCTGGCTGTCATCTGACCTCTGGTTCTTTAGATTTGAGCCAGAGATCTACCAAAATACCTATTGATTCTGGACATCTCCCACCTTCACAATCCTAGTGGCCTGCTAAGTCCCTCACCAAGTATTCGACCCAAAGACCCCCAAAACCTCCATCCATCCATTGTTTCACTCATCCCACTGCCTGTGGTACTTTCTGATGGATTGAGTGAAGTGCACTTACCACTTCAGATGTCTCCGGGGCATGCCTTGAGCCTGTCCTGTTCTGCTTTTTTGGTTTATTTTCTTATCTCTTCTTCTCCTCTTTTCATATTTATTCTCTCTTTCACCACATGTGCTTCTTTTTCTTTATGCCTCTTCCCCACTTTTTCTTCTCTTTATTCCTGACCAGTTAGGAGACAGCAACCCTACCCAACAACACCTGCCACACTTGCCACCTAACACACTAGGTGAGTGCCAATACTTGCTGGTGGTCAACACCTGTGCAGCCTACTTTCAGATACTCTACACGACCAGACGTACACCCACACTTTTACTGCTATTAAATTCACACAAAGACAGGTGAGAAGCACTTTGGTGCTGCCAACACCCTAGTTAGTTAACACTCCATAGGTTGGTCAGCCCTTTAAAATCAAAAGGGTAGCATTTACTCAAGGAAAAAAACTAAAAAATATTAGGGAAGAAGAAAGAATGGATATGAGAGATACAAGGAGAAAGTGAGATCAGTGATGTTACATTGAGAGGATTGCAATCATTGAGATGAAAGGAATTTATGATTTGTTGAATGTAAAACTGTTGATCTTCTCTGTAAATCTTTACTCAATTACCAATAAAAAGTTTTTTGTTTTTTTTTTAAAGGAAAGAAATGAAACAGACAACAGAAAAATTATAGAAGAAATCAAGAAGACTGGCAGTTGGTCCTTGGAAAGGGTTAATAAAATGGACAGGCCATGGCAAATTTAGCAACGGAAAAGAAAAAGAAGATGCAAGCAACAAGAAAAAGAAATGTCCTAGACAATGTTACAAGAGGACCACTGAATTGAAAAGATAATAATACAATGAAGAACTGTACTCCAACAAATTTGAAAATTTAAAAGAAATAGAAAAATTGCTAGAAACATATGACCCATCCAAATAAACACAATCATCCAAATAAACAGACTCATCACAAAAGAAGAAATTGAACAGGTTTTTTTTTTTTTTTTTTAAAAAAAAAGCAAAATTCCACACCGTCAAAAACACAAACCAAACCAAACTACTGACCCAGATTGCTTTACAGGCTAATAGTAACAATCCTACTCAATTCTATTCTCTAATTCCAGAACAGAGAAAGGATGGATACAGCCAAACTCATTTTATGTAGCAAGCATAAACCTGATACCAAAGCCAGGCAAAGACACGACTAAAAAAGAAAATAACAGGCCATTATTCCTCATGAACATTTGTTGTTAGCTGCTGTCAAATCAGTTTTGACTCAAAGTGATCCTGTGCACAAAAGAATGAAACTGCCCAGAGCTGTACCATCCTAAGGTTGAATCCTTTGTTTCTGACACTGCCAATTCACCTCACTGAACCTCCAGTTTACCAAGCATGATGCCCTTCTCTAGGAATTGGTCCTGACAACATGTTTGAACTATGAGAGACTAAGTCTCACCATACTGGCTTCGAAAGACCATTCTGGCTGTACTTCTTCCAACACAGATTTGTTTGTTCTTCTGGCAGTCCATGGAGCTTTCAATATCCTTTTCCAATACCATAAATAAAGTGCATTAATTCTTTTCCAGTCTTCCTTATGCATAGTCTAACTTCCACATGCATATGCAGTGACTGAAAATATGATTGCCTAGGTCAGGCCAACCTTAATCTTCAAACTGACGACTTTGCTCTTGAACACTTTCAAAAGGTCTTATGCCAAAGATTTGCCTAATGCAATATATCATTTGATTTCTTGACTGCTGTTTCCATGAGTATTAATTGTGGATCTAAGTAAAATGAAGTCTTTGACAGCTTCAATCTTTCCTCCATTTATCATGATGCTATTGACTGGCCCAGCTGTGAGGATTCTTGTTTTCTTTACATTGAGGTGCAATCCATAATGGAAATCTGAAGTCCTCTTCACTTCTAGCAAGCAAGATTGTATCATTTGCATATCACAGGTTGTTAATGAGTGTTCCTCCAATTCTGATGTCACATTTTTCTTCATATAATTCAGTTTCTTAGATTATTTGTTCAGCCAACTGAATAACTATGGTGAAAGAATACAACCCTGGTGCATTTTTTTCCTGATTATAAACTATTAAGTATCCCCTTGTTTAGTTTTCTTCATATAATTTAGCTTCTTGGATTATTTGTTCAGCATACAGACTGAATAACTATAGTGAAAGAATATAATCCTCATACAAATTTTTCCTGATTATAAACTATTCAGTATCCCTTGTTTTGTTTTATTGGTCTATGAACAGCTTCCTCATGACTACAATGATGTACTCTGGAATACCCATTCTTCACAATGTTATCCATAGTTCTCCATGATCCACATAGTCAAAAACCTTTACATAGTCAATAAAACATAAATAAACATCTTTCTGGTGTTACCTACTTTCAGCCAAGATCCATCTTACATTAGCAATGATATCCATAGTTCTATGTTCTCTTCTGAATCCGTGTTAAACTTCTGAAAGTTCTCTGTCAGTGTACTGTTGCAGCCATTTTTGAATTATCTTTAGAAATATTTTACTTGCATGTGATATTAATGATATTGTCCAATGATTTTCACACTCCATTGAATCACCTCTCTTTGGAATGGACACAAATATATTGTTGTTGTTGTCAGGTGCCATCGAGTCGGAAACAACTCATAATGATCCCAAGCACACCAGAATGAAACAATGTCCGATCCTGGGTCAACCTCACTACCACTGCCACACTTGA
>NW_006408617.1:3065699-3067084 GCF_000296735.1 Chrysochloris asiatica
TGTTCTGGAATACTCATACTTCTCAAAGTTGTCCATAGCTTGTCATGATCCACACAATCAAAAGCCTTCACATAGTCAATAAAGCATAGGTAAACATTCTTCTGGTATTCTCTGCTTTCAGCCAAGATCCATCGGACATCAGCAATAATATCTCTCGTTCCACGGCCTCTTCTGAATCCGGCTTGAACTTCTGGAAGTTCTCTGTCAATGTATGATTGTAGCCGTTTCTGTGTTACCTTTAGCAAAACTTTACTCGCTTGAGATACCAGAGATTGTCCGATGATTTCCTCATTCTGTCGGGTCGCCTTTCTTTGGAATGGGCACAAATATGGATCTCTTCCAATCAGTCAGTCAGATAGTTGTCTTCCAAATTTCTTGGCAGAGATGAGTGAGTGCCTCTTGTGCCACCTCACTTTCTTGAAAGATTTCAATTTTGATTCCATCAATTCTTGGTGCCTTGTTCTTTGCCAATTCTTTCAATGCACGTTGGATATCCTCCCTGAGTTTCATTGGCTCTTGTTCATATGGTACCTCTTGAAATGGTTGAACATTAACCATTTCCTTTTGATACAATGATTCTGTGTATTCCTTCCATCTTCTCTTGATGCATTCTGCATCATTCAATAATTTGACGAGAGAAACTTTCAATAACGAAAGTCAAGACTTGAATTTTTTCTTCAGTTCCCCCAGCTTGAGAAATGCTGACCATGTTCTTCCCTTTTGGTTTTCTAGTTCCAAATATTTGCATATTTTATTATAGTATTTGGTTTTATCATCTCTAGCTGATCTTTAAAAATTTCTGTTCAGCTCTTGGGATTCTGTTCTGTTGATCTACAACTCTTTACCAGTACTGGGCTGTTTTGGCTACTGAGACTGCGAAGTAGGTTTTGAGACTGGGAAGTGAGAGGTCTCCTATTTTATTATTCTTTAGTAAGCTTTGTTTATTCAGTGTCTCTTTCCTCTCCATATAAAGTTGGTGATTATTTTTTCATCTCTTTAAAGAATAATGTTAGAATCTGGATTGGCATTACATTATATATGTAGATTGCTTTGGGTGGTAATGACTTTTTCACAGTGTTAAGTCTTCCTAAGAACATGGTATATTCTTCCATTTATGTAGGTCTCTTTTCATTTCTTTTTAAAAGTTTTTATTGTGAATAATTGTGAATTGAGTGAAAGTTTACAGGGAAGATCATCAGTTTACATTCAACAAATCATATACTTTGTTTCATTACAATGATTTAGTTACAATGATTATAAACCCCTCCATGTGCCACCAGTTAAGAGTATTTCTCTTTATTCATTTTAGCTATTTTTTTTTTCTTTTTTAACACTCAGGCATATATAATAATTTACACCACCAAAGGACACATTCTGAAAGTCTG
>NW_006408617.1:3078349-3098349 GCF_000296735.1 Chrysochloris asiatica
CAGAGCCCTCAGAATCACAGCAACTCAATCTACCACAGCACGACAGACAGATGAGTGGTGGCTGTTTGGTTTTATGTTGATACTGTCACTTTAAATTTCTATGTCAATCTTGATACAATCCTGATATAATCAAGATATTCTCTCCTGATACTATCAATCTTGATACAATCAAGATATTCTCTCCCAAGATGGCGGCTCTGGGAACAGCTAAGTGTCTTGATCTAGAAAACAATGGATTTCTGGATTCTCCTGCAAATTCCCCAAGTATAAACACTCCGATCCTCCAAACATACCTTTATATTTGTTTCAGAGTTCCAACACCATCTCATGAGCCCTCTTGGCCCGGTATTCCGTGTTGTTGTTGACGGAGTTCCTCACTACACGTCTACCCGATCTGCCATTTTGAGGGTGCAAGGCCTGGTAGTGTAGTTGTTGAGAATCTGGCTGCGAACCCCACGGTCAGCAACTCGAATGCACCAAGCCCCCACAGGAGCGAGATGAGGCTTTCTGCTCCTTGCAGTTAAAACGGCATTGGAGTCTAGATATCTTCTAATTAATTGGCCAAGTAGCTACGTCTCCATTGCTGTATCAGTTTGTTGAAAGATTTCAATTTGTTTTCAGTCAATTCCCAGAGTCTTGTTTTTGTCACTGCCTCAATACAGCGTGGACTTCTTTAAGTCCCATCAGTTCTTGATCATATGCTACCTCTTGAAATTGTTGAACACCGATCATACTTTTTTGGTACAATAACTGTATTCCTCCCATCTCTTTTCGATGCTTTCTGTATCATTCAGTATTTGCCCATATAATCCTTCCATATTGAAAGTAGAGGCTTGAATTTTTCTTCAGTTCTTTTGGCCTGTGAAATACTGAATATGTTCTTCCTTTTCAGTTTTATAATTCCAAGTCTTACACATTTCATTATAATAGTTGACTTTTCCTTCTTGAGATGCACTTTGAAATGAAATTATCTGTTAAGCTCTTCCACTTCTTCATTTGCCTTAGTGTCTCTACACTGGAAAGCAAGTTTCAGGGTCTCATCTAATATCCGTTTTTGTCTTTTCTTTTTCTGTGAGCTTCTTAATGACCTTTTGCTTTCTTCCTGTATGATGCTCTTGATGTTATCCCAAAACTCTTCTTTGTTGTTGTTGTTGTTAAGTGCCATGGAGTCGGTTCTGACTCATATAGACCCTGTACAGGTTTCCCGAGGCTGTAAATCTTTACGGGAGCAGAAAGACTCATCTTTCTCCCGTGGAACAGTTTGTAGTTTCGAACTGCTGACGTTGCAGTTTGCAGCCCGATTCATAACCACTACGCTCCCTAGTCTTCGGTTATTAGTGTCTAATGCATCAAATTTGTTTTTGAGGTGGTCTCAAAATTCAGGTGAATATTTTGGCTCTTATGGGCTTCTTTGAATTTTCTTCAGCTTTAGCCTGAATTTGTATATGAGCAATGGCTGGTCTGTTCTACTGTTGGCCCCTGGCATTGTTTTGGCTGATGATATGGAGCTTTTCCACTATCTATTCCCTCAAATGCAGTCAATTTTATTCGTTAGTATTCTGTTTTAGTGATATAGTCTAGATGCAAAAATCATCAATAAAATTCTAGCTAATAGAATCAAATCATGTATGAAAAACTAAAATTACACACAGAAAAACCCACACAAAACCATCATGATCAAATGGGAATCATCAGGTATGTGTGATTCAACTGCAGAAAAACAATAATACATCTAACAATACATTTATTCACTTAATAAAACAGTGAAAAGGAGTCACACGATCATATCAATGTATGCTGAAAAGCATTCCTCAGAATGTAACACCCATTCCTGACAAAATGCTCAGCAAAATAGAAATCGTGATTATAGTCAACAAAGAAAATTATGCCACCAGGAAAAAGCTCAATATAACTGTTAGTGGTGGAGGCAGTGGTTTGTGCCGTGGAGTAGGTTTCAAATCATAGCGACCCTGAATAGGGTTTCCGAGGTTACAAATCTTTACGGGAGCAGAAAGCCTTGTCTTTCTCTGGAGGAACTGCTAGTAAGTTTCAAAACGGTGGCCTTGAGGTTAGCAGCCCATAAGGTATGAAATCCAATCTACAACACAAAATTTATGCCTTCTCAATCTTCTCTAATAGGTTTTTAGTGTTGGTTTAGTGTGGACTCCACTGAGTTAGCATAAAGAACACCAATCCAACCAGAGACTTACACTTTTCCAAGTTGCTATTCAATTATAGTGTCTTAGGTCTTCTCTTTTTATTGGGATGGGGAGCTGCACAGTTTTTAGTGCTATGTAGTGCTGTAGGACAAGCACTGGATTACTAGCTGCCAGGATGGCAGTTCAAATCCACTAGTTGTTCCTTAGGAACCCTATACAAGATAGCTATAAGTCATATCAACTTGGACAGCACTTAGCAAAACAACAAAATGCAACTGATGAGATAACTACTGTTTACTCATGACTCTTTCTGATTTGCCTTCACTTGGGTGTTGGAAACCTGTGGTAAAAGTGATTCTGGATTATGTGCCAGGTGGACCACTCAACTATCTCTGTCATTTTAGGACTCACAGCTGCTCTTTGTGAGAAGGCAAAGGGCAGGACTCTTCTGCTTTTGGGAGCCATTATTTTAAGTGCTGTCTAGTTCATTCTGATTCATATCTACCCTGTATAGGATTGCTGAGGAATGGCTTGTGGGTCTGAACCGATGACTTTACAGTGAGCAGCTCAGTGCCTAACCTACAGTGTCACACCAGGACTCCTTTAGGAGCCATAGAATTATCTTTTTTTCCTATTTTCCATATTCCAGGAAAACAGTTTTTTGCAAATCTTCCTTCTTTCATATTCTTTGAGATGGTAACTTTCTCTAAAGTCTTAAGATTTTGAAAACAGTCATAAAGATTTCTACGTTCTACTTTGCCATGTCCTTTTCCTAATGCTGTAAAAATATAGAGCCATTTTCTTGAGCAAGGACAGGGAAAGAATTGAAATAAAAGCAAAACCCCCAAAAATAGAGAATTGAAGTGTTTTCCAGCCACATAAAAGTTTCTAATGAATGTTTTTCAATTACTGAGTGAGATGCTTTGGGAATGAGTTTATCCTCAGATAAATTGTTAAAAATTATTCAAATTTTAATGATGTTGTAAGAGTGCTTTGAGTATTGTATAAGAAATAAGATGAGCTGCTTTCTAAGATTTCTTGCACACGCAAGGTTTTGGGATAATGGTAATCATATATTCTATCTATTTAAGTGTTAAAAAGTAGTGTGTGATAAGTGGGAAGTTACATAGTAGCTAAAGAAACAAGAAGAAACTTAAAAATGCAAAATCTGGTAGGAGATGCGAAACCGTCTAGCTGGCACATGAAAATTATCTCTGCCTGGCACACATTGTTGTTGTTAAGTGCCATTGAGTTGGTTCTGACTCATAGTGACTCTGTATAGGGTTTCCAGGGCTGTAAATCTTCCTGGAAGCAGAAATCATCATCTTTTTCCTGTGGCACCTAATAGATGATGAATTGAAATATTATTGTTATTTTAAAAACAATATGCTTCTTTGTGGAAAATAAAATGATATGTTATCAGAAAGGCAAGTAATTATAAAATAAACTTACATAAATGTTGTTGTTGTTAGGTGCCATCGAGTCAGTACTGACTCATAGCAACCCTATGCACAACAGAATGAAACAGTGACCGGTCCTGGGCCAAACTCCCAATTGTTACCATGCTTGAACCCATTGATACTGCCATAGTGCCAATTATTAATGAGAGTTTACAGCTATTTATCTTCATTTTGAGTTGTGCCCCATCAAGAGATGAAGGTCCAGTGGGCTTTATTCCCGTGGGCTTTACTCGATTCGCATTATCGCCGTCAACTCTACTTTGAGGAGGCAGCTCTTCCACGGTTGCATTTTGTGCCTTCCAACCTGAGGGGCTCATTTTCTGGCACTAGATCTAACAGTGTTTCTCTGCTATTCATAAGGTTTTCAGTGACTGAATATTCGGAAGTAGGTCATCACTCCTTCTTTCTAGTCTGTCTTCCTCTGGAAGCTCACCTAAAACCTATCCACCATGGGTGACCCTGCTGGTGTTTAAATACTTGTGGCATAGCTTTCAATATCACAGCAACTCACAAGCCACCACACTACGACAAACTGACAGATGAGTGGTAGATATCATAAAGGCAAGTAATTATAAAATCAACTTACATAAATAGTGTCTCTTTTTTTAAGGGTAATATGCTCTGATGACTCCTCAAATATTCATGTCAAATTGTAAGCAATAAAGCAATAAATGAAAATCTACTACATTTTAAATATGAATAGCATTTCACATAACAGAAACATTTTGACAATAAAATATATTAACATTTTTTTGTTTTCTTGTAATTTTTAGATGATTTATTTCAAAATTATCATAAACATTTTTTTCTAATTTTTTTTTGTTGTTGTTGTTGTTAAGTGCTTTTACATTGGTTCTGATTCATGGTGATTCTGTATTGGGATTCTGAGACTTTTTTTTTTTTTTTTTCAGTAATCTTTGCAGAAGCAGAAAACCTCACCTTTTGCCTGTGGAGCAACCGGTGGGTTCAAACTGTTGACCTTGTGGCTCACAGTTCTGTGCTTTGTGTTCATCTGATAACTAAAATATTGGTGGTTCAAAGCCACCCAGTGGCTCCATGAGAAAAAGACATGCCAATCTGGTCCTGTAAAATTGTTGTTTGATTTTTATTTTTCTGCCCTGCCCCATTCTGTAAAGGGTCTAATTTATAGTAGTTTGCTGCATTGCTAAAATTTTTATAAAGGGACTAATACTTTACTTTTGAATATCAGAGTTGTGTTTTAAATGTTGGCTTGAGGGTCAAAGAATTGCAAGGGTGGTGGTTATGTGGTGTAGGAATCAGTAATCATGTCCCATAAGGATAAATGATGTCGTTGTTTTTAAATGCCGTTGAGTTAATTCCAACTCATAGTGATACTGTTTAGGATTTCTCAGGAGCAGTTTGTGAATTTGAACTGCTGATTTTGCAGTTAAACTGACCTTTTGGCCAAATGTATTATCCTGCAGCACCCTCAAGTCAGTTCTGATGCATAGCAACCCTCTGTAGGGTTTCCAAGGAAGGGCTGGTGGCCATGAAGCTCCAACCTTGTGTTTCAAACTGACCTTGTGGTCCAGTGCTTATCTGACAGTTGTTGTTAAGTACCGAGGAGTCAGTTCTGACTCATAGTGACCCTACATAGGGTTTCTGAGGCTATGGATCTTTACGGGAGCAAACTGTCTCATCTTTCTCCCATAGAACCACTGGTAGTTTCTAACTGCCGACCTTGAGGTTAGCAACCCAATTCGTAACCACTATGCTACCAGAGCTCGTTACTATTATTGTTGTTAGGTGCCCTTGATTTGGTTTAGACTCAGTGACACTGTGCACAAGAGAATGAAACACTGTCTAATCCTGTACCATCCTCACAGTCATTGTTATATGTGAACCCATTGTTGCAGCCACTGTGTCAACAAATCTTATTGTGGGGTCTTCCTCTAGTCTCTGTCCCTCTACTTTCCCAAGAATGATGTTCTTCTCCAGGGACCGTATGAGGACAAAGTCTCACCATCCTTTCTTCCAAGGAAACATTCTGGCTGGACTTTCAAGACAGATTTGTTTATTCTTCTGGCAGTCTACTGTATTTTCAGTATTCTTCATCAACACCATAATTCAAAGACATTAATTCTTCCTTAGTCACAAGTTTATGAGGTGATTTACAATACCAAGGTCTGGATCACGTACACCTAAGTCCTCATAACGGCATCTTTGTTTTCTAACACTTCAATGTGTTCTTTTACAGTAGATTTGCCTATTGAAATACATTGTTTGATTTCCTGACTGCTGTTTCCCTGAGTATTGATTGTGGATCCAAGTAAAATGAAATCTTTGACAATTTCAATATTTCATCTGTTTATTATGATATTGTTTATTGGTTCAGTTGTGAGGATTTTTGAATCATAATGCATACTGAAAGCTGTATTATTTAATCTTCCTCAGCAAGCACTTCAAGTCCTTTTCTTCAGTTTCAGCAAGAAAGGTTGTGCTGTTAGCATATTGCAAACTGTTAATGAGACTTATCTAATTCTGATCTCATGTTCTTCTTCTTACAATCCTGTTTTTCAGATTATTTGATCAGTATTCAGATTAAATAAGCATAGTGAAATGATATAACCATGACACACACCTTTCTTGATTTTAAAACATACAGCATCCCCTTGTTCTGTGTAAACAAATGCTTCTTGTTCTATGTATAGCTTCCACAAGAACATAACTAATTGTTCTGGAATTCCCATTCTTTGCAACATTAACCAAAGTTTATTAGGGAAAGCCAAATGACTTTGTGTAACCAACAGAACACAAGTAAACATCTTTCTGTTATTCTCTGATTTCAATTAAGATCCATTGGATGTCAGAAATCATGTCCCTTATCCTACAACCGTTTTGAATCTAGTTTGAGTTTCTGGCAGTCTATTGTCAACGAGCTTCCGCAACCAATTAAAATGATCTTCAGTTAAATTTTACTTGCATGTCATATTAATGATATTGTTAAATAATTTCCACATTCTGTTGGGTCACCTTTCTTTGGAATGGGAACAAATATGGATCTCTCATTGAGGGTCTTCCTCTTTTTTCTGACCCACCACTTTACTAAGCTTGAATATTTTTCTCCAGGGACCGGTCCTTCCTGACATCATGTCCATCCTCACTTCTAAGGGACACTTGCTGTACATCTTCTAACACAGATTTGTTTGTTCTTCTGTCAGTCCATGGTGATTTCAATATTCTTTGTCAAAACCATAATTCAGATGTAGTTTTAATTATTCATATTTGTTCTGCAGTCTTCCTTATTCATTTTTCAACTTTTACAAGCATATATGATGATTGAAAATAATGTGACTTGAGTCAGTTATAGCCTATTCTTTGAAATGGCATCTTTGCTCTTGAACACTTTTAAAAGGCCTTTTGAGCACATTTGCCTAATGCAATATGCCACTTGATTTCTTGACTGCTGCTTCCATAAGAGTTCATTGTGGATCCAAGTAAAACGAAGTCTTTGACAACTTCACTGTTTTCTACATTTGTCATAATATTATCTAATGGTCCAGTTGTGAGGATTTTCATTTTGTTTACATTGAAGTACAATCCACACTTAATGCTGGAGTCTTTAGTCTTCTCCCATAAGTATTTTAATACATTGATTATAGATTAACTTTATACTGAAATGACACTTAATAAATAACATATGTCAAGTCTTGTGTTAAGTGCTTTCTTATATATTAACTTGCTAAATTATTACAAGAACCCTGTGGGTTAGTTAAATCTACATTAGATTTTTAGGTGTGGAAAAGTACATTAGAAAAGTTAAGTTATACAACTAGTAAACTACAATGGTGGTTGAGTAGAAAGAAGAAAGTTCTCTTGTCACAATGATTTTTAAATAAATAAAATTAAACTGAGCTTTTAGTAAATTTCATTAGAGTAGATAAAGCAGGCACAGTATTATAAACTATCTAAACACATTGTTTGCAGTTATTGGGTATTTAATGGAATACATATTACATTAATTGAAAATTGATTTTGTGAAAACAATGTCATTGATCACCAGCACTATAAACTTTACTGTAAAGACCAGATAAGGAATTAACCACGTACCATATGGAGTTTTGGTGTGGTGCTGTAAGATAAGCACTGTACCACTAACCGCAAGGTCAGTGGTTCAAATCCATTAGCCATTCCTTGGACCCTCATATAGTGTTGCTATGAGTCAGAACTGACTGAATGGCACTTAACAACAACAATAACAATGTTTAATTATGTTGCCATGTAGAGAATTGGATGTACCCAACCCATAAATCGTTTCAGTTAAAAGTTGCCAAAGTGCTTGCTAGTAATTGACTTTCTATCAGGTCAAACAATATACCAGTAAGGGAAAAAAAAAAAAAGAAAAAAAAAATCTTAAGGCAACAGAAATTTGGTATTTGCTTGGCCTTCATTTAATAGATTTTGTGGCTGTGAAAAATTAATCTTATTTCATCCAACACACACCTGATATTCTTAGGAGGTTGAGGTAAGGGCAAACAAATTTAAAGACTCAAATTGACTATCCATGATGTCTTAGTTATTAAGTGCTGCTTTAACAGAAGTAATGCAAAAACAATTTAACAAAAAGAAATGTATTCTGTCACAGATTAGGTGGCTATAAGTTCAAATTCAGGATTCCAGCATTAGGAGACAGTTTCTTCTGCTGAATCAATGTGAAGGTCCTATCTCATTTCAACATCTGTGGGCCTGGAATTCCCTGGAGATCTCCATGTATCTTGGCATCCATCTTCCACTGGGCTTAGGAAGTTCTCAGTGCACAGACCCCAGGTCCAAAGGATGCAGTCTGCTTCTAACTCTGCTCCTGGCTCTTCTGTATTGTTGATAGTTGGTCCTCCTTTTTGTGCTTGCTTCTCTATTCTTTTATCTGTAGTAAGATAAAAGATGGTATAGTTCACATCCCTACATTAAATCAGGGCTGTGATCCTGAGCTCCTTACAATCATTTGACCGATCACATCAGATCACATCATGGGAGCTGATTACATCATTACTTAGCTACACAACCAAGTTGATACATATTTTACAATTATGGCCCAACCAAGTTGATACATATTTTGTAGTGGCACTGTTCAATCCATGATACATGGTAAAAGCTGTTTAGCAATGTAATTTATAGGAAATGTGATGGTTTCCAGATGTGACATAGGCCATATTCCCTTATAAAACTATGTATAATGTACTATTATAGTTCTCAAGGCAGGACATAGAGATCTGTCTGTAGGGTACCTATTAATAACAAAAGAAATCAAGGGACTCTTCTCCTCATGCCTCTCTTAAAGAATGTGCCTGTGTTAGACAATTGTAACATAATTCTGTTCCTTTTATGGAAATTCTGAAAACTATTATCTTGCCACAATGTGTACACGATGTTAGGGTAATTAATAAGATTTTCTGTGGTCAATCATGGAGTGAAGTTGTAGATGTCATACATTTTACCCCTTCTAATTCTAAGCTTATTTTATGATTATGAAAAGATAGCTAATAACATCAATATTTTATATTATGTGAAATACAAGTAACATAACTGAAAAACCTATCAAATCAAAGAAAAATGGTAATGTGATGGTATACTGTTATTTACAAAATCATGATCCATGTGGTATTAGTCTTAGATGAAAGTTATATAGCTAAAAAAAGAAAAGTCCATGCAATTTCTCCAACATGAGAAGGTGGCACACAGATCCTATGGTACTTGATAAAATGCCCATTTTTACTTTTTTATTTACTACCCACATACATTTCAATAGCTTCCCAGATTTCGACCCTCTAAAAGTTCTTGTGCTGCAATAGGATTCTTTATATGACCTCTCTGGTCCTAGGTTTATAATCCTTCCAAAAGGTTGACTGGGTTGAAATCTTGCAGGAGATTGGTTGGTTTACTGTTCATATAAATGATTTCCAGGTTGGTCAGTTTACAACCCATCCTAGAATTGACCTTTTCTAGGATTGACTGGGAGCCCTTCCCAGTTGCTGACCTTTAACAGAATTGAATAGGGACCCAGTCTTGTAGTTACCAAGGAGTACATAAACTAGTTTGCAAAAGTCCTGGAGCCTGAGGGTAGAGGGATCCTGATCAAGAGAAGACGATAGCTGCCTGAAAGATGCTCTAAGAGAGTCCTGTTGTAATGGGGAGTTTGTCTGAAGTTGCCTTGGTTACCAAGGGGAAAGACATGCTCTATACTTCAAGAACCTTCCCAGACCTTGTCCATGTGCCTTTTCATGAGTTGTTATCCTGAGTTTCCAGACATTTTACATTACAAACTATATCTTGTCACTTCTGCACTGTTATTCTACCAAATCACATAACCATGAGCATAGTCTGTGAGTTCTGAATGACTTTTGTAACAAATGATCAAACCCCGCAGAGAATAAAGTGTGAAATAATGGAGTCATAGGAAGGTGGAAGTATAGTTGACCTCTGTCTAATAGGAACCAATCTTATGCTAATTTTGGGCTATGTTGCCTTACAGTCCTTCACTCATTCCTCATTCCTAAGTATATCATATTGCATTTATTTTCTTTACTGTTGATTCTCCTTCAAATAGTTGTTGTCTACTAGATTAGAGACGTCCACAAGATCAAACGTTGGCAGCATGGGTTAGAAAGAAGTTTGTCAATTTCCAATACCAACCTCTGCATTCATGTTTAGAGTTAATTGAATTTAAAAATATAAATCTGTGTTAAGAATTCCCATCTTACAAGGGGTTTATTAGGAAAGTTGAGAAGTTAAAATTTAGAATTGCAAATGGTCAAGATACAGTTCTTTGGACAGGACAACCTCTTCTCAGCCATGCCTGCAGCCAGGACTCTCTCTGACCCTTGGCCCCTAGGCCCCTTGGCTTGGCCTCTGTCCTGTTTAAGCAATGTTACAAAGCTTTTTTTTTTTTTTAGCACTGCTGATAAACGCCTAATGAGCACTCTACTCTACTATAAGCCTCATCATGAAGGCCCTTAACTTTGGGTCTATGGGTAAACAAACCTACCCCCCCAGTTAAATGCCTGGAGGCAACACATTCTGAATGTGAGCGTGCTACCTGAACACACTGAACTTTACTCACTCCATGGACTAAGAAGCTCACTTTGTCTCCTGTTTTGGCTTTGGCTCTTGATTCTGTTGCTGCTGCATGTCTGCCACTTCTCTGCTGTTCCTTTATTGTCACAGTTTTGTCTCCCATGGTTGAACACACAGGGATTTCTGCTGGGTCGAAAATTGGGACATGAGGGTGAGTTTTGTTCCAGACTTCAGGGTGGCTGAGGGCCATAGTATTGGGTTACTCCAGTCTATTTCTGTTCAGAAATCCTGGTCCTTTCTTGAGTTTTGTTTCACATTTTCCCCCAACCTACCTCTTCTTGTATTTTGCCCAGGCCTTTTTATATATCGTGCTCCCTGTCACCTGAGTTAACATGTGTCTACCTTCTATCCCATGAATTAGTTACTCTCCCTTCCTGCCCACCCCTGGTAGACATCAAAGAATGTTGAATACACCCAAACAGAGTAGATTCCATGTAGTTCCAATGTCTTTTATTCCTTAAAACCATTTTCTAGCTCTTTCTCTTGGTCACTGATTAAGCGTCTGTCTAGATTCTTTGTGTAAACAGAAATTTTCTGTTGCTTTTGAGATTTTGTGATTTTGTTGTATTTGTATTAAGTTGGTGATTGTATGTTGGTGTACTCTTATGCCATCACCAACTGCCTCCTGTTGAGTGTGATCACATAAAAGGAGTTCATTTTGTCTTTCATGATGCTAGGGAAATTATTTTTACATGAGCTCTTCGACCACGTTTTCAATGGTCAGAGTTTCAAGACTATCATCTGAATCTATTTTATTTGGTGTCCTGTATCTTTGCTGTAGTGGGTCTGTACAGCCTTTCTGCCTGGTCTGCCATCTTGCTGCCTACCTGTTTACATTTAATTATCTGCCCATAGCTTAAAATTAGGGGTGAAGTCAATAGTAGGAAGAGTGAGTACTATGTGAAGGAAAATTTAGCTCCACTGGAGAGAAGGATAAATGCTGAGAGGGTCAGAGAAAAAAAAGAAGACCCCCAATGAGATGGGTTGGCCCAGTGGCAGCATCAATGGACTCAAGTGTGGCAACAGTAGTAAGGTTGGCCCAGGATCGAGTAGTGTTTCATTCTGCTGTGCATAATATTGCTATACCGACTCAATGGCATCTAACAACAACAATAAATGAATGGACAATATTATAAATTTGGAAAATCATGGTGTGAAGGATCTGGAATCTTGAATTGGTTCTTACTGCATATTCCTTTCTTTCCTGTACCCACGTATCTCTTAATAATTATTTACTGTCTTAGTTATCTAATGCTGATATAATAGAAATACCACAAGTATATGGCATCCATTTCGGTGTTTTCCTTCTTTCTTGTCTTCTTGACGATCTTTTGTTTTCTTCCTGTACGATGTTCTTGATGTCATCCTACAACTCTTGTTGTCTTCAGGCTTTAATGTCTACTGCATCAAATCTTTCCTTCAGATGATGTCTAAATTCAGGTGGTCTATGTTCAAGATCATATTTTGGCTCTCATGGACTTGTTTTAATTTTCATCAGTTTCACCTGAACTTGCATATCAACAATTGATAGTCTGTCCCATAGTCTGCCCCAGTCTATTTCGGCTGATGACATGCAGCTTTTCCACCATCTCCTTCCACAGATGTAGTCAATTTTTTTTCTGTGTATTTCATCTGGTGAAGTCACAATCATCTTTAATGTTGTTTAAAAAAGATATTTGCAATGAAGAAGTCATTGGTCTTGCTAAATTCTATCATGAGACCGCCATCATCAAGGACATATTTTCCAACTATTGAGCCTCTGTTTTTTCCAACCTTTGCATGCCAAATGCAAGTCATTATCAACACATATTTATAGCATGTTTGATCAGTTTGAGACTGAAGAAGTTTGTAGAACTCTTCAATGTTGTCCCTAGCTTCATTGGTTGGTGTTCAAATTTGAATAATAGTGTTATTAGCTGGTTTTCTTAGTAGGCCTATGGATATTATCCTGTCACAGACAGCATTGTACTTTAAGACAGATCTTGATAGGTTCTTTTTGATGATGATTGCAACACCATTACTCTTCAAATTGTCATTTCCTGCATAGTAAACCATATGATTGTAAGATTCAAAATGGTCAATATCAGTCCACTTCAGCTCACTAATGCCTAGAATATAGATGTTTATGTGTTTCATTTCATTTTTAGCAATTACAAATTTTCCTAGATTCATACTTCATGCATTCCATGTACAAATTTTAATGGATATTTACAGCTGTTTCTCTTCATTTTGAGCATTGTCCCATCAGCAAATGAAGTTTCCTAGAGCTTTATTCCATTTGTGTCAACATGGTCAATTTTATTTTGAGGAGGCAGTTCCTCACCAGTCATATTTTGAGTGTCTTCCAACTTGAAGGGCTCGTCGTCTGGCACTATATTTTATATGATTCTGATTCTCTTCATCATATTTCAATGTTCTGGTGCTGGCAGTGTTCCACTACTTTCATAAGGTTTTCAGTGATTAAATATTCAGATGTAACCCATTGCTCCTTCTTCCTGGTTTGTCTTCATCTGGAAGCTCAGCTGAAACCAGTCCACTATGGGTGACCCAGCCGATATTTAAGCTACCGGTGGTGTAGCTTCCAAAATCACAGCAACATGCAAGCCATTACAGCATTACAAACTGCCAGATGAGTGGTGGCACTCAATATTATTAGGTGGTAAATTATATGAAATATATATGTCTTCAGGATTCCAAAGGAAAGGGATGGAAACCAAAGAGCTTCACTGAGTGGGGAAGTAGTTTAAGGTTCTAGTACAACAGTTTGAATGGACTACCACAGACTGTCGATCAGCTCTATTCTCTAACTTGAACAAAGAAGAAAGAAGAGTGACAATTATGATTCTTCTTTTAGCACCTAAAATTATATCACTTTCTCCAATATCTCTCCTTCTCCACAGCAAATGCTACCTATTCATATTTGAACTATCTAATACTTCCTAACAATGCTCATTTATTATATGAAGTAAATCATTAAAAGGTCAAGAATTAAACAGATCAATTGAAGTTTTTTCTAACTCCAGTCATTTCTCTTGCCACTCCAGTGTTTTAAGGAGCTATAAGAAAAGGGTCAGTTAGCTTAGTAGGCTACTATATAATGACAAGGATCATAGGTTCAATCCTGTGGTAACTAAGTTGTATTGTTCCAGTTTTCTTTTACCAGCAACCTATCAGGTGTTGAAAAGAGTCCCAGGGTAGTTTGATGTGACTGCTACTGGCGGGTATAATGTTTTTTGGCAGAAATTCAACTGTTAGGATTCCATACAGGTAGACCTGTTGGTTAGCATGTAAAATATAAAGTGAGTTGCTTTCAAGCAGTCACAATGACTCACTGTATTTACACAAAGAGGTTAATTCAGAAAGGATTAATGAGAGACTGAGGAAATGGGGGAAAGAAATCAACTGACTAACCAATATTGTTGCTTCAGTTTCTTCCCACTGGAAATTGTGGGTAGAAACTTTTGGGTGGACTTCTGTTCTTTTCCTAATTTATTTCTGACCCTAAACTGTATCTATTATCTAAATCTATTAAAAAATCATCTTATAAACTAGAACACGGACTTTCTATTCATATACCAGAAAGTAAATTATTACCTACAAATGTAGGTAATAATTTATGAGCCAGCTCATGTTGAAATGAGATCCTTTGTACATCCAAAGATTAATTCAGTAACTGGCTCAAAGCAACTGCTCAATGAAACCCTCTTAAACTGATACTTCCCACCTCTACCCTCTAAATACTCCAAGAACATGTGTACTTCACTCAATTAAATGCAAACTTTGGTGAGTGAACCTCATACTCTGCTTGTCCCATGCAGATGGATACTTGTACACTTTCCTTCACAATATATTTCTTGTGACAAGGATGGTTTCAATACATAGTAATTCAAAGTACTGCAAATTTTGAGACATAGTCCTGGAAATCTGATTATTGACTCATGATAGTCTTGCTGTAACAGTGTAGGATAAGCACTGGATGCTAACTGCAAGGTTGATGGTTCAAACCCACCAACTGCTCCTCAGAAACCTTATGATTTTCTATGATTCGGAACTGAAGCAATGGCACTTTACAACAACGTAAACCATATATTCATAGTTGGATCAAGAAGTATAATAGTTTAAAACATAAACAATTTACTTTAAAATTTTCCTACAAATAGTCATCCTCATGTGGCCTTGGGTGGTTTTAAAATCTTTAAAATAATAATTTATTTTCCTTTTTCTAATTTATTTATTTAAAATATGATTCTAATCTCTCTCTATTGTTGACTTACTAGCTATAGCTCTTCATTGCTTATTTTACATTGTTTTCTACAATGTTTAACTTACAGTTTATTTTCAAGTATTATTGCACAGGTTGTTGTTGTTGCTGTTAAGTAAGTGCTGTTAAGTTGATTCTGACTCATAGAGACCCTCTACAGAGTTTCCAAGGAGTTGTTTTTGTTAGGTGCCATCAAGTCAGTGCCGACTCATAGCGACCTTATGCACAGCAGAACAAAACACTGACCGATCCGGGGCCAACCTCACTATTGTTGCTACACTTGAGCCCATTGATGCTGCCACTTTGTCAACCCATCTAACTGGGGATCTTCCTCTTTTTCTCTGACCCTCCACCTTACCAAACATGATATCCTTCTCCAGCAACTGGTCCCTCATGATAATATGTCCAAAGTATGAGAGATGAGTTTGGTCATCCTGGCTAGACTCTAAACTATACAAGTTTGTTGTTGTTAAGTGCCGTCAATTCAGTTCTGGCCCATAGCTACCCTGTGTAGGGTTCCCAAGGGGCAGCTGGTGAGCTAACCCACAGTGCCACACCAGGACTTCATATAAAGGTAGGGGTCACTTAATTTTCACAATGTGTTCTGAGAAATAGGTATTATGCAATTTTGACATAGTGCAAACATAGTATTATATACAGGCAGTTCCTCTACAAACCAAAGTCAAATCTCTGTAAATCCTGTTATATTAAAGTCTATGACAGCCCATTGGACATATCCAGAAAGCTGTATCCATTGGATTTGGGAGGCCAGCCTTCCTGGATATGCTGGCAGCCAGATCAGGACTTTGCTTATATTTGAATGGAGGGAGCACACAGAAAAATAGCCTTGGGAATAAAGTGTGAATGTGCCAGGGCCAAGATTGGTGGTGGCACCCTTAGCTGCCATTGGCCTGTTTGTGTGGCTGTGTCCTGATCATTCATGTGCAGCCACTGCCACCTCCATTGCTCACAGCCACCCGGGAGCCAGGAAGCACCTCAGCCTTAGCTAGTTCTGTGAATGCTCACAGCAGGAGTGGAGGATCTGAGACAAATGCTTCCCTGCATTTGTGAAAGACTGCATTTGTGTATAGCTGCTGGGTGGGTGAATGAAGACAGGAGATGGGGAAAGAGGAAATGGAAGAAGAGATGCTATGGGGATTGGAAAGTGCCCTGGAGCTCTGCTGTATATTCGCTTTGGAAGATTGGCATCTTTTGTCGATTTTATTCATTCTTTCAAAGAACCAGATCCTTATCCTGTTGATTCTTTCTGTAGTTTTTGTTTTCTATGTCTTTTATTTCTGCTCTAATTTTTATTATTTCATTTCTTCTGTTGACTGTAGGTTTACTTTGCTGGTCTGTTTCTAGTTGTTGGTGATGTTGTGTTAATGTGTTGATTAGGGTTCTTTCTTCTTTTTTTGGGTGTGTGCATTTATTGCAATACACTGTCCTCTAAGCACTGCTTTTGCCAAAGATTATGATATGTTGTGTTTTTCATTCTCATTTGTTTCTAGGAACTTTATGAATTCATGTTTTATTTCTCCTACTACGCAATTGCTTTGGAAGTTTGGCATCTTTAAACTCTAAGCTAGGGGGGGAAAATAGACAAAAGGAAAATTGCTTTCTCTTAAAGATAAAACCAACCCACCCCATAGGACCATGGATGTGTATGTGGTCAGACATTGCCCAAACACATGTTAAGCAACCTGTATACCTACTCCTCACTTATCACCATGGTTGTTATGTAAAAATTGGTTATAATGAAAATAAAGATGACTACAGTACCAAAAAGAAATAGCTGATGTTCAACTGTTTCAAGACATAGCATATGATCAAGAGCCATTGATACTGAAGGAGGACATCCAAGGTTTATTGAAGGAATTGGCAAAGAACAAAGCACCCAGGAATTGATGGAATAAAAATTGAAATCTTTCAAGAAAGTGAGGCAGCACAGGATGCATTCACTCATCTCTGCCAAGAAATTTGGAAGACAATTATCTGGCCTACTGATTGGAAGAGATCCATATTTGTGCTCATTCCACAGGGTGGGGGTGACCCAATGGAATGAGGAAATCATCGGACAATCTCTTTGATATCCCATGCAAGTAAAGTTTTACTAAAAGTAATACAGAAATGGCTACAAGCATACATTGACAGAGAACTTCTATAGATTCAAGCTGGATTCAGAAGAGGATGTGGAATGAGGAATATCATTGCTGATGTCCGATGGATCTTGGTTGAAAGCAGAGAATATAAGAAAGATATTTACCTATGCTTTATTGACTATGCAAAGCCTTTCGATTGTGAGGATCATGACAAGCTATGGGCAGCATTTCAAAGTTGAGTATTCCAGAACACTAAACTGTGTTCATGAGGAAACTGTACCTGGACCAAGAGGCAGTTGTTCGAACAGAACATGGGAACACTGAATAGGAACACTGAACACTGAATGTGACATGGTTGTATTCTTTCACCACACTTATTCAACTTGTATGCTGAGCAAATAATCCAAGAAACTGGGTTATATGAAGAAAAATGTGGCATCAGATTGGGGGAAGACTCATTAACAACCTGCGATATGCAGATGATATAACCTTGCTTGCTGAAAGTGAAGAAGACTTAAAATATTTACTGATGAAGATCAAAGAGCACAGCCTTCAGTATGGATTGCATCTCAATGGAAAGAAAACAAAAATCCTCACCACTGGACCAATAAACAACATTCTTATCAACAGAGAAAAGATTGAAGTTGTCAAGGACTTCATTCTTCTAGGATCAACTATTAACACTCATAGAAGCAGCAGTCAAGAAATTAAACAATGTATTGCATAAGACCTTTTTAAAGTGTTGAAGAGCAAAGATGTCAGCTTGAGGACTAAGGTGCGCCTGAACCAAGCCATGGTATTTTCAATAACCTCATATGCATGTGAAAGCTGGACATCGAATAAGGAGAAGATTTGATGCTTTTAAGTTAATGGTGTTGGAGGAGAATATTGAAAGTGCCATGGGCTTCCAAAAGAACCAACAGATCTGTATTGGAAGAAGTGAAGTCAGAGTGCTCCTTGGAGGCCAAGATGGCCAAACTTTGTTTCTCATACTTCAGACATATTGTCAGGAGGGACCAGTCACTGGAAAAGGATATCATGTTTGGTAGGGTGGAGGGTCAGAGAAAAAGAGGAAGACCCCCAGCGAGATGGATTGACAAAGTGGCAGCATCAATGGGCTCAAGCTGCCAACGATAGTGAGGTTGGCCCAGGATGGGGCAGTGTTTCCTTCTGCTGTGCATAAGGTCGCTATGAGTTGGTACTGACTCAATGTCACCTAACTACAACAAAAACAACCATATATGAAAATGCCCATATTTCTTGTCTCTCGAAGCTGGTGTGTCTCTCTTTCCCTCCCACCCACCCCCTCTTTGAGAGGCCATACACAGACGGATGTGTACTCATCTCTTGCTCCCAGGAAATGTGCCCTCACCAGGCTTGCATCAGAGTGAGTGCAACCCTACCACTCTTCTTCATTTTTCCATTGTGGTTAGTTTGGTGTGGATGCTGTTGTCAGTCTGTGCATCCCACATTGGCTAGTTTTATCTAAAACAGGAAGTTTCTTGGCCTGGATAGAGCACACAAAAAAAATCTCATTCCAAAAAAGTATTTCTTTTCTGAGGACTTGCTCCATGTCCTGAGGCAGGATTGAGACAATGCCTTTTTCTAAAGCAAAGGAAAATTGTGTAGGGGTTACCCTGGATCTAACTGCCTAACGGGGACATAGCAGTACTGGAGGCCACCTGTAGGGGGTGTGGAGGCATGCACTTACCTTGCAATGGCTTACAGTTGGTGCTGTGGTCCAGGGAGCTACTGGGAGCCAGCAGTATGGTGCTCAGTCCCAAGTTGGTAAGCAAGTATGTGGCCAGTGCTCAGTCCATATCAGCTTGCTGATTTACGTTGTAAAGTAAAGCAACTGCTTTACACCTTGGTGCTCGTTACTGATAGACTCATACTTCAGACATGAAGTACTTCATCATTAATGTGCACAATAGTCTGATTATAGATATTTTAATATTATGGTATATGGGAAATGTCAGATAATGAGATAGTAGATAAATAAGGAGTAGGTAGACTCCAATTTCTTTCTTCCCAATCTTTGTGCAATTATTTCCATACATTTTATTTCTACATATGTAGAAGCAAATATGCATTGTATATAATTATGTTTTAAACAACGATTTACCTTTTCAACTATTTTTAAAAAATAGGAAATATATTTGGCATATTTCCCTACATAGTAGCCATTTTTGGAGCTCTTTATTCTTTGTTAATATCCAGGTTTCTACCTTGCATAATTTTTTTCATTCTGCCTAAAGAACTTTTTATTATTGTTTGTAGTATAGATCTCCTGGTAATAATTTTTTTCAGCTTTGAAAGCCTAAGAAAATGATTTTCCTTTTATTTTTGAAAGCTGTTCTCACATGTATAGAATTCTATATAGATAGATGTCTTTCCCTCTTTTTCTTTCAGTAATTCAAAAATACCATTCCACTGTCTTCGAGTATGCATTATTTTGGGCAACAAATCTGTTGTCATTCTTATCGTTGCTCCTCTGTATCTAACGTTCCTGACTTCTTTTAAGGTTTTCTCCTTGCATGTTTCTTAAGTCATTTAATTTAGCTATGTGTCAGCATAGTTTTCTTGATATTTATTGTGTTTTGGTTTGTTAAACTGCTTGGATCAGTAGATGTTTGTAAAATCTTTTTGTTTTCTCCTTTTTATGAATCTAATTATATTCATATTCATTACTTAAAGTTATCCCTCACTGATGCTTTTTACTGTTTTCATTTTTCCCTTGTTTCATCTTACTTAGTTTTTGTCTTTTTTGCTATCTGTTCTACTGCACTAATCTCTTCTGTAATGTCTAGTTGCTGTTAATTCTAGTTAGCAATTTTTTAAATGTTTAGTATCATTTTTGTTGTCTTTAGAAATTAAATTCAGGTCTATTTTATGTTGCCCATGTCTCTAACATTTTCATTCTTTC
>NW_006408617.1:3103349-3123465 GCF_000296735.1 Chrysochloris asiatica
ATCTAATAATAACTATAGTGAGCCCCACAGCAATAATATAGCTTCCACCTTCACAAGATCCAGCAGTGGAAAAAACAGTTTGAAAATCAGGTGGCTCATCTATATATGTCATTTTATCTGTTCCTCAAGAACTGCTGAGGGCAGGAAACTTGCATTTTGACACAGGCACATCAAGGCTTACCTAAAGTGAACAGCAGCTGCAAACATATTTTTTCCTTTAACAGTTCACCTTGCATGAAGAGGAGCTTTGACTTTGTGGGGAAGTTCATGCCCTTTACTTTAGATTATTTATGGTTTCTTACTTCACCAGGTGATAATCAACATAAGGAATATTTCTCATGTTTGGAGCTCACACTCCTCAATGCAATAGCGAGAAAGATAACATCAGACAAGAACACTGTCCCCTTCCCTGCTGCAGGATATGACTTGATTTTAATTTAGCCATTTCAATCTTTTTAACCAATTAAGCCTGATTCTTCATTCTAGAAACTGTTCACTTCCTATTGCATGCACTGAATAGTTCCAAAAGAATTATAAGGGCAAATTATGGTTGCCATGAACTTCTTTTCCCATGTCAGAGAACTGAGAAATAAGGCATGACAGAGGGTAGCATTTGATTAGCTTGAACATGCTGGAAAATGACTGGTGTAAGTTTTGCCATAGATTTAGAAAGCACAGGGTTGAAGTAGCCAGTAATATTTGCATACCTGAGGAACAGCAGATCAAAAACTACAATGTGAGGTCAATCAGGAATAACAGGTTAAGAAATTCAATTGGTAGCCTTTCTTTTTTTTTTTTTTTTCCCAGTTGATCTGAACTGATAGATAGGTGCTGAATGAATAAAAAAACTTAGGTCACATTCACATTTTAGTTTGTTAAATATTCTTTTACTTCTTGAAGGTAAGCATATTTATTACTTAAAAGGGAAAGAGGTTACCTCCCCCGCCCCATTTTAAAGGGTAGTACCATAACCATTAAGGAGCCCTGGTAGCATAGTGGGTTAAGTATTGGGCAGCTAACCTCAAGGTCAACAGTTCAAATTCACCAGTGGCTCCTCAGGAGAAAGATAAGGCTTTCTGTTCCCTTTAAGATTTACAGCTTCAGAAACCCTGTTGTTGTTGTTGTTGTTGTTGTTATGTGTTATGGAGTTGGTTCTAACTCATAGCGACCCTGTACAGGGTTTCCGAGGCTGTAAATCTTTAAGGGAGCAGAAAGCCTCATGTTTCTCCCACGAAACAGCTGGTAGTTTTGAGCTGCTGACCCTGTAGTTAGCAGCCCGATTCATAACCACTACACTATGAGTCGAACCCGCTTTGATGGCACTAAACAATAACAACAACAAACCCTATACTGGGTCACTGTGAGTCAGAACCCACTTGACAGCACCTCCCACCACCCACCATTTGTTTGTGCTTAGTTGCTGGGTGATATGCTAGCTTGATATTCTGTCTAGTTTGTAAAGACATAGTTGTTTTTGGCTCAGTGTTCTATATTCTCCACATAAAGATGATGCAATGCAATCATTTGTGTCCCATCTGCTGTTTCAGAAAGAAGTCACTGATCTCCAGGTCTGATATCTTCTTTTTGCTTGGTTTCCTTTTTTTCTCCCCACTTCTTTCTTCTAGGCTTCTCTCCCTCCTCCTTTATTTATTTATTTATCTTCTTAATGGTTGTGCATATCTAAACAAGGACAGATGATTGATGGGAATCTTGTAACTCTGCCTCCATAAACCCACATTATTCCCAACCCCCATCTTCTATCCTGATTCAAGAGAATCAGAATTTCATGGAAAATTGCCAAGTGCTACACAGAATGAGTAGACACTGTTGAGCATAATTATAATCTGCATTTTACCCCATACTGATAGATTGACATGATCAAAAATATAGAAGCTAAAGGAAATTATGAATAGATCTAACTTAAAAAACCCAAATCTAATTTATTGCTGTGGCGTTGATTCAAAATCATGGTGACAGTGTAGAGCTGCCCCCAAAGAGTTTCATAGGCTGTAATCTTTATGGAAGCAGATTCCTGCACCTTTTGTCCTGTTAGCGGCTGGTTGTTTTCAACTTCTTACTTTTTGGTAAGCAGCCAAGTACTTAACTATGAGCTTTTAAGTCTCCCCCATGAATAATTGTTACTGTTGTTAAGTTCCCTTGAGTCCGTTCTGATTCATAGTAACCCTGTATGGAGTTTCTAAGGAATGGCTAATGGGTCTGATTCACAGGATTTGGAGGTCAAACCAACTTTTAGTTCCAATGCTTATCCTACAGCTCCTCACCAGGATTCCAATGCATAATTGTTGTTGTGGCCAGGTGGTCTTGAGTCAGTTCTGACTCATAGCAACTGTTTGCACAACAGAATGAAACACTGCATGGTCCTGTCCAAACCTCAGAAACTTTGTTGTGCTTGGCCCCATTGATGTCATCAATTGTGCGAATCTATCTTGTTGAGGGCCTTCCTCTTTTATGCTGCCCCTCCAGTTTACCAAGGACTGGTCCCTCCTGATAGTATGTCTGAAGTATGACAGGTGAAGTCTGCCCATCTTCTTAGGAACATTCTGAATGTACTTCTTCCAACATAGGTTTGTTTGTTCTTTTGGCGGTGCATGATGCTTTTAGTTTGCTTCTCCAACACCAATACTTCAAATACATCAATTATTGTACAGTCTTCTTTATTCATTGTCCAAATTTCACATGCATATGAAGTGTGATACCATGGCTTGGGTAAGGTACACCTTAGTCCTCAAACTGACATCTTTGCTCTAAAACACTTTAAAGAGGTCTTGTGCAGCAGATTTGTGTAATGCAATGTGTTGCTTAATTTCTTGCCTATTACTCTTACGAGTGTTGACAGTTAATCTCAGCAAGATGAAGTCTTTATCAACTTCAATCTTTTCTCGGTTTTATCTTGGTGTTATTTATTGGTCCAGTTGTGAGAATGTTTGTTTTCTTTACAGTGAGGTGCAACCCATAACAAAGGCTATGGTCTTTGATCCTTATCAGTAAGTATTTTACGTCTTCACTTTCAGCAAGCAAAGTTGTATTATCTGCATATTGCAGGTTCTTAGTGAGTCCTCCTCCAGTACTGATGTCATGTTTGTGTTTATCCAGCTTCTCAAATGATTTGTTCAGCATACAAATTTAATAAGTATGGTGAAAGAATACAACCCTTGTACACACCTTTCCTAATTTTAAACCATTAATGTTCCTTTGTTTTGTTGGAACAACTGCCTCTTGGTCTATGTACAGGTTCCTCATGAGCACAATTAAGTGTTCTGGAATATTCATTCTCTGCAATGCTGTCTATAACTTGTCATAATCCACACAATTGAAAGTCTTTATGTAATCAACAAAGCACAACTAAACATCTTTCTGGTATTCTCCACTTTCAGCCATGATCTATATGATGTCAGCAATTTTATATCCCTCATTCCACATCCTCACCTGAACCAGCTTGAATCTCTGGCAGTTCAGTGTCAACATATTTTGGCAGTAATTTTTGAATTATCTTTAGAAAAATTTTACTTGCATGTGATATCAATGATATTGTCCGATGACTTCCACTTTCTGTTGGCTCACCTCTCTTTGGAATGGACACAAATATTGACCTCTTCCAATCTGTTGGCCAGGTAGCTGTTTTCTAAATTTCTTGGAATAGATGAGTGAGTGCCTCCAGTACTGTATCAGTTTGTTGAAAGACTTCAGTTTGTATTCCATCAATTCCCGGATCTTGATTCTTTGCTAATGCCTTCAGTGTACCTTGGGCTTCTTCTGTGAGTATCATTGGCTATCAATTATATGAATTTTGCAAGACTAATGACTTGTTCATTGCAAATAATTTTTTTAAACAGCATAAAAGATGATTATATATAGAGAGACCTCACCAGATGGAACACACAGAAATCAAATTGACTACATCTGTGGAAAGAGATAGTAGAAAAGCTCCATATCCTCAGTCAAAAGCAATGCAAGGGACATACTGTGGAATAGACCATCAATTATTCATATGCAAGTTCATGTTGAAATTGAAGAAAATTAAAACAAGTTCATGGGAGCCAAAATATGATCTTGAACATAACCCACACGAATTTAGATATTATCTCAAGAACAGATTTGATGCATTCGACAGTAAATACCGAAGACCAGGTGAGTTGGAGAATGACTTCATGAACATCATACTGGAAGAAATCAAAAGGTCCTTAAGAAGACAAGAAAGAAGGAAAAGACCAAAATAGATGTAAGATGAGACTATGAAACTTGTTCTGCAGCATTCAGATGCTCAAGGAAATGGAAGAAGTAAGGAGGTAAAAGAGATGAATAGAAAATTTCAAGAGGCAGTTTGAGACGATAATGTCAAATATTATAATGAAATACACAAAGATCTGGAGTTAGAAAACCGAAAGGGTAGAAAATGTTCAGCATTTGTCAAGTTGAAGGAACTGAAGAAAAAATTCATGCCTTGACTTGAAATACTGAAGGATTCTCTGGGCAAAATATTGAATGATGCAGAAAATGTTATAAGAAGATTAAAGGAATACTCAGAGTCACTGTACCAAAAAGAAATGGTACAGGTTCCATAACTTCAAGAGGTATCATATGATACATAATAATGCAGTCTAAAAATATTTATGAATTTAGGTGAAAGTTACTTTTGATTTTTTGATTTAGTACAGTTAATCTTTATTATATTTCCAGCCATTTTATCTCTGATAAACAGTCACAAATATGCTTTCTTTAATTATTAAAACATGATAATTTATATGAATGTTTCTTCCTTAAATTTTTCAAATATTGATGGTTGTTGTTAGGTGCCATTGAGTCAGTGCCAACTCACAGCAAACTTATGCACAGCAGAATGAAACACTTACCGATCCTGGGACAACCTCACTATTGTTGCAACACTTGAGCTCACTGATGCTGCCACTTTGTCAATACATCTCACAGGGAGTCTTCCTCTTTTTCCCTGACCCTCCACATTACCAAACATGATACCTTTCTCAAGAGACTGGTCCCTCCTAACAATATGTCTGATGTATGAGAGAAGCAGTTTGGCCATCTTGACCTCCAAGGAGAACTTTGATTTCACTTCTTCCAACACAGATCTGTTGGTTCTATGGGCAGTCCATGGCACTTTCAGTATTCTCCAACATCATAAATCGAAAGCATCAATTCACTTTCAGCAAGCAAGATTGTATCATCTGCATATCACAGGTTGTTAATGAATCTTCCTCCAATTCTGATGCCATGTTTTTCTTCATATAACCCAGCTTTTTGGATTATTTGCTCAGGATACAGGCTGAATAAGTATGGTGAAAGAATACATAAAAACATTAACTTAAAAACATTCAGTGTTCCCATGCTCTGTTTGAACAACTGCTTCTTGCTCAGGTACAGATTCCTTATGAGCACAATTAAGTGTTCAGGAATACTCATACTTTGCAATATTGTCCATAGCTTGTCATGATCCACACAATCAAAAGACTTCGTGTAGTCAATAAAGCACAGGTAAACATCTTTCTGATATTCTCTGCTTTTAGCCAAGATCCATCGGACATCAGCAATGATATCCCTCGTTCCACGGTCTCTTCTGAATCCGGGTTGAACCTCTGGAAGTTCTCTGTCAATAGATGCTTGCAGCTGTTTCTGTATTACCTTTAGTAAAACTTTACTTGCATGGGATATCAAAGAGATTGTCTGCTGATTTCTGCATTCCATTGAGTCACCTCTCTTTCGAATGGGCACAAATACGGATCTCTTCCAGTCAGTCAGCCAGATGACTGTCATCTTCCAAATTTCTTGGCAGAGATGAGTCAGTGCCTCCTGTGCAGCCTCACTTTCTTGAAAGATTTCAATTTTGATTCCATCAATTCCTGGTGCCTTGTTCTTTGCCAATTCCTTCAATGAACCTTGGATTTTTTCCTTCAGTATCATTGGCTCTTGATCATATGCTACTTCTTGAAATGGTTGAACATTAGCCATTTATTTCCTTTTGGTACAGTAACTCTGTAGTCTTTACATCTTCTCTTGATGCTTTCTGCATCATTCAATGATTTGCCCTGAGAATCCTTCAATAACAAAAGTTGAGGCTTGAATTTTTTCTTCAGTTCCCCCAGCTTGAGAAATGCTGAGTGTGTTCTTCCTTTCTGGTTTTCTGACTCCAGATCTTTGCACATTTTATTGTAGTATTTGACTTTATCTTCTTGAGCTGATCTTTGAAATTTTCTGTTTAGCTCTTGGACCTCCCCATTTCTTCCATTTGCTTTAGCATCTCTACGCTGGAGAGCAAGTTTCAGTGTTTCTTCTGACATCCATTTTGACCTTTTCCTTCTTTCTTTTCTTCTCAATGACTTTTTGCTTTCTTCATGTATGATGTTCTTGATGACATCCCACAACTCTTCTGGTCTTCAGTCTTTAGTGTTTGTTGTATTAAGTCTGTTTTTGAAATAATCTCTAAATTCAGGTGGGATAGATATTTTGGCTCTCATGGACTTGTTTTCATTTTCTTCAGCTTAAGTTTGAATTTGCATATGAGTAATTGATGGTCTGTTCCACAGTCTTCCCCTGGCCATGTTTTCATTGATGATATGGAACTTTTCCATCATCTCCTTCTGCAGATGTAGTCAATTTGATTTCTATGTATTCCATCTGGTGATGTCCTTTTGTAGTCATCTCTTATGCTGTCTAAAGAAGGTATTTGAAATGAACAAATCATTATTTTTGCAGAATTCTATCATGCGATCTCCAGCATCATTTCTATCACTAAGGCCATATTTACCAACTACTGATCCTTCCTCTTTGCTCCCAACCTTTGCATTCTAAACACCAGTAATGATCAATACAGCTTGATTGCATATTTGATCAATTTAAGATTGAAGAAGTTGATAGAATTCTTCTATTTCATCCTCTCTGTCTTTAGTGGTTGGTGCGTAAATTTGAATCATAGTGGTATTAACTGGTCTTCCCTTTAGGTGCATGGATATTATCGTATCACAGACAGTGTTGTATCTCATGACTGATCTGGATATGTTCTTTTTCACGATGAGTGCAATACCATTCCTCTTCAATTTGCCATTCCTGGCATAGTAAACCATGTGGTTGTCAGATTCAAAATGACCAATACCAGTCCAATTCAGCTCATTAATGCCTAAGATACCAATGTTTATGTTTTCCATTTCATTTTTGACAACTTCCAATTTTTTCAGATTCATACTTTGTGTATTCCATGTTCCGATTTTTCAGTGGATATTTACAGCTGTTTCTCTTCATTTTGACTTGTGCCCCATCAGCTAATGAAGGTCCTGTGGGCTTTATTCCCACAGGCTTTACTGCATTTGCATCATCACCATCAACTTTACTGTGAGGAGACAGCTCTTCTCCTGAGGGGCTCATTTTCTGGCACTATATCTGACAGTGTTTCTCTGCTATTCATAAGGTTTTCAGTGACTAAATATTCAGAAGTAGTTTGTCACTCCTTCTTCCTAGTCTGTATTCATCTGGAAGCTTGTCTGAAACCTTTCAACCATGGGTGACCCTGCTGGTATTTAAAATACTGGTGGCATAACTTTCAGAATCACAGCAAATCATAAGCCACCACAGTCTGACAAACTGACAGACGAGTGGTGGAATATTGATGGTAGGACAGACTAAAATTAAGATGACCAAATACATTTTAAAAAAAGTAGCAATGGCAAAAATACTATTTGTAAATAAGTTTTAGTAAAATGCAAATGACTTGAATTCTCATCCCTAAGTCTACCATTAAAATTTAAAATCATTTCATTTTGAATATCTCTAGACCTAGGCTTTCTCCTTTGTAAAATGGTAAAGGTAGGAATTAAGCTATAGAAAACCTTTTCTCAAATTTTTATGGTTTCCTTGTTCTTCTTTGTATGTACACACATACAATTTTATAATATAAGTATTTTAAGTTTAAAGATACTGCAATTTTAAAATCTGACTTAAAGACAAAGAAGTAGGTTCACCATAGAAAGAAAGCATCATTTCTTCCTTCAGATATTCAAATACTTGATCTCCAGCATAATCAGTTCACAACTCCATTGCCATCAATTGCTTTGTGGTTCTGTGGCATTACATATTCAACCTTGACCATTACATATTCAACCTTGACCCACTAAAATGAAGACTTTTCAGGATCAGTGACATCTTAATACGTTTCGCTTCACTCTGAGAAAAACTGAAAACTCTAAGTAGTTACAGTCTAAAGAGTCATAACTATTAGCAGCTAACATTAAAGAGGCTGAGCAGTGCACAAGTCAAAAGAAACACCTGCCGAATGAATGACAGAAACCCAGCACATTTAAATCAATCCAAGTGTTGGATCAATTAGCTACCAATGGTGGTTGGTAGTAGAAAGATATCACTAATATATAGACTATTAGAACATAATTTTAATATCATACAGCAATTAAAAACACTTTAAGAAAAAGGATGACTGTGACCCAGTCTCAAAAGTACAGGTGATAACTGGCACATTATTTAGTTGATTTTACTTTTTAAAAGTTAATTTCTTTAGTTTTTATTATTAGTTATGTATTTCAGCATTAAAATTAACATAAAGGTGAGGATAACACATGATCTTTATATGTCATCTTATTAAAATGAAGCTATTCTTAATACTTTTAAGAGGCCTATCAGAAAACACAATTTATATCCTCAAAGTATATTTTGTCAGTTTCAAGTATAATTTTTGCATTCATATTCTTTTATGAATTTTAATGGAGACACTTAAATTGTAATTATTCCTCTCAGCTCAAATGCAGGTAACAAATGGAATTCAATCAGTGTTTGCGCATAATGACCATCATTAAGAGAGAAATAATAATGACATTCTCTCTGCATTAAACTTGCAGACTCTTTACACAATGATCTGAATCCCATTATTGATCTCCATGGAGATATGCAATTGTCACCTATTCTGCATAATATCTGAATGTTAAATACATTTGTTTGGAACAAATATTTTAATGAATACAGTCAGTTCCACTTAATTAACTATCTGATAACTGAATATTTTTACTTAATAATTCAACTTGGAACATCAAAATTGTTCTATTTTTTATTCAAATGCACTTGAGATTAGTCATAGATATTCATTTGAATGTTAGTAAAATATATGTGGAGTTTAAAATTCCCCATGGCTTTCTTTAAAGTATATCCATTAGAGGGACAGTAAGAGGTATTTTTCATCTGTTTGAAAATAATTTTTCTCCTCATGGTTGTTTAAACAGGACTTTGAACCGGTTCAAACCCTGCTGAGAATTTGCATGTTTATCCTATTTATACTGAATTAGAATCTACATTTTAACAAGGTCCCCAGATGATTCTTATGTATACATCAGGGTTAGAGAGAATTTCTCTGGCAAGACTTTTAAGTATTAGTGATGTATTATATGATTTCACAAGTAAAATTTATTTATATTTCTTCAAAAATTATAATCCATGTTAACAATTAATTTTTTTTTTCATATGTGGATGATAAATAAAATGAAGATGAGTGAATTTTATAGAACTGTACATTTGGGGTGAAAATGAAAATTCTCGGCATGGGGTTGAACTGCATTGAATGGGTTTGAAGACTGGTTTAAGATAATTCCTTAGAAACTCAGTTGTAAAATATATTTTCTAGCCCCAATCTTTCTGCTATGTAACTTTGTTTTATCATAAGATTGTTCTTAAGAATGTGACTGTTTGTATACATTTTTAATGTGGGTATTTGGTTCAGGGCAGAAAATATGAGAAAAATATTGAATTCATTTATACAGAATGCTTTAGAAAGTCATATTTGGTGAATATTTGGCCTACTAACTTTAAGAAAAGGAGCTCTGGTAGCGTAGTGGTTACGAATCGGGCTGTGAACCTTAAGGTCAGCGGTTCGAAACTGCCAGCCGCTCCGCGGGAGAAAGATGAGGCTTTCTACTCCCGTAAAGATTTACACCCTCAAAAACCCTGTACAGGGTCGCTATGGGTCGGACCCGACTCGATGGCACTTAACAACAACAACAACAACTTTAAGAAAGAAAACCGAAGATCCCCAAATAGTATTTGTAGTAATAACAATGATGATATGTGCTAATGATAAATTCATTTCTTTACCTTTACAGACCAGAATCATCATTGTATCTTTAGGCACTTTGTTGTCAATTGATTCCACAAATATTTACTGAGCATCCACCACAAATCCAGCACTGCACATGATCCAATGAAATTCTAATGATCAAGATATCAGGTCTGGTCTTAAGAAGTCCACCATCTGAGTGAAAAGAAATGCACTCACACAAGTTTCCATATAGGTGATAAAATGCTAATAATGTGAAAGAAGTACACAAGAGCAAAGAATTGAAAGTGATTAATTGGGCAGAGAGATATTAGGGGGTCTCCATAGAGTCAGCAAACTTTTAGTTGTGCCTTAAAGGATGAACAGGATCTCGTTAGGCATAAAAGTGTGTAGAAAGATTTTAGGGTGAAGACGTTTGCATGAAGGCAAAAGAGCACACGTTTTCTTTCTGGATATAGAAAGTGTCAGTACAGTTGGTTATAGTCTGAGGTGTGTAATGAGCAGCATGGACAATACGACTACAACTTTACTATGAAGGTCACAAAACAGTCATTAAGCATTTCTGGAGTTGTAGGAGCTTGACATTTTTCTAAAACTCTTGATAAAACCTGCACTGCATCATTTATATGGATAACAAAGTACTATTTAGTGATGTTGAATGACTTGCCTGATGTCACCTAACTAACAGGAAGTGGGGCTGGGATTTCAGGGTATTGAAAACCTGAACTTCAACTTCAAGTGAAGTTGAAATGAGATTGGAATGGCCTTGACTGGCATACTAAGGGAATTGGAGACATACTGGAGGGTTTTAAGTAGGAGAAATATAGTACCATGTCAATAACTTAGCAGGGATCATATCATGTGGTTACAATTAGAAGCAAGGAGATTTGAGAAAAGTTTGAAAGTTATGAGGCTGCTTCATAATCTTGGTGAGATAGTTTCAACTAGAAAAGAAATAGTTGGAATATAAAGGAGATAGATTCAGCAGATAAATTCTTAGAGTATGATCAACCAGACTTTGTTTCACTGTGGATGACCTAGTAGATAAAATTTCATTAGTGGAGAAAAGAAATAGTATATATTCCCCTTTTATATCCCTGAAGATGCTTAAAGTTACAGGCAAAAATACTATAGATTCCTAATATGGAACTATGTTGGGTCAAAAACACTTTCATTTTATTCCTGGCAGACCTAGCATATTTTCTTTCATGTTAGATTTCATTTTAGCATTCTCTCTTTCTGATATTTCATTGCTTCTCCAGTGCCTGATCACCTCATGTGAACAGAAGCAATACTGAGCTTGCAGTTGAGCAATACCAGGAATCAAGGCTACTAAGAGGTTAAGATTCAATGATGGAGGACAAGTCCAAAGCAAAGAATGGAAAACATCATTCACTTATTTATGAATATCTTGACTTTCAGAAATGTTTCAGACTCTTGGAATATAGAAATGATTAAGACATAGTAGACACTATAGTGAGAAATTGTTTTAGGCTGGGCTCTCTAGACAAGCAAAACCAATGAAGTATAGTACAAAAAAAAGGGTGGCAACAAGCCATACCTCCCACAGCAGTTTCTGTTTGGCACTATAATCCATTGCAATGGCCACACAGAACTCAGACACCATCCACACACATATGGGTTTATTAGGAAAGTTAACATGTTACAATTTAGGGTCAGAAATGCTCAGAACACAATTGTTTCAGCCAGGATTGCCTCTGCTCAGTTGCACCCACAGGCAAACCTCTGTCTGTCTGGCGCAGTGTTGCAAAGCTTTTATAAGGCTGCTGATAAATCCCTCAGCCTAAAAGTACTTGGCTCTAGTTCCCTGGGTCAGCAAACCTAACTCTTACAATTAAGTGCCTGGAGGTACTTCACTCTGCATGCAAGCCTCCTGCCCAAAGTCACGTAGCTTTACTTGCTCTGTAAGCTGGGAAGCCCACTGCTTTGTCTTTTGCTCTGACAGGGGGTTCTGTTGTTACTGCTGCTCCTTTGGTATTGCAGCTTTCTGTCCCTGGAATGAGGAGGTTCAGTGTACATGGATCTCTGGGTCCAAATGATGTTCTGCTCATGGCTCTTCTTCCTTGATGATAGTGGGATCCCCCATTCCAGCTTCTGAGATGGCACATTTTACATACCTTAGAGTTCCAAGTTTTTACAATTATAATTAATTCTGTTAATCACTCATAACTGAATCCTTTAATTCTATCAGCATCTTCTTCCACCTTCTCTTACCCAGACCCAGCAGAGCAAAAGCATTGTTTGATGGGAGTTACAAAGACTATAGGTAGAGGAGCCATATGAAGTAATTCACTATATGTATGTTGTTGTTGTTGCTATTCAATGAATCAGAAGTCATCTCCATCCTGATATGTGACTCACAGATTTGGGATTTGCAAACCTCCACAATTGCATAAATCATTTACTTTAAATAGTACTGGACTGCTAACCACAGGTCAGCATTTTAAACTCACTAGCTGATCCTCAGAAACCTGATACAAGGTCCCTATGTGTTAGAACCAACTCAACAGCACTTAGTAGGGACTGATGAACATCAAATCTGCAGGCCAGGATGCAAGCTGTTGGCTCACAGGGTTGTGGGAGCTGGTACTTCCAAAATCTGCAGGTCAGGCAGCAGATTGAAGCCTTCTCATATCACAAGAGGTCAGAGGACGATGAGTCGAATGCGGGACCAAGAAAGAATTTGAGCTTTGTCAGAACATCCATATATATTAGATGCAGCCCCTCCAGCCCCCAACAAGAAAACTCCCCTTCTAATTTATTGACTGCTTGCCAGAGTTCAAACTGGAGGAAGATTCCATAATGTCTATCAAACCACTGAGAAACATGGCCTTGCCAAGCTGACACATCATCAATGCTTTTCCTGATGATTTAAACACTATTGAACATGGAACTGATAGGAAGAAGATCTCATAGTCATTGAATCACATGTGGCAAACAGGAGACTGTCTATTCAAGGTTGGTACTCTGAATACTTCTAAATCTGTCAAATCCTATTTATATGGCCCTCTTCTGGCCACTGTTTTAGTGTTGGAGTGTTGTTTCAGGTGCAATTCTATGACTTTATCATAGATTCAGGGAGGCCAAAAAAAATGATGCTCCTAATTCCTTGAATAGAAACATGTTTGGAGTCAATATTACCCTTTAGTGTAGTCCCCTGAGAAACAGAACTGGCACCATCTGCGATTTTGATAGAATAGCAAATTGTGGGGCCTCATCCCAGATCATTAGATTAGAATCTACACATTAACAATAACCTTAAGAAATTTGTATTATATACACTGAAGCTGGAGAAATACTACTTTACTAGAACATGAAAATATTACTAGGTTGAAACTGTTAGCATCAGTACTAAAGACAGTGGTGTTGGTTGTGTGCATTTGAGTTAGTTTTGACTCATAGCGTCTCTATGTAAGGTTTCCAAGGCTGTAAATCCTTATAGGAGCAATTAACCTTATCTTTCTTCTGCAGAGTAGCTGGTGGATTCAAACTGCTGACCTTGGGGTGAGCAGCCAAGTGCATAGTGCAGTGTACTACTAGGGCTCCTTACTGAAGGAACCATAAAATAAAAATAAAAATTATTTTTATTTTATGCTAACAGTTGTTCTGTATTGGCTTCTTTGAATTTCTGTTCTGTAGTAGTTTATGGACTATATTTTAGAGAAAGTAATAAACCTCATCTTACTTTCTATCAACAAAAGTAAAGCATAAATGTAAGGGGCCTCCTTTCTGTTTCACAAAAAGTAAATAGTGTGTTTTAGACTTTTGCATTATCTGTGCTGAAGATCCTTGTTTCAGATTTTACTGCTATCTTGGCCTGGTTGTCTCTGTTGTTGTTAAGTGACGTTGAGTCGGTTCCGACCCATACCAAACCTGTACAGGGTTTCTGAGTCTGTGAATCTTTACGGGAGCAGAAAGCCTCATCTTTCTCCTGTGGAACAGCTGGTAGTTTCGAACGGCTGACCTTAAGTTTCACAGCCCGATTCGTAACCACTACACTACCACAGTTGCAAAATTCCTCAAAGATGTACAAGTAGCTCCCTAGGTGGTATGTGATATATTTTTATACAACCCTGAGACAATTCTGTGAAATTCTGTCACAAGCAACTACCTTTTAATTTAATTTTCTCCATGTTTTCATGAAATGTTGACTGAGTATCAATTTGTCACTATTTCTTATCTCTACTTGATCCAAAGACAGCTTCTAAACTATTAAATTTAATCTATCTGTCTGAGAGTTCTATGTCCAGGCTTTCAGACAGCCTTTCCACCCTACTCCCACCTCACTTAGCCTGGATAAACTATATTCATCTTTTAAGATTGAATTGAAAGAATTAATTCCTCTTGAAAAGATTTCCTGACTAATTTCTCATTATATTATGGTATGGTCCCACAGCACTGAGGGCACACCTCAATCTCCGCATGTCCCATACATTGTAGTCATTTGCGTTTCCCTACCATTAGACTCTATGCTACGTGGAAAGAAAAATTATGTGTCACTGGTCTTCCTTTTTCCCAGTTCATGGATCTGATACCAAGGAGGTGATCCATAGTATTTACTGAACAGAGAGTTAAATAGAGAATCCTAATGAAGTTAAAATTATAATTTTACATGTTAAATATAAAGATTGAAACCCAATATTTACCTTCTCACACATCCTTTTAATTAGCTGTGTATGTATGTAACAAGCTCTATTTTAAAAACTTTCTAGTGCAGGTTGTTCTTCATTGTTATACTGTTATTTGTATTGAAAGTTATTATTTTTGAGCTTAAGTTTTGTATAGGACCTCATATAGATACAGACAAGTGAAAAAATGTGCTCAGCATTACCTTGACTAGCAAGCATACAAAACTGAGACATTTAGATCTCAGAGAGAAGGAGTGGTGACAAGGTAAGGTGGCTGGTGGACTGTAATACACATCAGGCCTTTAATCCTTAAATATTTCCTAATTTCCTAACTGTTCTATTACCTATTTGAATAATAAAACAAAGAATATTTTTAGAACTACTTTCGTTTTTTTGTTTTTTTTTCCTTCAATAAAAGTGGTCTGACAAATAGAATATTAAAGGTAGGCAACTCTAGTAGCAAGCATGCATTTATAAGAATTCTAGCATCAGCAGTCATTTTATTAAATGTGTGGGAACATGAGCAGGGAGGGATCACCAGATGGCTTATTTCAAATTTTGGAAGGGTATGAATATAAAATAATTGATTAATTAATTTCTTCATTCAACATTTTTTGGTTGTTTTTAAATGCTGTCAAGCTGGTTCGGACTCATAGTGACCCTATATAGGGTTTCTGAGGAGCAGTTGGTGGATTTGAGCTGTCAACCTTGTAGTTTGCTGTTCAGTGTTGATTCTACAGTGCCACACCAAGAAGCAAAAATAAATGGGACATGGTTCCTGCTTTTGAATAACTCATCACAAAGTGGGAAAAACTTAAGGCTAGACAATTTATCATTACAGTTCTGTGGGTTAATGCGTCAGATTGCAAAGCCATTTGAACTGCAAGGTCGGCGGTTCAAGCTCACCAGCTGCTTCTTGGAAAGCCCAGAAAAGATGCTGTGGGTCAGAGTCAACTTGTTGGCACTTAAGAACAACAAATGGACCCCCCTAAGTAGCTGTGGTGTTGGTATACCAACAACAGCAAACAACAACCTGAGATTGACTTATGGCAACATACTCAGAATTCAATCTAGATATAGAAGTATTCTAAGTAAAATAAGAAATATCATTCTATAATGAAGATAACTAAAAAGTAATAAAGGAAAAGTGTAGTTACTGATGTGGTGTTTTGGGCTAATACACTGGACGACAGTCAGTTTGGTCCACGAGGCTGGCTGTTCAAGCTCACCAGTCACTCCTTGGAAATGCTATACAGGGTTGCTATGGGTTAGAATCGACGAGACAGCACTTAACAACAACACCATAGTTTAAAAACTTCCAAATGACAAAGAAGTCAGATATATTTCAATATAAAATAGATTATTGTTACCTGGGAGCAAATTAATAAATACAGGTTAGCCTCTAAGTAAATTAGGAGTCCTGGAGTGGCATTGTAGAATAAGTACTGGACTGAAAAGTCAGTTTGAACAAGGTTGGTTGGTAGTTCAAATTTGCCAGTCATGCCTAGGAAATCCTATACAGGGTTGTTATGATTCAGAACAGAGTCCACTGCATTTAACAACTAAGTAAATTAATACATCTTTACATCAAACCAAGTAAAGGAAAACCATGAATATTTAGTAAACATCAAAACCACAGCAATGAAGAAAATGCTAAAAACAAAATAAATTCAGCACAGAAAATAATGTGGAACAAAAAGCCAGCACCACCACAAACACACACACACTTAAAAAACCGAAACAAAAAAAACATAGCAAAATGACAACAGTCCGTTCATAGCTGTAGATAATTATACTGAATGTCATTGGAGTAAGCATACAAGTCAAGAGACAAAGAGTAGCAGAACGGAAATCAAGTTCCTTCAATATGCTTTCTACAAGAGACAAACCTTACACACAAAGACAAAAATGGACTAAAAACATGGAAGAAAAAAAAATCAGGTTAATGGCAATAAAAAATGATCAGCATTGGCAATATTAATTTATTATAAATAGACTTTTATGCAAAAAGCAGCAGAAGAGACAAAAAAGATATCTCATGATTAAAGAATCCATTGAACAAGAGGACATAACCATAATAAGTATCTGGGATCCCAATGAAAGAGCCTCTAAATACATTAATTAAGCTATAATAGAATTCAAGAAAGAAGGAAAACTGTATAATAGTAGGAAAATTTAAAACATCACTGAAGGACAGAACAATTAGAAAGAAACTCAACAAAGACACAGAAGAACAAAACAACACTATCAAATAACTTGACCTCAAAGACTTATACAGAGTACTCAACCCAATAACAGCACATTAAACATCCTTTTCCAGTGCACCTGGAACTTTCTACAGAATAGACAATATGTTAGGCTACAAAGCAAGCCTCAATGCATTTAAGAATGTTGAAATACTACAAAGCATCTTTAAAGATCACAATGCTGTAAAATTAGAAACAGTAGAAAGATCAAGGGAAAAATACTACATATATGGAAACTGAATAATAACCTGCTTAAAGCTACTGGATAATATAACAAGTAAAAACTGAAATAAAAAAAAATTCCTTGAAAATAAGAAGGAAAACACAACACACCAAAACTATAGGGAAACAGCAAAAACAATGCATAGAGAAGTAAGAAAAAACCAATAAACATCAGAGCAGAAATAAATGAATTAGAAAACAGAAAAACAATAGAGAGCATAAACATGACAAGAAGTTGGTTCTTTGAAAAGATTAATAAAATTGACACACCATTGGCAAATCTAACAAAAGAAATGAAGGAAAAGATGAAAATAGCATGCATAAGAAACGAGATGGGTGAATTACTAGAAATAAAAAGGGTAATAACAAAATAGGTTGAAGAATTGTATTCCAACCAATTTGAAAATCTAGAAGAAATGGACAAATTTTTAGAAAAAACATAGCCTGCCTAAAGTTACACAAAACAAAGTAAAACATTTAAGCAGACCTGTTTTAAAAAGTAGAAATTGATCAGGTCATTAAAAACTCCCCCCAAAATAGTCAAACCCAGATGCTTTCCTGGTGAATTCTACGAAACATTCAGGGATGAGCTGACACAAACTTTTCCAGAACATAGAACAGGATGAAAAACTTCCGGACATATTTTATGAAGTGAGCATAACCCTCATACCAAAACCAAGCAAAGACATCACTATTAAAGGAAATTATAGATGAATATACCTTATGAACATAGATGCAAAATTTCTCAACAAAACCCTAGTCAACAGAATTCTATGATATATCAAAAAAATAATACGTCATGACCAAGTGAAATTCATACCAGAGATGCAAGGATGGTTTGAAATTAGAAAAACAATCATTGTAATCCACCACATAAATAAAATATAGGAAAAGAAGCACATGATCATAACTACTGATGCAGAAAAGGTATCTGATCAAATCCAGCATCAATTCCTGATACAAACACTCAGCAAAGTAAGACTAGAAGGGAAATTCCTCAGTATAATTAGGGGTATATATACAAATCCCTTTGTAAACAAGAATCAGGCAAGTATGCCCTTTATCACAATTGCTATTCAGTATTGCGTTGGAAGTCTTAGCCAGAGCTCTAAGGTAAGAAAGGAAAATTAAAGACCTCCAATTTGCAACCATCTGCTCTTTGGAAACCCTATGCAGGGACACTATGGGTCGGAATCGACTCGATGGCACTTAACAACAACAACAACAATTGGCAAAGGGTCCAGGTGTGCCACTGTAGGATAAGCAGTGGACTGCTTACCACAAAGTCAGCAGTTCAAACCCACCAACGACTCCTTGGAAACCCTGTACAGAGTACTTATGAGCCAGAAAATTAACTTGACATACTTAATAGGAACAAGACCAAATTATCAAAGGAGAAGTAAAACTCTGTGTTTGCAGATGATATGATCCTATACATAAAATATCCCAAAGATTGAACAGAAAAATATTGGAACTTATGGAAAGGTTAAGCAAAGTGGCAGGATACAAGATCAATATACAAAAATCAGTTGAATCTGTCAGCACCAAAAAACACTACTCCTCTGAAATAAGGAAAACAACACCATTTACAATAACCACCCAAAAGATGAAATGCTTAGGAATAAAGCTAGCCAGAGAAACAGAAAACCTGTATCAAGAAAACTATAAAACACTACTACAAGAAACAACAAAAAAAAAAGACTTACAAAAATGTAAAAATATTCCATATCCATGTATAGGAGGGGGTAGCATTGTGAAAATGACAACACTTCCCAAAGCAATCTATAGATATAATACAATTCTGATCTGTATTTCAACATCATTCTCTAAAGAGATGGAAAAAATGATCACTAACTTTATATGGAAAGGAAAGAGACCTAAGCTAAGCAAAGCATTAATTAAGATGAAGAGCAGTTTTAGGCCTCTCACTCCCTGATCTCAAAATCTCCTATGCAGCCACAATAGTTAAAACAGCCTAGTACTGGTACAACAAAAGAGACATAGGTCAATGGAACAGAATTGAGAACCCCAAAACAAATCCTTCCACATACAGTCAGCCGATCTTTGACAAAGGCCCAAAACACATTAAATGGGGGAAGAACTAGGCTCTTCAGTGAATGGTGCTGACAAAACTGGAAACGCATTTGCAGAAAAATGGAACAAGACCCATATCTCACCATATACAATAACAAACTCAATGTGGACTCAAGACCTAAATCTAAAACCTAATACTAAAAAGATTATTAATGAAAAAATAGGGGCAAACTTAGGGACTCTAATACATGGCATAAAGACACTGTCAAACACAATTAAAAACACACAAATAGTAGAAGATAAAATAGATAACTGGGACCTCCTAAAAATGAGACTTTATGTTTTCATCAAAATTTTTTGCCAAGAGTAAAAAGAGAGCCCACCAATTAGGAAGATATGTTTTGCAATGACATATCAGACAAGGGACTAATCTCTAAAATTTATAGTAAACTACACCCTTACAAGGAAAATTAAAACACTCCAATTCACAAATGGCAGAGAACACAAACAGACACTTCACCAAAGAAGACATTCAGGCATCCAACATGCATAAGAAAAATGGTTCAAGATCATTAGCCATGAGAGATAGGTAAATAAAAATAACAATGAGACATTATCTCCTTCCAGAATGAATAGTAAAGTTAAAAAACAAACAAAACAGAAAACAGATGTTGGAGAGGAGATAGAACTCTTCAACATTGCTGGTGGGATAGTAAAGCAGTGCAACTACTCAGGAAAATGGTATGGCCCTTCCTAAAAAGTTGATAATTAAAATGCTGTATGAACCAACAATCCCTCTACTTGGTATCAGTAGTTGGAAAGTATAGTTGTGGTAATAGAAATGATCTATAGACTGCATGATAGAATTTTGCAAGAGCAACCAACAA
>NW_006408617.1:3124531-3131717 GCF_000296735.1 Chrysochloris asiatica
TCGATGGCACCTGACAACAACAACAACAACAACCTTTTTCAATAACATAAAAGGCAACTATAAATGTGGACAAGCTCAATATTATCAGCCAAAACAAGGCCAGTAGCAGATTGTGTAAACAGATCATCAATTGCTCATATGCAATTTAAGGCTTAACTTGAAGAAAATTAAAGCAAGTCCATGAGAGTTAATAAATGACATTGAATATATCCCACTTGAAGTAAGAGGTCATCTCAAAAACAGAGCTGATGCATTAGACAATAATGGCTGAAGACAAGAAGAGTTTTTGGATGACATCAAGGACATCCTTCAGGAAGAAAGCAAAAGGACATTGAAAAGATAAGAAAGAAAAGTGAATGCTAAAGAATGAAAGAAATAAGGATCTATAATTGCAATATTGAAAGAGTCTATGGTATAACAAAACTGAATGATGCAGAAAGCCCCCAAAAGAAGATGGAAGACTACAGAATCACTTTACCAAAACAAAATGGTTGATGTTCAATTATTTAAAGAAGTAGAATATAATCAAGAACCAATGGTACTAAAGGAAGAAATACAAACTATGGTGAAGGCATTGGCAAAAAAAAGGCTTCAGGAATTGGTGGAATACATTGAAATCTTTCTACAAACAATTGCAGCACTGGAGGTACTGAGTCATCTATTCTAAGGTAATTGGAGGGTTGCTAGCTGGCCAGCCAATTGGAAGAGACACATATTTGTGTGTATTACAAAGAAAGGTGACCCAACAGAATGCAGAAATCATTGAACACTATTAATATCGTATGCAAGTGAAATTTTTCTGGAGATAATTAAAAAATGATTGCAACGGTTCACCAAATGGAAGCTGCCAGAAATTCAAGGCAGGTTCAGACGAGGATACAGAACTAGGAACATCATTAATGATATCAGATAGATCTTTGATGAAAGCAGAGAATACTAGAAAGATATTTGCTTGTGATTTATTGACTATGAAGACTTTTGACTGTGTGGGTCATGACAAACTATGGCTAGCACTACAAAGAATGGGTATTCCAAAATACTTAACCTGTACATAGACTAAGAGGCAGTTGTCAGAACAGAATAAGGGGACACTGAATGATTTAAAACCAGGAAAGGTATGCACACCAGTTGTACCCTTTCATCATACTCTTTAATTCTGTATGCTGAGAAAATAATCAAAGAAACTGGATTACATGAAGAGGAGCAGTGTATCAGGATTGGAGGAAGACTCATTAACAACCTACCATATGCAGATGATACAAACTTGCTTGCTGGAAGTGAGGCAGTCATAAAATACTGATAAATGTCACAGACCACAGCCTTCAGTATGAGTTGCACCTCAATATAAAGAAAACCAAAAGCATCATAACTGGATCTATAAATGATATCATGATTAATAAAGAAAAAAATTTAAGCTGTAAAAAACTTGATTTTGCTTGAGTCTACAATCAACAGTCATAGACGCAACAATTAAGAAATCAGGAGACATTACTTTTGGAAACTCTCCTGCACAAGACCTCTTTATAAAGTGTTGAAGAGCAAAGATGTCAGTTTGAGGACTAAAGTTCCCCTGATACAAATCATGGTATTTTCAATCGCCTAATGTGCTATGGGTCAGAACTGACTTGATGGTACTTTACAACAACAACAATGTGCATGTGAAAGTGGACAATGAGCAAGGAAGACTGTAGAAAAATTGGTGCATCTGAACTATGTTGTTGAAGAAGAATATTAAAATTAACATTTTAATTTTCTGGACTGCCAGGAAAACAAACAAATCTGTGTTGGATTAAGTACAGCCAGAATACTCCTAAGAAGTCAAGGTGTTGATACTTCATCTATCATACTTCAGACATGTTATCAGAAGGAATTAATCCCTGATAAAAGACAGTATGCATGGTAAAGTGGAGGGTCAGTGAAAAAGAGCGAGACCCCCACTGAGATGGAGTGACACAGTGGCAAAAACAATTGACTCAAACATAACAACATTTGTGAGGATGGTGCAGGACAGGGCATTATTTTTTTCTGTTGTGCCTAGGGCTGTCTGAGTTGGAACTGATTTTAGACACCTAACAACAATGACAACAAAAGATTTACGGCCTTGGAAACCCTAAACAGGATTACTATGAATTGCCATGGACTTGATGGCAGTGAGTTTGGTTTTTGGTTTTGGATGAATCCCTTTTGATATTCAGACCTTTGTGTTCCATTCTAAATTCTAACCCTTCCACAGAGGTCTTGCCAAAGCACACTTAATGTAGTGTACCTTTACACTTATCCATCCTCCATTTGCAATGTTTTCTTGACTTGTATTCATTTGATTTCAGATCAACACTCTCCACTTAGGTAAGAATGGTTTCTCATGAAAGGGAAACGAAAGTTAGAACCATCAGACAAATATTGAAAATAGCAGCAGAAGTAGGACAAAATTGTAGCATGAACCTTGGAACTTAACCCACCATTGTTTCATATGCAGGAAAAGGGACATGATCCAAGAAATGCACATAAACTCTAGAAGGTGGAAACCGCCTTTAGCCAACAGCTAAGAAAATGGCAAAATCAATCCTCCCGCTTCAAAGAATCAAATATTACCAATCTAAATGAACAAGGAAATGTATTCTTCTGATCTACAGATCTTTAAGATAATGAATTTAAGTGGCTTGTGGTAATTTGTTACAGTGACAATAGAAACTAATAAAAATGGGAAGAAAAGTATTTTTTTTTATCATACCCAGAGGCTCTAAGAATAAAGCCTTGTCAATCTACTGCTAAACAAACAAACAAAAATCAAACCTTGAAATACTTGTGGAGCACAATTCTACTCTGAAACTCATGGATTTGCCCTGAGTTGGAATTGATGGGACAATAACAAATTTATAAAGATATTTAGTTGTTATTGGGTGTCATAGAGTCAATCACGACGTGTAGAGACTCTGTAAGACAGAGTAGAGTTTCCCCATAGGTTTTCCTAGGTTATAATCTTTATCAGAGCAGATTGACAGAGGTGTTGGTGGTAGGCTCCTTATAAAGAGATTGTTGCTTATAAGAGAGGATTAAACATAACAGATCGTATTAATGCCTGGTCCTGCATCAATCGTTGCAATGCTTGAACCCATTACTGTTACTGCTGTGCCAATCCATCCTGTTGGGAGTCTTCTTCTTCTTCGCTGACCCTCCACTTTTTTTTTTTTAAACTTTATTAAAATACTGAGTTTATTTCACGTGTATATTTTTGTCTTCCTATCATAACATTCCATACATACTTAGAACCAAGCAAAGGGTGGAGTTCCATCTTTAAAAATTAAACAGGCATTTTGGACAATACATTCTTGGTAAAGGAACCTAGATGACATTTTGACCCTCCACTTTACCAAGCTTGATGTCATTCTCCAGGGACTGGCCCTTCCTGACAATATGTCCGAAGTATGGTAAGTAGAGGGTCAGTGAAAAAAGAAAGATTACCAACAAGAGAAATTGACACAAAGGCTACAACAATGGTCTCAAACATAACAGCAATTGGGAGCTTGGCCCAGGATCTTGCAGTATTTTGTTTTATTGTACATAGAGTAATTATGAGTCAGAACCAACTCAACAGGAACCAAATAACAACATTAAAAAAGCACTGGGGCATGTTAACCCTCTTCTGTGTGCATGGACGACTGCTCTTTGTTTCAGAAAGTTATTCTGAACCCCTAACCTTATTTAAAGGCAGATTTCCAAGTTCTCATATCCTTTTGGGGATACACCTTCTCTCCATGACTGATAATTAAACTGCAAAGAAATCTAAATCTTTACAGAATAGATACATCTTCTACTTCTTACCACCTCCACCATTAACTAAATGCAAAGGTCTTTGGGGACAGTTCAAATATAGCTGTTTACTAAGCAAAACACTTCACTCTGCATTCTGGTCAATGATTATTCCTCAAAGAACAATGGGGTGAGAATTTGTTTTCTGCTGTGACATCAAAGGTCCAATTTGGATGCTTTAGAGTAGACCTTGTTGTTGTTGTTAAGTGCCATTGAGTTGGTTCTGACATATAGTTACCCTGTATAGGGTTTCAGTGGAGCGACTAGTGAGCTTGAACCACCGACCTTGCGGTGCAAACAGACTTTGCAGTTCAGTGCATTAACCCACAGCACCACACCATGACATTTTAGAGTTGACAGGAATGTCAATTCTCACTTCCTGTCTTGCTGTCCAGGCTTCATTCCCTTATTGATGTAGTTACTCCCCATTTTTACTTTGAGGTAGCAACATGAAGTAGAGATTGTTGGTGCCCAGCACATGTCTCCTTACATTGTATCATTATAGTGTAGGATGGCCTAACTTCCAAATGCCAGCATCTGCATTTTTGCCTGAGAAGTGCCCCTTTTCCTCTTGAGTTTCTTCTGTCTGTGTGTCTAGCTGGGCAGAAGTGCCTGGGTATTAATATAAGAGTATATCTCAACCAAAGACTATGAGAGTTAATGTATAAATATTCCTGATCTTTCAGCGGAGATAAATCAGAGTTTTCCTATAGGATTAAATTCCGGTTGTTAACAGTGGTGACTTGCTTGATTACTTACCACTTACTCTCTAATGTCCTTCCCTTCGTCTATTACTTTATTATTCTCCCATTGGTGTTTCCTGGGATTGCCACCCAATTAAACTATTTGTACTGGAATCTTTGTTTCAGGATTTGCTTGCAGTGGAAATCCAAACAAGGTAACTACCTTTCCCCACTCTCAGCAGATGTGCTTGGGTTCATGATGGCTCCAAGGATGGAGCATGTGACACACCAACCTAATCCTGTCACTGAATTTCAACCCCATGCACACCACACTCCTTCCTTTAATTATTTTAGAGGTAAGAACATGATCCCATCAAAGTAAATAATTATAAAGCTTAATCCGAAATTCAGTGAAGAAATAATTTGAACACATACCGTGTTGCTAGTATTGAGTATAACATTGGAGTCAAAAGCAAAACAACCCCCCCACACAAATTTATGTGGCACCTCTTCTATAATCTTAATATCTAGAAGAAACATAACTATTAAATCGATAATTATTCAAACAAAATATGTAATTACAATTGTGAGGTTACCATTTCAGAAACATACAAGGTATTATTATTTTTAAATGAAAGTCTTTTTCAACTTTGACCAGTCCACCAAGGTATAAAAAAGCCTCAGAAGTTTCAGGTATAGTGACCTAACTGATTAAAACTCTAAGGAGGTTTGGTAGCATAGTGGTTATGAATTGGGCTGCGAATTGCAAGGTCAGTAGTTCGAAACTACCAGCTGTTCCATGGGAGAAAGATGAGGCTTTCTGCTTCCGTAAAGATTTACAGCCTCAGAAACTCTGTACAGGGTTGCTATGAGTCGGAACTGACTCCATGGCACATAACCACCACCACTATAATATTAAAAATAGCATGTACATATACTACCAATCTAACTTTTCACCAAACACACTGCCGTTGAGTTGGTTCCAACTCATGTTGACCCTGTAGGACTGAGCAGAACTTTCCAATACGGTTTCCAAGGTTAGAAATATTTATAGAAACAGACTGCCACATCTTTCTACCATGGAGGGGCTGCTTGTTGGGTTTGATCTGTGAACCTTTCACTTAGTAACTGAGTACTTAGCCAATACACCCCCTTAGTTCTTCTTTTTGTCTGCTTTGACTAAATGCTCTGATCACAGAACTGTAATATTCACTATAGAATGATAAGGATGACTTTCAGTTAAAGAATATCCATCTCCTAGAGATTCCACTGTACAGTGATAAACAATATATGATATTAATCAGAAAATGTAGAACATGACAAAGAAACTATTTTATTGAGTACAATTTTGACCATAAAATTTAAAAGAAATGGATTAGAACAGTGAAAATTAGGAAAACTTAAGGAAAAAGTGACTATGCCCTATTAGAATGTTTGATTTTCTAAGAAAAAAAAAAGGGGGAGGGCATGTGCATTGTCACATAACTACTCTAAATTTAAGTATTTTTATAAATTTCAGAGAGAAGTTTCCAAGCGCTAAGCCTCTGCAGGTGAGAGGTTCCCTTAAAAATAAATTTTTAACTCCACCATAGCAAGGAGTACCCATAAGCATTTAATGAACACAACACTTGAAGAGACCTGTAAAGTTGCCTGGGGGAGTAACTCTAAAGAAGTAGAATTGTGTTAGCATATCTAGAATAGATGGAGTCCTGGTGTGGCACTGTAGGATAAGCACTGGACTGTTAGTCACAAGATTGGTAGTTCAAACCCACCAGATGCTCCTTGATAAGGGTATACAGGGTTGCGATAAGAGACAATCTCTCATTCTTCTATTCTTCGTGTTAAGTGCTCTCGAGTTAGTTCCACCCTCGAATGAATATAAAGGGTGACTCAAAACAGCCAGTGGGAGTCTTGGAGGATAGGCTAACTTCAACTTGCTAAAAATGTTAAGAGCATCAAAACAATTCGTTGTTTGTTTTTAAAGTTTGTTTGGAATAAGCAAAACAAGAAAACAAACCAAAAAGCAGAAGTCTGGTAATTAAGATTTAAACTGAAAAATCTTGGCAAATCAATTTCAATTCTCTGAACTTTATCTATACAGCACACAGTAGCTTTGTAGGATAAGCACTGAACTTCGAACCACAAAGTCGACGGTTACAACCCACCTAGTATCCTCAGGAAATGGAGACTTTCTGCTCCTGAATGATTTACAACTTTAGAAATCTTACACTGGTTCACTATGATTCGGAACTGACTCCAAGCACTTACCAGCAACAACAGCAACGTATTTATATACCCCCTTTTTTGTTAAGGAGTTTCCTGTGCTGTGGTGAAACACGATGCTGCTAATGAATAGGCTGGTAGTCTGAACAGACCCAGCCGCTCTATGGGAAAAAGACCTTGTGTTCTGCTTCTGTTTGGAGATTAGCCAAGAAAACTCTAGGGAGCAGTTCTACTTAGTCATATGGTGTCACTATGAGTCAGAACTGACTGAAAGCACACTGCATATATCTTTACGTAGCGTAGTGGTTAGAATCGGGCTGCTAACCGCAAGGTGGGCAGTTCGAAACTACCAGCTGTTCTGCGGGATAAAGATGAGGCTTTCTGTTCCTGTAAAGATTTGCAGCCTCACAAACCCTGTGCAGGTTCACTATGAGTCAGAACTGATTCCACGGTACTTAACAACAACAACA
>NW_006408617.1:3132007-3150392 GCF_000296735.1 Chrysochloris asiatica
AAATTTCTAGATTTGTTTTTCTTCACTTACGTTGGTGTGAGCTGACCTTGTTTCTACCGTTCCACTCCATATATCTGTCTTGTTCCAGTATCCAAGCTAAGGGAGCAACCCATATTTTGATTTTCTAACAATGAGAAAAGATAAATGATTGAAACATGCTGAGTCATCCCAGAAATTATTAAAAAGCAGAACCTGAGACACGTGTTTTCTTGCAACTTGATTTTTGGAAGTGATTTTTGGAAAGATTTGAGAGACATAAGAATCAAAGAGGAAATGAGAGAAAAACATTCACACTGTGGACTATTCAACTAAAGGACTGAGGTGTACAACAGGTATTGATTGATTGGATCCTACAAGGTCCTTCTTGTCATTGTTGTTGCTAAGTTTCTTCTAGTCAGTTCTGAGTTATAGCAATGCTGTATAGGGTTTCTAAGGAGCAACTGATGGGTTTGAATCATTGACCTGTGGTTAGTAGTGGAAGGCTTATCATACATTACCTCACCAAATCTTCCAGGGACTTTATGGGTTCGTACTTTTCCTCCAAGAGACAAGACAGGATAATTTATCAACCATTCTACATCCACCACTGATCAAGGGTTGTTCATGGAGTGTTGATTCTCTCAAATACACAGATTGGTACATATGTTGGAATAACTGAGCAGGTTTCTGTAGGCATAAACACTTCTACAGCAGAGAAGCTTGAGATATGTGGTGCAACTGAGGCTATGTACAGTCAAGTAAAAGCTGCAGGCATAGCAATGACTAATGCTAAAACTAGAAGAGACAATGGACCCAATATACACATCCACTTGTTAAACTTCAATTCTAATAAGCTATATGGCCCTTCCACTCAAACTGCAATAGTCAAAGCAAGTCATATGGGCATGCTTCAACGGTGCCATTGAAAGTAGGTGAAAGGAGGGCACTGAAAGTCACATAACTAGAAGTGTGAACACTTGATTAAAAAAAAAATGTTATTATTAAGTGCATCGAGTCGGGTCTAACTCACAGCAATGCTGGTGAGTTTGAAACACTGACTTTGCAGTTCAAACTTTGTGGTGCTTGTGGTCCAGTGTTTGTTTATCCTATAGCACCGCACCAGGACTCCTTAGTTTAAAAGTGCTGACTAGACAGCACTTAACAGCAACAATAAAAAAACATTTTGTGTTGTTGTGGTGTGCTGAGTCTATTCCAAATCATAGCGACCCTGTAGATGGTTTCTGAGGAGTGGCTGGTGGGTTTGAACTGCCAACTTTTCAGTTAGCAGTCCAGTGCTTACCCTACAGCACCACATCAAGACTCCATATTATATATCAAGCATATATTATACATATATAATTTATATATTAAATATATTTGTAAAAACACTCCCAAAAAGGAATTATGATAAATGGTCTAATAGAAAAACTGTCTACACTACGATTCCATATATTAAATATATTAAAATAGCAACAATATTGATTGCAAATAGTTTTCCTATGGTTTGTCTTTTAACTCTGAGTTTTCTTTTTGCCTTGTGGAATGTATTTTTGTACGGTTATATTTATAAATGCTTTTCTTTTTGCAGAGCTGCAGAGTTGTCTCAAGACCATTTATTGAAAAAAATCCATTATTTTCCCACTTCTTTCAATAAGCCTTTTTATTTTATGTACCACATATGTATTTGGATCTGCTTTTGAAGGTTTCAGTTTGAACTATAAAATGATGTTTTAATTTTTATGGATTTAGAACATATTTTAATATTTAAAGAACTCTAAAAATGTAATTCATGCTATTCAAAACAAATGAAGTTTATTAACTAGCAAACCAAGGAAATATTGTAAGCATAATATATTTAGACTTAAGTTACAAGTAGCCAAATCTTATGATATGGAAAATGAGAAAAATACAGATGTTTAAAATAAAGCATAAGACTCATGACATATTGTACTTACAATCTAATGATTGTGTTGCTGTTGTTGTTATATGCCGTGGAGTCACATAACAACATCTAATGATTAGTGAGTAAGATTAATGAGAACTAGGCATTCTATCAAGTTCTGGACTTTGATGAGTTTAATGTTTATCAGTGGATTAGAAGAGAATATAAGTTGCACAGCTATTAAATCGCTACATAAAAACTTGAAGATGATAGAGAATAGTTTATTCACATCACAATCATGAGCTTTAAAGATCTTGGCAAGCTGGAACAACTGAACACTCAACATGGAAGTGGCAGATACAGCTACATAGCAACCACCAAGTCAAAATATTTTGACTTTGGTGTTTTATTGACAGTATATAAATATTAGACAGCTGAGGGTCCAAAAGAAGTTAATGTTTCAGTGTGTATTGATATATAACACACTATCAATATACAGTCTCTAAGCACATGTGGAATTCTAGTCCTGTAATATTTTATGAAGGCATGAAGAATCTTAGATTACTGCAACATTAGAGGGATTTAGCAATTACAACATAGAATAGAATGGGCAAGAACGTTAGTGCCATGGAAACTGGTAAGGAATAGCTTAAAGAAATAAAGAAACAGAAGATTGGTAACCGGTATTTTTAAAATTCTTGAAGACGATTACCTGAACCACCACTTATCTGTCTGTTTGTTGTACTGTAGTGTCTTGCATGCTGTTGTGATGTTGGAAGCTAGGCCACTGGTATTTTAAGTATCAGTAAGGTCATCCATCATGTATAGGTTTTAGCAGAGCTTTCAGACTAAGAGTAGGAAGGACAGGCAGACTCCTTCTGAATGGTTAACCACAGCAAAACATTATCAGATATAGTTCTAGAAGATGAGCTACTTAAGTTAGATGGCAATCAAAATATGACTGGTAAAGAGCTGCCTCCTCAAAGTAGAGTTGATTATAATGAGTAAAATGGAGCAAACCTTTCAGGACCTACATTTGCTCATGGGGCACAATTCAAAATTAGGAGAAACAACTGCAAACACCCATTAATAACTGAAACATTGAGTATATGACATATAAATCTAGGAAAATTGGAAATTTGTCAAAAATGAAATGAAATGCATAAAGTCTGATATCCGAGGCATTAGTGAAGTGTCATCGAAAAAGAGGACGACCCTGCAACAAAATGGATTGGCACAGTGGCTGCAGCAATGAGCTTAAGCATAGCAACAATTGTGAGGATGGCTCAGGACTGGGCAGTGTTTTGTTCTGTTGTGCATAATTTTGCTATGGGTCAGAACTGACTCAGTGGCACTTGACAACAAAAACTTCAGTGAACGGAAATGAACTGGTAATGGTCATTTTGAATCATACAGTCATATGGTTTACTATGCTGAGAACCACAAATTGAAAAAGAATGGCAACACAGTCTTTTCAGATAGAACATTTCAAGATCTATTTTGAAGTACAATGTTATCTGTGATAGGAAAATATCCATACACCTATAAGGAAGACCGGTGAATATCATTATTATTCAAATTTACATACCAATCTCTAAATCAAGTGATGATGAAACAGAAGAATACTACCAACTTCTTCAGTCTGGAATTGATCAAACATACAATCAAGATAAATTGATAATTACTGACAATTGGAATGTGAAAGTTGGAAACAAAGATGAAGGATCAGTATTTGGAAAATAAGCTTTTGCTGACAGAGTGATGCTGGAGATCTCATAATAGAATTTTGTAAGGACAACTTATTCATTGAAAATACCTTCTTCAAACAACATAAAAAAGACTATACAAATTGCCTCAGTAGATGGAATAAACAGGAATCTAATTGACTATATCTACAGAAAGAGATGGTAGAAAAACTCAATATCATCAGCCAAAACAAGGCCAGGGAAGATTGTGTAACAGATCGTTAATTGCTCATATTGAGATTCAAGATAAAACTAAAGAAACTTAAATCAAATCCACGAGTGCCAAAATAAGACTTTGAAAATATCCCACCTGAATTTAGAGGTCATGTCAATAACAGATCTGATGTATTAGACACTAATGACTGAAGACCATAAGACTTATGGGATGACATCAAGAACATCATACAGGAAGAAAATAAAAGGTCCATAAAAATTCAGGAAAAAGGAAAAACATAAAAATGGATCAGAAGAGACTCTGAAACTTGCTCTTAAGATTAGAGGCTAAAGTTAATGGAAGAAATGAAGAAGTAAAAGTCCTGAGTGGAAAATTTCATAGGACAACTCAGGAACACAAAATAAAATTTCATAATGGTGAAACTAAACTAAAATGGTGGCACATGTTCAACATTTCTCAAAATGCAAGAATTGAAGCAAATATTCAGGTGTCTTTTTGCAATAATGAAGGATTCTGTGGCCAAACTATTGAATCATGCAGAAAGCATCAAAAGAAAATGGAAGGAATACAAAGAGTCACTGTATCAAATGCCCAGGCATTTCGAGAACCAATTGTACTGAAGAAAGAAGCCCATGTTTCCTTATGGGCATTGGCCAAAAACAAGTTTCAAGGAATTGATGGAAAACAAATTGAAATGTTTAAAACATCTTATACAGCACTGGAGGTGCTCACTCATAATGCCAAGAAATTTGGCAACAGATTGGAAGAGAGCTATATTTGTGTCCATTCTAAAGAGAGGTGACCCAATGAAATGCAGAGGTCATTAAACAACATCATTAATATCACATGCAAACAAAATTTTGCTGAAGATCAGGAGAAACTGGTCCCTCCTGCTAACATGTTCAAACTGTGAGAGACGAAGTCTCCCCATCCTGGCTTCTAAATAGCAGTCTGGCTACACTTCTCTTAACACAGTATGTTTGTTCTTCTGACAACCCATGACAATTTCAATATTATTCTCCAACATCATAAGTATGGTGAAATAATACAACCTTGGTGTACATCCTTCCTAATTTTCAACCATTCATTATCTCCTTGATCTGTCCTTTCAATCTATGTACAAGTGCCTCATGAGCACAATTAAGTGTTCTGGAATATCTATTCTTCACAATGTTACCCATAACTTGTCATGATCCATACAGTCAAAAGCTTTTACATAGTCAGTAAACCACAAATAAACATCTTTCTGGTATTCTCTGCTTTCAGCTAAGATTCATCTGATGTCAGCAATGATATATTCCTAGTTTCAGGTCCTCTATTGAATTGAGTTGAATATGAGACAGTTCTGCGTCAATGTACTGTTAGAGTCATTTTAAAAATGATTTTCAGAAAAATTTACTTCCTCCTTCTTACTCTCCTCCTCTTCCCTCTTCCTCCTTCTTCCAGTGTTTTCCTCTTTCACTCTCCCCTTCCCACCTCCCACTGCTCTTAACTTGTATACACACTATAAATACTATAAAATGTATGTGTGAAAATATACCTATTATATCCCTTTTATCTATGCCACAAGCAATTACTCACATGCTCATACCAATAGGAAAAAGTCTTGGGTATTATATAGGTCATAATCAGAGGAGAAAATTAGGTCCAGAAATATTTACTCTTTTGCCAGTGACTCTACATACTCTCTCACCCATACTGACACACACATATATTGTTAATGATTTAACAGCAGAAAAAGTTGCATTTTAATAGAGTAGCAAAATTACATAAAACTGTCCATCCAAATCTTTAGCAGAAAACATGTATGCAACTGTCCATTCATATAGCAACACAGTATTCAAAAGCTAAGCTACAACTAAGAAAGAAGGATACTTCCAAAAAAAAGAGAGAAAGAAATGTGAGCGAGAGAGAGAGAGAAAAAAAAAAAAGAACCTATTGTGGATTGACTGATTGGTTACCAAGGTCACAGTCCTGATTTTTAGCTAAGGCCTATACTTCCAAGAATGGAATCTAGATTCTTTCTTAGGTATGGTTGTCATTATTTTTAGCAAAAGAAACCTTTTCACCCTTAGTCACGTCAAAGCACAAAGAATTCCATAAATCAGTGCCAGGCATGTTTTTATTCCTAAATACCTGACCACATCTATATTTATGTTGTATAAATTTTATTGCCTTGTTTACAGAAAAAGGAATTAGAAGATTAAAATGTTTTTTAAAATATAAAATAAAATTTAGCACTGTCTTCTGCTTTTCTCTATATCTTGAAATTTCTTTGTTTGGACAATGAAATTGGACTAGTCATTTTAATTTTTATTGCTAGTCAACTTCACTTCTCAGATTCCTGAGCACAAAACCAAGCTACATTTCTAGTAAACACATTCTAAGAAATGCTTAAAACTCCAAACAACCAAGTAAAAAGAAACACTTGCATTTATCTGAAACTTCATGGATTCTTAGAAGACTGAATATTGCTCTGTTACTTTAAAAATGTGCCTCATTTACCATTGTGAAATTCTGGAATATTTGAATTTCCCCAGTCACCTTGGGTTTGCAAATGGAAATATTTCATCTTATTTGGTTCACCAACATACACAGGGCTGTCTGCTTTTGGTTCTATGTAATTAGAATGTACAGATTTGACATCAAATGTGCTATGCTGTAGTTACAAGGAAACTAACTCAGAGCAAATGTGCAAAAGGTTGGATGCAATTGAAGCTATAATCTTAAAGTAGTGAAGAGAAGAAAATGAAGAAGCCAAACGAAATTCCTGTGTTATACAACTGTTCAACACATCAACCAAACCAAACCAGTTGCCATGGAGTTTATTTTATCTCATGGCAAAACCATGTGCTCTGTTCATAGTTTTCAGTGACTAATTTTGCAGAAGTAGTTAGTGAGTCCTTCATTCTGATGTTGTGAGTGGACTTAAACCTCCATTTTCTTGGTTAGTATCAGAACACCTAACCATTAGGAAGCACTATTTAGGGCTTCCTAACTAACTTTTGTTGTTGTTTTCAGTTGCCATTGACCAACTTTTAGGATTTGACAATTTCTACACAGACAATTACCAAAGGCATGGTTTCATAAATCACACCTGAAAGTCCACGCTAACATTAATTACTTACTCTGTGCCCAAATCTGGTTAAATGCCCAAATTAACATTTGACTATATCCTACTGACTATATCCTAAGGAACTCTGGTTGCATAGTGGTTACGAATCGGGTTGCTAATCTCACGGTCAGCAGTTCGAAACTACCAGCTGTTCAGTGGGAGAAAAATGAGGCTTTCTGCTCACGTAAAGATTTACAGCCTCAGAAACCCCGTATGTGGTCGCTATGAGTCGGAACCGACTCCATGACACATAACAACAACAACAACATATCCTGTCTGAGAAGTCCTGGTGTGTGGTGCTGTGGGCTAATACATCAGACAGCAAAGTCGTTTGAACTGTAAGGTCGATGGTTCAAGCTCACCAGCTGTTCCTTGGAAACCCTATACAGGGTCACTATGGGTCGGAATTGATTTGACGGCACTTAACAACAATAACATACCCTATCTGAGGAGTCCTGGTTTGGCACTGTAGGATAATATCTGGACTTCTAACCACAAGACTGATGATTCAAATCCACCAGCCACTCCCTGGAAGTCCTATACAGGTTTGCTATGAGTTGGAGCCAATCGGTGGTACTTAACAACATACCCTAACTAGTAATTATATAAACCCACTAAACAGCATATGCTAACTAGTAATTATATAAACCCACTATTCAGCCTAAGTTGACTGGTTATGAATTAATTGTTCAACAGAACTGACTGACTGAAGTGACCAGACAATGCAGAGATGAGTACCTATTAGGAGAATTTAAAGAACAAACAGGCATAAATATGAGAGAAACTAAAAGCTGTCTAAATAACTACCTCATGCTTCTAATCATCTAACCTTGACATTTTTGTTACATGTACAAGTTAGAAATTTCTTTATAAGGCTCTATATTTATTGCACTCACATATAAAATTTAGCTGGAAGCATACTGTTGTTGTTAAGTGCTGTTGAGTAAGTTCTGAATCATAGCAACCCTGTATAGCATTTCTGAGTAGCAGCTGATGGGTTTGAACTGCCAACCTTGTGGCTAGCAGTCCAAGGCTTATCCTTCAGTGCCAGGACTCTAGAAGAATATTTTTTGTTGTTAAGTGCTGTAGTGTCAGTTCCGACTCATAGTGACCCTGTACAGGGTTTCTGAGGAGCAACTGGTGACCTTGAACTGTCAACTTTGTGGTTCAAACTAACCTTGCAGTCCAGTGCATAAACCTGCAGCACCACACCAGGATGTCATAGAAGCAGATTCGTTGTTGTTAAGTGCCGTCAAGTCAATTCTGACCCATGGTGACCCTGTATGGGGTTTCCAAGGAGCAGCTGGTGATCTTGAACCAATGCCTTTACAGTTCAAAAGACTTTTCAGTCTGATGCATTAGCCCACAGAGCCACACCAGTACTCCAGAAGCAGATCTGTTGTTGTTAGGTGCAATTGAGTTGATACTGACTCATAGTGACCTTATGCACAGCAGAACAAAGCCCTGCCCGATCCTGCGCCAACATCACTATCGTTGCCACGCTTGAGCCCATTCATGCTGCCACTTTGTCAATCCATCTCGCTGGGGGTCTTCCTCTTTTTCTCTGACCCTCCACCCTACCAAACATCATATCCTTCTCTAGCGACTGGTCCTTCCTGACAATATGTCCGAAGTATGAGAGACAAAGTTTGACCATCCTGGCCTCCAAGGAGTTCTCTGGCTGCACTTCCAACACAGATCTGTTGGTTTTTTTCACAGCCCATGGCACTTTTGATATTCTCCGCCAACACCATAACTCAAAAGCGTCAATTCTTCTACGCTATTGCATGCATATAAAGTTATTGAAAATACCATGGCTTGAGTCAGGTGCACCTTAGTCTTTAAGCTGACATCTTTGCTCTTCAACACTTTGAAAAGGTCTTGTGCAGCAGATTTGCCTAATGCAATACGTCGTTTGATTTCTTGACTGCTGCTTCTGTGGTGTTGATAGTTGATCCAAGAAGAATGAAGTCCTTGACAACTTCAATCTTTTATCCGTTGATAAGAAGCAGATTGTTGTTGTTGTTGTTGTGTGCCATCGAGTCGGTTCCGACCCATAGCGACCCTGTATAGGGTTTCCGAGGGTGTAAATCTTTACGGGAGTAGAAAGCCTCATCTTTCTCCCGTGGAGCAGCTGGTAGTTTCGAACCGTTGACCTTAAGGTTCGCAGCCCGATTCGTAACCACTACGCTACCAGAGCTCCTTAAGAAGCAGATTAGGGAGTGATTAAAAAGAGATAAAAGTTTAAAAATATTTTGACCTCTAAATGGCTTTGATTTAAGTGGTTTAATGGAGTTCTGAAGATGGTATGTCTAAGTGGTATGTCAGAAGATGGAATCAATCAGAAAAAATATGGAAGTTGATCATACTAGAATAAAAGCTGTGAACTCTTACTACCAGGCACCAGATGATAGAAGATCTATTTTCCTATGAGTCGGAACCGACTCCACGGCACTTAACAACAACAAGATACATGTTTATCTCTTAACAAACTCGTTTCATAATACAAAATAAGAGCCCTAATTACATGTCAATACTTTCTTCCTGTCCTTATGACATGTATATGACATCTACTATGTTAACATCACAGTACTTACTGACTTTGATAACAGATTGTAGGTCTGAGACATTCATGGTTATGAAAAACACAGGCAGTGGATTCACTTTTCTTAATACCTTTGAGCCGTGCATGGGAGGGAAGATGTCTTCTCTAATATTTCAGTGTTAACTATTTGATTGTAGAGCAATAAAAATAAAAAATAAAAGAAGATGAATCTTTAACTTTAAAACTAAAATATATTAGGCCATTTGTTTCTAATTTGTTGTATCTAATTTATTCAGGATTTCAAAAAAGTAGTCAACAAGTAAATTAATGTAAAACTTGCAAACATGAAAGAAAAAAGTATTGTGGAGGAAGAGAACAATAATGGGGACCTTTATGGGCACCATGAAGAGCCCTGGTGCCAAGTGGTTTAGTTCTCGACTGCTAACCAAAAGGTAGGGAGTTCAAACTCAGCAGCGGTTCCATGGGAGAAGAACCTGGCAGGCTGTTTCTGTTATGATGACAGCTGTAGCAACCCTATGGGACAGCTCTGCTGTGTCCTGCCTATTGGGTCACTATGAGTCTGAATCAGCTCAGTGGCATTGATATGTGGCGATCATACAAAAATATTTTTTAGAGTGTCAGAACTTGACTAAAGCTGAAGTGCAAATTGAGACACTATTAACTCAACTTGGAGCTTATCTTTTTCCTGATTCTCCCTTCTCAATTATTGCCTATTCAAGGGTCTCATTTTAGAGCTGAGCTTATGGTATATTATCATCCACAATGATATTACCATGGCATTATTCCATGATCAAGTGATAATACCTAAAACCCCAAAACAAATATGTTACCATAGAGTAGATTCTGACTCATAGGGACAGTATAGGGGCGTGTAGAAGTGTTCCATTGGGTACCCAAGGCTGTAAACCTTTACAGAAGCAGACTGCAACATGTAATATCAGGAGGGTATAAAACGCCAATTTTTTATTTAGCAGCTGACTGCTTTGACCATTGCACGATCATTGCTCCTTCATAATTACATTTGTTGTTGTTCTTAAGTGTTGTCGAGTTGTAACTGATAGAGAACTTGTATAGAGTTTAGGAGGAGCGGCTGGTGGGTTTGAACCACTGAACTTGTGGTTCAAATGGACCTTGCAGCCCAGTGAATTATCCTGTGGTGCCACCAAGACTCCATAATTACATTTTGTTGTTGTTGTTGTTGTTGTTAAGTGCCGTTGAATTGGTTCCCACCCATAGCAACCCTGAATTGAGTTTCAAAGGATCAGCTTGTGAGCTTGAACTGCCAACCTTGTGGTTCTAACTGACTTTACAGTCCAGCACATTTAACCCACAGTGCCACATCAGGACTCCCTATAATTATATAGGAAGTATGAAATAAGAAAATGACCCAAACTTTTAAGGCTACATTCTAGGTGGTGACGTGTACCTTAAATCCAGTCTAACGTGTATCAAATTCCCTTGGTTGTTGTTGTTATGTGCCGTGGAGTCGGTTCCGACTCATAGCGACCCTATACAGGGTTTCCGAGGCTGTAAATCATTACGGGAGCAGAACGCCTTATCTTTCTCCTGTGGAACAGCTGGTAGTTTCAAACTGCTAACCGTGAGATTAGCAGCTCAATTCATAAGCACTACACTACCAGAGCTCCTTAATTTCCTTGGTAGGAAGCTGAGAACTGCATTTGTGTTGGTTAGACCAGGCTAAATTTAGCAAGATAATCTCATTGAAGGATAATGTAAATAATTTAGACATGTAGGTTGAATATATTCAGATGGAAATATGAAAAACATAAAGAAAACACCAGAAAAATTATGTAACACTTGATTACATTGTGACAATCTAATTGTTCTATATTATTTTTGTTCTGTTATTTGGATGGTTTTGAAAACAATAACATTTGCTGATAATAAAAATAATTAATGTTCATTGTATAATCTAACAATGGAACTAGAAAAAAATCAGAAAAACAAAAACCTGGAACTTCAACACTCAGTATTTTTGTGTTTAGTCTTCTCTTAAATATAATGTATAACGAGTTCTGGTGTGGCACTGTAGGATAAGCACTGGACTGCAAGGTTGGGGTTCAAACTCACCAGCCGCTTCTCAGAAAGCTTGCACAGGATGCCTTGCTATAAGTCTGAAATGGCTAGACGGCACTTAATAACAAGCAAATTATATTTTACAAATGACTCTTAAAGTTTCATAATCTGTTTTTTTCACTTAATATTTTATCAATTTTTTACAAGTTCTTAAATGTATATAATTTTTAAATGCGACTTTTTTTGGTGACCTTGGGTGTTTTGAAGTCCTGATGTGGCATTGTAGAGTAAGCACTGGACCTCACAAGTTCAGTTTGAATTTCAAGATTGGTTCAAACCTTCAAACCCGACAGCCGCTACTCAGAAACCCTATGCAGAGTTGCTATGAGTCAGAACCAACTGGACAGCACCTAACAACAACAACATGGATATTTACTACTGTTAATGACTGGTGGGATTCAACAAGGGCTCCCTCCTGTGAATATAACCAATTCATTTAGCCAATTCACTATTGATGAAAGTTTTAGTTTTCTACTCATTTTTTTCAATTATAAATAATATCCCTTAAAATATATTTCTGGAAGCTCAAGTGTATATAATTTTTAAGGTGTTTAAAATATTTGTGAATATAGTCTGGAAAATTTGTGCCAGTTTATATCATTACTATAATGGTACAGAAATGTCTGCTCCCCCACCGCCACAGAAATATAAGGTAATATTTTTCAAAAAGAGGTTTTCTCATTTGGTAGGGAAATGTGGCATTGTATAGCTGTTTTAATTTGCATTTCTTTAATTAGCAGAACAGTTTGAATAATTTTTCTAATGTCTTCATTGATTATTTGCATTTTCCCTCTGCCAGCTCATATTTCTTTGCCTTCTTCTTAATGGGATTTTTTGTTTTCCTTATTTTTATGTTTAATTTTTTGGTCATCTGACTACAAATATAGTTTCCACCTTTTTAATGATATTTTGTTGTGTTTTTTCTTACGTATTTGTGTGTATATGTGTTAATGCAGTCAAAGCTATCAAAATTTTCATTTATTTCTTCCTCTTCTGATACTCATAAAATTCTTTCTCATGCAAAAGATTAATTACTATTCACCTATATTTTACTTTCAAATTTAATGGATAAATTTTTTATATTAAATGCTTTTATCCATTATGAATTTATTTTGACATGTAGTAGGAAGTACAGATCTAACTTTAATCCCAACATTTTTTCTAAATAATTAACCTATTCTCCCAGCATAATTTACCGAGTAATGAGCTCTTTCTCTTCAGATCTTAAATACCACTTCTTATCATGTACTGCAATATTAATTACATATATATATGTTAAAACTATCTTCCAAGCTATATATATATAATCTTACATGGGTACTGCATTGTTTCAGTTATTTTGGCACCGTAAGTTTTCCTACCTGGCAGTTAAAGTCCTTTTCTTTCATTATCCTTGAAAAATCTCTGAAATGGTTTTGCTGTTTGAGTTTCTAGTTATGTTTTAGAATCGATTTGTCAGGTTAAAATTTAGGTTATATTAAAAGTCTAAATCAATCTGGAGATTGGAGTAAACAAAATAATTAACTCCCTTAAAACTTTTACACGTGGATCCCCTGAGTTTGTGACATTACTACTCCACCTACCTTCCCCAAGCAAAGATTTTGCTTTGAAGACTAAGATGTGCCTGACCTTTTTAGTCACCTCATATGCATGAGAAAGCTGGAGGATGAATAAGGAGGGCTGAAGAAGTATCCATGCTTTAGAATTACAGTGTTGGCAAAGAATATTAAATATACCATGGACTGCCAAAAGAATGAACAAATCTGTATACCAGAATACTTTTTAGAAGCTAGGACCATTTACTTTGGACATGCTTTTCCCCATTATTTTAGACATGTTATCAGGAGAGAGTAGTCCACAGAGAAAAGCAGCATGCTTGGGAAAGTAGACAGTCAGTGAAAGAGGAAGACTCTAAATGAGACAGATTGACCAACCTTGCAGCAATAGGCTAGAGCCTAGCAATGATGACGTAGGACCATGTGATGTTTCTTTCTCATTCAGTTGAACATAAGGTTGCTATGTATTGGAACGGTTTCTATGGAACCTAGCAACATCAGTCTCTAGAATTTGCCAATTTGTTACTTTACATGATAAAGGGAACTATGTAGATGTGATATTAGATATCTTAAAATAGGGGAGATTTTTCTGGATTATCTGGATGGGCCTAATGTAATAACACGGATCCTAAAATAAGTGTGTGTGTTGGGGGGGGGTGTCCTGGTGTGATTCTGTAGGATAAGTACTGGACTGCTAACTGCAAGCTTGGTGGTTCAAACCTACCAGCTGCTCCCTGGAAAAGTTATATAAAGTCACTATGAGTCAGAACCAACTGACAACATATAACAACAACAGATAAGGGAAAGACGGAGATAGGAAACTTAGAGTCAGAGTAGAATCTGATATAAACAGAGGTTAGAGAGTTGTTTTTGTTAGGTGCCATCAAATTTACTCCAATTCATAGAGACCCTATGAACAGCAGAATGAAACTCTGCCTGGTCCTGCACAATCCTGTCCCGTGCTGGGCAATTGTTATGTTGAGTCCAATACATAGCCACTGTGTCAATTCCATCTCATTGAGAGTCTTACTTTTTTCTCTGACCCTCTATTCTACTAAGCATGATATTATTTTCCAGGAACTGGCCCCTTCCAATAACATGTCCAAGGTTGTTGTTGTTGTTGTGAAGTGCCATCGAGTTGGTTCTGACCCATAGTGACCCTGTATAGGGTTTCCAGGAGCAGCTGGTGAGCTTGAACTGCTGACCTTGCAATTCAAACGGCTTTGCAGTCTGGCGCATTAACCCACAGCACCACACAAACCTTGCCACCTCGCTTCTAAGGAGTATTTGGTCTGTACTCTTCTAAGACAAATTTGCTGATTCTGGCAGTCTATGACACTTTCAATAATCTTTGCCCGTATCATAATTCAAAAGTTTCAATTCTTCTTCAGTCTTCCTTATTCTTTCTCAAGTTTTCACATCGATATGAGGTGATTGAAAATACCATGCCTTGGGTCAGGCACACTAGCTTCAGTATGACATCATTGTTTCTTTTCTTTTCCTTTTTAAAACATTTTAAAGAGGTCTTCCACTGCAGAGTTTCTCATTTGATTTCTTTTTCTTTCTTCTTGTTCTTTTTTTTTTTTAGGATTGTTTTTGTTTCTATTATTTTACTTTACACAATTGTCAAGAGTGGAACTAAAGAGAACTAGAATGCACAACAATTTTGCTGTTTGGTTGCTGTTCTTATTCAGATTTGAGGGATTTTTTTGTGTTTTTTGGATTTTTACAAATACAAATTAAACAGAGAAAAACTGTACTTCAAAAAACTGTAACAGTTCAAGAGAAAAGCATATCAGTTGTATTATAGACATTTAAAACTTATCACAAATTTGAATGTCAATAGTAAAAAAAAAACAGTAGTATTTGACATTGTTGTGTGATAGCAAAAGAACAAACCCCTAACACTTTTTCATTCCATTTTTAACCACACCACACACCAGTGAGAATCAAAACTGTCAATTTTTCCAATGGCAATTTCTCCACACCAGAAGATGACTCTCAAAAGAAAAAATAATTTCAGTTTTTCTTGCTTTCAAAATGTTTTATCCAATCCTTACAGGCTTTTGAAACATGTAGAAAATAAGTAAGAAATATTCCAATGAATAAAACATACCAAATGTCAGTAATAAGCAAGACACATTCCTTTGGGGAAAATGGCTGTTAAAAAAAAAAAAAAAAAAATCCAGTCTGTATAAGCAAGGAAATTCAGTTTTTTTTTTTTTCTTCTTCTTTAAAAATCTGTTTTTCCTAAAATATCATTCCACAAAATTAGAAGTGAAGGACTAAAAGATCAGGAGAAGAAAGGAGAGTGCGGCGCACACACCATTAACACAAAAAGGAGTAAAAGTGTACAAAAGTACCTTTCCTAATTTTAAAACACTCAGTTCCCTTGTTTTGTTCAACAACTGCCTCTTGATATTTGTACAGGTACCTCGTATTTTGTTCAACAACTGCCTCTTGGTATTTGTACAGGTACCTCGTGAGCAGAATTAAGTGTTCTGGAATACTTGTTCTTCACAATGTTGTCCATTACTTGTCATGATTCACACATTCGAAAGTCTTTGCGTACTCAATGAAGCACAGGTAAACAACTTTCTGATCTTCTCTATTTTCAGCCAGATTGATCTGATGTCAGCAATGATATCCCATATTCCACGTCTTCTATCATAGGCATCAGTGAGCTAAAATACACTGGCATAGGCCATTTTGAATCTGACAATCATATGCTTTACTATACATGAAATGACAAATTCAAGAAGAATGGCATAGCATTCCTCATAAAAAAGAACATCTCAGGATCTATCTTGAAGTACACTGTTGTCTCTGATAGGATACTACCCCTATATCTGCAAGGAAAACCAGTTAATACCACTATCATTCAAATTTATGCACTAACCAGTAAAGCCAGTATGATGAAACTGAAGAAATCCACTCACTTCTTCAGTCTGAAATTAATCAAACATGCAATCAGACATAATAATAAGATGTATACATAATTATGAATGATTGGAATGCAAAGCTTAGAAACAAAGATAAAGTGCCAGTAATTGGAAAATATGGCCTGGTGATAGAAATGATGCTGAAGGTTGCATGATAGAAATTTGCAAGACCAATGACTTATTCATCGATATATTTTCTAAAGCCCATAAAAATTGATTATACATATGGACCTCACCTAATGGAATACACAGGAATCAAATTGGCTATATCTGTGGGAAGAGACTTAAAAGCTCAATATTTCATCAGCCAAAACATGTTCATTGTATAACATAACAATGGAGCTGGAAAAAAAAAATCAGAAAAAAAAAACGAAACAAAACCAAAACCCTGGAAACTCAACACTCAGTATTTTAATGTTTAGTCTTATCTTAAATATAATGCATGAGGCATTCTGGTGTGGCACTGTAGGATATGAACTGCAAGGTTAGGGTTCAAACTCACCAGCTGCTTCTCGGAAAGCTTGTACAGGTTTTTAAGATGGAAGAGACATGCCTCACTCTACAGTCTTTCCTGGCAGTTACCTTTTGAGGGGGATAAAGCTGGCTCTCTGAAACTTGAATTATGCATTTTTATACTGAAGTTTTATCACCCAAATACCACTATTGAGTCAATTTCAACTCAGAACTACAGTAAATCTTTACAGAATCAGACAACCTCATCTTCATCTTCCTGGTGTGTTTGCACCACCAACCTTGTGGTTAGCAGCCCTCACTTAACCCACTGCATCACTAAGACTCCTTGTAGTAGTTCAGTGTTTAGTGAAAGAGTTTGTTTAAATACCTTACTCTAAGTCTTAGGAGATATTGCATCCTTTACTAGTTCCTTTGCCAACTTTATATTTTATAAGTAACTGCATTTCTCTACTCAGAAAGGTGTTCATTATTTATATCATGATGTGGGGAAAATGTACTGCCTGAATGTTCATCATTGTATTGTCATACTTTGAAAAATATTTGAGAATTAAAATGATGCTAGTCTGTTAATACAATCAAAGCCATCAGCTACATTTTCCGGCTATCCTTTTATTCTTCATTAAAATAAGTTAAGGATTCTTCATATTGCTCAATTATACTATCTATGGCCCTGCCCATCTCCCTTCCCAGGTGCAAACACTGTATTTGGTTCACTATTTTCAAAGTTCTTTGCTATCAGTGACAAGCTGAGCTCCCTTAACCATGAAATGTACTTCCGATTGACAGAGGAACAAGTTCTTGGCATTTGGCTATGCCCACTGTTGCCACTGTGGAGCAGGCAGAAAATCAGTTCTGTGGATGGAGGAGAAGGCTGGGGTCAGGAGATTCCTGTCCTATTTTTGGCTGTGCTTGGCTTATGCACATCCTGGTTTAAGAGAGATAATTGTTCATTGTAAATTTCACCACCTGTAGGTGAAGAAAATTGGAATCCACACTGAAAGAATGTGAGGCTTTTCACCACAGATAGGGTGCCCTGAAATATAGAGTGGATTGTCTGGTATCTATTATCACTGCCAATAGAGGGATTTATTGAAATTATCCCTTCCTGGCATTATATTTTATATTGAAAAACTAAGTTTTTGAAATTATATGACACGTAAAACAATTCTCACTATATTTACCTCCTATATATTTTTACAAAGCTGGACACAGTGAATGGTAACCAGTTAATAGTATAAAAATAATACTATTTTCTATATTTCTAAGTAATCATGATATCTTTAAACGATTGCAATAATTATCAGTTAGAATTTCTAGTGGCATACATAACATAATATTTACATTTCAAATGAGCAATCTCTTCATCCTCTAGTTGTTGTTGATGGTGTGACATGGAGTTGATTGTGACTCATACACACCTTGTATAGGTGTTCTGAGACTGTAAATCTTTTAAGGAGCAGAAAGTCTCATCTTTCTCCTGCTCATCTAGTTATAAGTGTTTTATTTCACTTTGTTCTAGTTTTTCAGAGCAAATGGTAGGTTAATTTATAACAGAAGAGATGAAGATAATGAAAAAGTACAATAGATGATGGCTTTTCATGAAAATAATTGCAATGATTCAGGTAAAGGCACATATGATAGACTAATTTGCATATATTTCTGTTTTAAAGAACAATGTAATTAGAGTAAAAGCAATTGTCCTCAATATAATTCCTGTATGTGAGCTTCCTCTTTCTGTCTCTGCTTCTGCCTTTCTCACATACATACAACAAAATATCTCTTGCAGAAAAATTGGTTGAATATGTTCTTTTTTTTTCCCCAACTGTTTTATTGTGAATTATGTGATAGTTTACA
>NW_006408617.1:3156357-3160276 GCF_000296735.1 Chrysochloris asiatica
ATGAAATTTAACAATTAAAACAAAAGACAAAATGTGAAATAATTTATGGAACAGGAAAACAAATCATTCAGTGAATTCAATGTGCTCAAATAATACAATAATATAAACCATGGAAGGTGGATTCAGCACCTTTTCTGTAACCCTTCACTGAAGAGAGTCTACTGGCTATTTCTTTTAGAATAAGGGGCCCTAATTTGAGTGTTTCACTGACATTGACATCGTATCTGGTGGCTGACAAGGTCAATTAATGAAGTTAAAAATTTTTCAGAATAATAGCATCCATAACCTTCTCTCACTTTCCTTTTTTTTTGTTCTGAGGTGATGGGTAATGTGAAATAGAATACTCAGATGAAACTTGATTAATTTAGAGCTAAACATTTCATTTATCTACATATTTGATATATTGGCAACTATATATTGTAGCTGTAAGGAGCTCTGATAGTGTAGTGATTACAAGTTGGGCTACTAACCCCACAGTCAGCATTTCGAAACTACTAGCTGTTCTGTGGGAGAAAATGAAACTTTCTATTTCTGTAAAGATTTACAGCCTCGGAAACCCTATGCAGGGTCTCTAAGATTTGGAACCGACTCCACGGCACACCACCACCACTACTATATATTGTAGCTGTATGATGAACACTGGACTTCTAACTGAAAGATTGTTGGTTCAAACCCACCACCTGTTCCTTGGAAACCCTACACAGGGTTGCTTTGAGTGGAAGCCAAATCGATAGCACTTTACTACTACCACTGCTATGTCCACCACTTGTCTGTCAGTTTGTCATACTGTGGTGGCTTGTGTGTTGTTGTAATTCTGGAAGCTATGCCAAAGATGTTTTTAAACACCATCAGGGTCAACCATGGTAGACAAGTTTCAGATGAGCTTTGAGATGAAGGCAAACTTGGAAAAAAGAAAGATGAACTATTTTAGAATATTTAGCAGTGGAGCAGTGTCAGAAAGCACTAGAATATTGACTATTGAAACATTATGAAGAGTGTCAGAATATTGTCAGATACAGTTCTAGAAATGAGACCCTCAGGTTGGAAGGCACTCAAAATATGATGAAGGAAGAGCTACTTCCTCAAAATAGATTTTACAACAATGACACGAATGGAGTAAAGCTTTTGGGACCTTCATTTTTTTATGGGGCCCAAATCAAAATGAAGAGAAACAGTTGTAAACTTCCATTAATAATCAGAACATAGACTGTACAAAGCATGATTCTAGGAAAATTGGAAATTGTCAATAATGAAATGCATAGACATAGATATCCTAGGCATTTGTGATCTAAGAGGACTGGTATTGGCCATTATGAGTCTGACAATTACATGGTTTACTATGGTGGAAATGATAAATTGAAGAGGAATGGCTTCCTATTAATCATCAAAAAGAACATATCAAGATCTGTCTTGAACTCCAAAGCTGTCTGTAGTAGGAAAATACCCATATGCATATAAGGAAGAACCGTTAATACAACTAATATTCAAATTTACCCACCAACCACTAAAGTCAGTAATGATGAAATTGAAGAAGTCTATCAACTTCTTCATTCTGAAATTAATCAAACATGCTATCAAGGGAAATTGATAATTATTGGTGATTGGAATGCAAATATTGGAAACAAAGGTTCAGTAGTTGGAAAACATGACCGTAGTGCTAGAAATGAAGCTGGACATTGCATGATAGATTTTACAATACCAATAACTTCTTCATTGCAAATACCTTTTTAAAACAATGTTAAAGACAACTGTACACATGGACCTAACCAGATGGAATATGCAGAAATCAAATTGACAATTTCTATGGAAAGAGATGGTGGAAAAGCTCCATATCATTAACCAAAAGAAGGCTAGGGGCAGACTGTGGAACAGCCCATCAATTGCTCATCTCCAAGTTCAGGCTGAAGTTGAAGAAAGTTAAAATAAGTCCATGAGAGCCAAAATATGACCTTAAACATATACCATCTGAATTTAGAGATCATTGGAAGAACAAGTTTGATGCATTAGAAGCTAAATACTGATGACCAGAAGCATTGTGGAATGACATCAAGAACATCATACAAGAAGAAAGCAAAAGGTCATTATACTGCTTTGAGCAAATCTGCTGCAAAAGACCTTTTTAAAGTGTTTAGAAGAAAAGATGACACTTTGAGGATTGAAGGTATGCCTGACCCAAGCCATGGTATTTTTAATCATTGACTATACTCACAAACGCTGGGAAATGAATAAGGAAGACCAAAATAGCATTGATTCATTTCAATTTTGGTGGTGATGAAGAATATTAAATATACAACAGACTGCCAGAAAAATGAACAAATCTGTCTTGAAAGAAGTACAGTCAGAATGTTCCTTAGAAGTGAGAAAAGTAAGACTTTTTTCATGCATTTTGGTCATGGTACCAGAATGGACCAGTTCCTAGAGTAGGACATCATGCTTGGTAAAGTGAAGTATTAGCAAAAAAGAAGACCCCAACAAGATGTGGATTGGCACAGCAGCTGCAACATCGGGCTCAAATAGCAATGATTGCAAGGATGGCTCCGAAATAGTCAGCATTTTATTCTGTTGGAAGTGACTCAAGGGCACGTAGCAAAAACACTTCATAAAGTTGCTGGGTTAGTTGATACAGTGACATAAAGCATCCAAAATAGAAAAGTTGCTCAGTCTCTGCTACTTATCATTATTGTAAAGACCCCTGATGCCCATTGGGTAAGGTCTCAGCTGCCAACTGAAAAGTTGACAGTTTAAACCCAAAAGCTGTTCCATGGGTAAAAGATGTGACAGTCTGCTTCCCTAAATATTTAGTCTTACAAACCCTATGGGCAATTCTACCCTGTTCTATAGGATCACGACCAGTTAGAATGGACTTTACACAGGTTTTGCTGTTGTTGCAATAATTTTTGAAGCTTTTACCTGTATTTTCTGTAATAAGAATATATTTATCTGATAATACAGAAACACCAGTAAGATTAATTCATTTAAAAACCATATGAACATCATGTTTTCTTAAAAAAAAATTGTTTTTACTTTAATATCTCACCTTTGGCTGTGGCATAGTCATTTCTGTGTGAAACCATCAGTTATGACAAATACACAATCAGTTCTTAATTATGCCTCTTTTTTATGATGCTTTTCTAATTATATTTTTTCATTTTTCTGATTCTGTACATATCTAATAACATTTTTAAACCTTAATCTGTATAAAATGAAATACATTAGTGTTACTGTACAAATTTAAAATATTTGGTAGACTGAAAAAATACCCCAATATAGCTGAAGAAAATAAGGAATTATCTCATGATTCAAATGCAATTTAGGAATTATTTTCTTTGGTTAACTGTCCAGGTTTATATGCAAATTTAGACTACAAAATGGGCTGCTGTCATATGTGTTCAAACAAGATCACCATTTGGCCAGTGCTTGATATAGGAGAACAGCCGTTTTTACAGTCTATCCACACCTGACTTTATGGCACTTCACCAGGGAAGGGCAAAACAGTTTAGACATTCACAATAAGAACCAACTTGAATGTGATTTAACACCCAAACCTTCTAAATTTCTTTAAAGCTTAGATAATTCCCACAATGCCTTGCCTCACTTCCTCCTTGTTCTTACTACCTGCCCTCTGGGAAACCAAACCACTAACTTACCAGAAGAAACAAGCACTACTTTTGTTTCTTAACGTCTTATGGTTTCTCGCATTTTGTTGTAGCTTGTGTTTAGGAAAACACAGAGAAGAAAAAAGTTAAATTTGTTGTTGTTGTTTTGTTTTTTAATAGAAACTCTTACAACAATGTCAAAATGAGGTAAATTAAGACATAGGCTTAATATTAATTTTCTCTATTCTAACTTAAGGAGCTTTGGTAGCGTAGTTGTTACGAATCGGGCTGCGAACCTTAAGGTTAGCGGTTCGAAACTACCA
>NW_006408617.1:3160376-3163602 GCF_000296735.1 Chrysochloris asiatica
TTTCTACTCCCGTAAGGATTTACACCCTCGGAAACCCTGTACAGGGTCGCTATGGGTCGGAACCGACTCGACGGCACTTAACAACAACAACATTCTAACTTAAATTATTGTTGTTGTTGTTAAGTGCCGTTGAATCGGTTCCAATCCATAGCAACCCTGTATAGGGTTTCTGAGGAGCGACTGGTGGGCTTGAACAACTGATCTTGTGGTTCAACCTGACCTTGCAGTCCAGCACATTTGCTTGAAGCACCACATCAGAAACCCTAACTCAAATGCCCTGAGACAAAAGATGAATGAAGTATCTTTTGATGGTAATGAGATTGATTTTCACATATGGCTTTGGATATTTCATTTTATTCACCACTTTTAGGAAAAATATGTAAATACATAATGGCAGAATCACTGCCAATGGAATGAGTGCCAGTCTAGTGAGTGTGTAAGTTTTACCTTCAGTGCCTGCTTGAAAAGAGAATGTTGAGCATATACTTTTGAAATAGTAATTCCATAATTACACTCTGGATTTGTGGAATACTTTCAATATCAATTAAGGCTTCTTGATGGCACAGGGATAAAAGCACTCAACCTCTAACCAAAAGATTAGTGGATTAAACCCACCAGTAGCTTCAGGGGAAAAAGATACAGCAGTCTGCTTCTGTAAAGATTACAGTTTGAGAACCCTTATGAGGCAGTTTTTCTCAGTTCCATAGGGTTACTGAGTTGGAATCAACTTGAGTACAGAGTTTTTGATTTGTTTTATTTTTAAATTTTATTGTATGCCCACATTTCTGTGACTTTATGTCTATTGCATAATAATATACATTTACACAGAATTAGGACATATTTACATATAAGTACTAAAGAAAAATGACACCAACCATCTATCCCACAGCATTCTTTACTTTTCATATTTCACTGCAGTGGCCATAGAGAATTCAGACACTATGCTCGCAGTTATGGGCCTTAGTTTTTGTAGCGTAGTGGTTATGAATTGGGCTGTGAACCTCAGGGTCAGCAGTTCGAAATTACCAGCTGTTCCATGGGAGAAAGATGAGGCTTTCTGCTCCCGTAAAGATTTACAGCCTCAGAAACCCTGTACAGGGTCACTATGAGTTGGAACCGACTCCACGGCACATAACAACAGCAACAAGGGAAGTTAATAGGCAGTAATTCAGGGTCAGAAATATTCAGGGCACTTATCTTCCCATAAGGACATCCTCTCCTAATCAGAACACACAGGCAGGCCATTCTCCATCTGGGTGATGCTACAAAACTCTTTTAGGGTTGCTGAGAATGTCCAAAGAATACTCCACTCTGCTATAAGCCTCAGCCCAAAGGCACTAACCTCTAGTTCCAAGGAACCAAAAATCTATATCCCAATTAAGTGCCTGAAGGCACTGCACTCCATAAGTGAGCCTTTTGCCCAAAGCTACAGTTTTACTTGCTCCATGGGCCAGGAATCCCACAACTTTGCCTAGTGGTCTGGTTTTGCAGACTATGGCTAGAGGACACATTAAGCAATTCACTGCATGACAGAAAACCTAAAATGTTTTGAAGGGAAAATTGTAAAATAAGCGATCATATAATATCTTGATAGTTGTGCTGAAAATGAAAAGGTCAGCAGTGTTTATGAAATTTGGTATCAAAAATTCAACCATGCTTGCTTTCTGATTTGAGATGAAATTGATTGACAGACTGTACAAACAAATCCCAGTAGAGTAGCTATTTGTAAAGGGAATTCACAGTTATATAAATGTGGGTCTTAACCTTAAGCAGAATAAGAAAACCAACCACTAATTGAAGTGTCAGCACAAGGCTTGGTCTAGCCACAATAATATATTCTCGTCTTTGGAAATATTTTGGCCATATGGGTACATTCCCTCTGTTTATCAGGATCCACGGTCATAGCCAATTTCTCAAAGCACAAACATAATGACAGGGAAATTTTTTTTTTTTAAAGTATAAATTTAGTATAGTATGTGAAGAATAATGATATATAAAGATAAAAGCCTTTTCTTCATTAATATTTCTAGTTTAAAAATAAAATGATGGGTGCATACTTGTCTTACTCATCTACTCTGCTATAACAGAAATATCATAGTACATGACTTTAACTTCTTTCACAATTTAAGAGGCTAGGAGTTCAAATTCAGTGTGCCAGCTCAAGGAAAAGATATTTTGTTTCTGTTGGCTCTGTGAAAAGATTCTTGTCTTCTCCAACATGTGGGCACTGTATTCTTTGAAGACTGCCAATGTTCTTGGCATCAACTTTCCTCTGGGTCTAGGAGGTTCTCACCAAAGATCCTGGATCCAACGAAAATGCTTCTGTCTTGGCTTTTCTCACTTGGGTAGACAGATTTCTTCTTTGCTCATTTCTCTTTCTACTTGCTCTGCTTCCTCCTCAACCCTTGATATTATTGTTTTTTTTAAATTCTATTTATTCTGTAGGATATGCCTGGGTAGCCTCATGCTGTTGTAATTGATACACCATTTATTTAAAAAGATAATTTTTTTTCACTGTTTTGCAATGGCCTATATGTAGGTCTGTTTCTGGATTTTTATTCTGATTCATTAGTCTTTTAGTATATTGCTGCACCAATGCCTTTTGTTTTAATTACTATAGCTTATAATATGTCTGAGACCTGGCGTTGTGCTGTAGGATAAGCACTGGGCTGGTGACTACAAGGCTGGCAGTCCAAACCTAAGTTTCTTTCTGAAACCCTATACAGGGTTGTTATGAGTCAGAACTGATTAACAGCACACAACAACAACAATAATAATATGCCTGTATTTCTGGTGGTGAATGTTCTCTACTATTATACTTTTTCAAAATTCTCTTGAACATTTTTTTCTTTTGTATTTTCTTATGCATTTTCAAATTAACTTTTAATAAAAGGTTTCTGAGATTTTGATTGGGATTACATTGAAGAGATAGATACATTTTGGGAAAACTGACATTTTTACACTAATGAATCTAGTATTCTAAGTCATGAATATGATATTTCCAGTAATTATTGTTAATTTTTATTTAGCTGTATTCAACAATCTTTTCTGTGTTTCAGTATAGTATCAATATATGCCTTTCTCTTAAATTTGATGTTTGTGGATGATATTGTAAATACTATAGCTTTATAAACTTCATTTTCTAATTGTTGAAAGTATATATAAATGCAACTGATTTTGTTTACTGAATTTGTATATGCATTTGCTTTTTAATATTAATACATTA
>NW_006408617.1:3164287-3166288 GCF_000296735.1 Chrysochloris asiatica
TGTCCAGGCAGAGTAGATTCACACAGGCAATGGGAAAGATGCAATTCTTTCTTTAGCCACATGCTCAACCATTTAAAGAGGCAGCATATGGTACTGAAGGAAGAAGACAACGGTGCACCAAAGGCACAGGCAAAAACAAGTGTCCAGGAATTGACAGAATACAAATTCAAATGTTTCAATAAATTAGTGCAGTATTAGAGGCACATTCTCATTTGTGCCCAAAAATTTGGAAGATAGCTACCTGACCAACTGATTAGAAGAAGTTCATATCTGTGCCCATTCCAAAGTAAGGCAAGCCAACAGACTGAAGAAATCATTGAAAAATGGCATTAATGTTACATGAAAGTAAAATTTAGCTGAAGATAATTTAAAAATGTGTGCCACAGTGTATCGACAGTGAGTTACCAGAACTTCAAGTTGAATTCAGACAAGAATGTGGAACTAGGAATATGGTTGCTGACACCAGATGGATTTTGACTGAAAACAGAAAGATTTTTACTTACTTTTTAATAACTATGAAAAATATTCAACTATGTGGATCATAACAAACTATTGTGAAGAATGGGTATTCCAGGACACTTAATCTTGCTTATGAAGCACAAAGAGGCACAGTATGAGGATATTAGCCATGTGCCTGACCCACACCATGGTATTTTCAATTGCTTCATAAGTATGTGAAAGTTGAACAATGAATAAGAAAATTATGGTGTTGTTGAAGAATATTGAAAGTACCATGGGCTGCCAAAAAACCAAACAAACAACCAAACAGATCTGTGTTGGAAGAAGTACAGCAAGAATGCTTTGTCTTTTGTACTTTGGATGTGTTGTTAGGAGGAATAAATCCCTGTAGGACATCATGTCTGGTAAAGTGGAGGGTCAACCAACAAAAGAGAGGAAGACCCTAAACAAGATTGATTGACACATTGACAGCAACAATGATGGTGAGGCTGGCACAGGTCTAGAATGTGTTTCATTCTATTGTGCATAATATCAGTAGGCGTAGGAACCAACTTGAGGGCACCTAACAGCAGCGTTGAAATCTGTTGTTACTTTTTAGAAACATAATATTTATTCTTTAAAACAAAACTATTTGATGAGCAATACAACAAAACCTTATAACACATGAATATATTAATATTGTGTACAAATAATTATTTCACTTTAGGCTTTAGCATACTTACTTGGTTGAGATGAAAAAGAAAGAATTCTATTTAAAAAATACATTTAACCTAATTTCTAATCATTCACTCTGACTCAGAGACTGTGGTTTGTACAACAGCTTTCTGTTGGCTACTTTATTAAAGCAAAAGAAAAAACAAGTCATCTCATTACCAAACCTCTTATTGCTTATTTAAAAGTGTTAAATGGAGTTGGTGATTTGAGGTGGCCCCTCATTAGTTAAGCTGAATTCTGAGTATATTGAAATTTGTCTAATTGCTAACTGTTATATTGCTGAAGCTGTGAAGTGGCCTGACCACCTAAATATCACCTTGCATAACAAGGGAGCAAATATTTGGGAAAAGGAATCCTGTTTATAATAGATTTTACCTGTTCATTTATGTTATTTTTACATAGATTTTTAATTTCTTAAAACCATTTCTTCTGCTGATCTAGCTTCTGCAAATATACTTAATTTTCATTATCATTAATTATCATCATTATATTTATTATTTCCACTCATTTTTTGCAGTAATGTTGGCATGATTATACTTTCTGTATTTGCTCTTAGACACTTCCAATGCAAATTCATTATTTACCACTCTGTCTTTTATCAAATGACTTATTTTATGTTTTAATATTTTCTATGAACTGAACTGTAGAAATATCTTGTAACACAGAGATACAGATCAGACTTTGTACTATCCAGTATTGTCACATTATTTTTCATGCTTTTTTCTCATTTCTGACCCTCCACCTTACCAAATATGATATCCTTCTCCAGCGACTGCCCTTCCTGACAAAATGTCCAAAGTATGAGAGAAGTTTGGCCCTCTTGGCCTC
>NW_006408617.1:3167644-3204356 GCF_000296735.1 Chrysochloris asiatica
AACGAAAGTCGGGGCTTGAATTTTTTCTTCCGTTCCCCCAGCTTGAGAAATGCTGAGCATGTTCTTCCTTTTTGGTTTTCTGATTCCAGATCTTTGCACATTTTGTTATAATATTTGGCTTTATCTTCTCGAGATGATCTTTGAAATTTTCTGTTTAGGTCTTGAACCTCCTAACTTCTTCCATTTGCTTTAGCATCTCTATACTGGAGAGCAAGTTTCAGTGTCTCTTCTGACATCCATTTTGACATTTTCCTTTTTTCTTGTCTTCTTAATGACTTTTTGCTTTCTTCATGTATGATGTTCTTGATGTCATCCCACGATTTTCTGGTCTTTGTTTGGTTTTTAGTGTTTAGTGTATCAAATCTGTTCTTTAGATGATCTCTAAATTCAGATGGGATATATTCAGGGTAACATTTTGGCTCTCATGAACTTGTTTTCATTTTCTTCAGCTTCAGTTTGAATTTGCATATGAGCAATTGATGGTCTGAGAAGTCCTGTGTGGCAATGTGGGCTAATGAATCAGACTGCAAAGTTGTTTGAACTGCATAGTCGGTGGTTCAAGTTCATCAGCTGCTCCTTGGAAATCCTATACACGGTTTCTATGGGTTGGAATTGACTTGATGGAACTTCACAAAACAACAATTGGTGGTCTGTTCCACAGCCTGTTAATGGTCTTGTTTTCACTGATGGTATGGAGCTTTTCCATTGTCTCTTTCCACAGATGTCTTCAATTTGATTTCTATGTGCTCCCTCCTGTGAGGTCCATGTATATAGTAGTCTCTTATGCTGTCTAAAGAATGTATTTGAAATGAACAAATCATTAGTTTTGCAGAATTCTAGCATGCATTCTCCAGCATCATTTCTATCACCAAGGTCATATTTTCCAACTACTGATCCTTCCTCTTAGCTCCCAACCTTTGCATTCCAATCACCAGTAATGAGCAATACATTGTGATTGCATGTTTAACAATTGCAGATTGAAGAAGTTGGCAGAAGTCTTCTATTTCATCCTTACTGGCTTTAGTGGTTGGTGCGTAAATTTGAATAATAGTGGTATTAACTGAGCTTCCCTGTAGGTGCATGGATATCATCCTATCGCTTACAGCATTGTACCTCATGACTGATCTGAACATATACTTTTTGATAATGTACACTCCTCTTCAATTTGTCATTCCCTGCATAGTTAACCATGTAGTTGCCAGATTCAAAATGGCTAATACCAGTCCATTTCAGATCACTAATGCCTAAGATATCGATGCTTTTGTATTCCATTTCATTTTTGACAACTTCCAATTTTCCCATGTTCATACTTCGTACCTTCCATGTTCTGATTTTCAGTGGATGTTTACAGCTGTTTCTCTTCATTTTGAGTTGTGACTCATCAGCAAATGAAGGTCCCACAGGCCTTTCTTCCACGAGTTTTACTCCATTCTCTTTATCATGGTCAACTCTACTTTGAGGAGGCAGCTCTTCCCCAGTCATATTTTGTGTGCCTTCCAACCTGAGGGGCTCATTTGCTGGCACTATATGTGACAGTGTTTCTCTGCTATTCATGAATTTTTCAGTGACTAAATATTTGGAAATAGTTCGTCACTCTTTCTTCCTAGTCTGTCTTCGTCTGGAAGCTCATCTGAAACCTGTCCACCATGGGTGACCCTGGTAGTATTTAAAATAACGGTGAAATAGCTTTAAGAATCACAGCAACTCACAAGCCACCACAGTACAACAAACTGACAGACAAGTGGTGGCTATTTGGTTTTAAGTGGAAACTCATCAGCTTTAAATTTTGAGGAGATCTGTGCACATGCGTAGTAGAACCCTCCAGGGGTGGGGTGGGGTGTCCATTTGCTCAAGCATCCCCTCTAGTCATCAGAATGGACGTGTGCAGACAGTGAGAGACCAATGAAACAATACCCCCCCAAAAAAAGAATGTTCACAACTGTATCTCCGAGGTTCTGTCAGGTGTTTGTGCTGTTCTGATCCTTCCCCGACTTATTCTTTCCCAAGATGGTGGCTCTGGGAGCAGCTGAGCATCTTGAATTAGAAAGCAATGGATTTTTTGATTCTGCTACAAATTCCCCTAGCTGTAAGTCTTCCAAGCTTTTAAATATTCCTTTATATGTGTTTCAGCGTTCTAGCACCATTCCCTGAGCTTGCTTGGTCTGGTATTCTGTGTTGTTGCTGATGGAGCTCCTCACTGCATGTCTACCTGATTCACCATCTTGGAGGTAAGCCTTACTATATTACTAATAAATGCAAATCCAATTTATTTTTATATATTTATCTTATATCCTGCCACTTTGCTGAATCTTCCAATGTGTTCCAATAATTTTATTGCTGAGTCTTTGGGATTTTCTACATATTGTTGGTTGTTGTTAAGTGCAGTTGAGTTGGTTCCAATCCATAGTGACCCTATATAGGATTTCCGGAAAGCAGACTAGTAAGCTTGAACCACTTACCTGGTGGTTCAAATCAACTTTGCAGTCCAGTGCATTATCTAAAGTATAGGATCTTATCATCTGCAAATTCAGAGATTTTTACTTCTGCTTTTCCAATTTGAATGCCTTTAATTTACAGTTCTTGCCTATTAGTTCTGGCTAAGACTTCCAGCACAGTATAGAATAATTGTTGTTGTTGTTGTTATGTGCCATGGAGTCAGTTTTGACTCATAGCAACCCTGTACAGGGTTTCTGATGCTGTAAATCTTTACGGGACCAGAGCACCTCATCTTTCTCCCACAGAACAACTGGTAGTTTCTAACCGCTGACCATGAGATTAGAGCCCGATTCGTAACCACTATGCTACCAGAGCTCCTTGAATAATAGTGGTGATAAAGGGGTATCTTTGTCTGGTTCCTGTTTGCAAAGGGAATGCTTTCATTTTCTTTTCATTGAAAATTATGTTGACTGTTGGTTTTGTATATATGCTCATAGTTATGTTGAAGAATTTCCCTTTAGCTCCTACTTTGTTGCATGTTTTTATCAAAATGGATATTGGATTTTGTCAAATGCCTTTTCTGCATCAGTTGATATGATCATATGGTTCTTTCCTTTTAAAAAATGTATGTGATGGACTACTTTGATTGTTTTTCTAATATTGAATCATCTTTGCATTCATGGCATGAATCCCGCTTGGTCAAGTTCCATTCTTTTTTTGATATGTTATTGAAGTCTATTAGGTAGGCTTTGTTGGAAATTTTTGCATCTATGTTCTTGAGTGATATTGGCATATAATTTTCTTTTTTTTTTTTTTTTAATGTCTTTCCCTGGTTTTGGTATGGAGGTTATGCTCACTTCATAAAATGCACTAGGCAGTTTTCCCTCCATTTCTATATTTTGGAATAGTTTTAGTAAAATTGCTGTGAATTTCTCTCTGAACATTTAGCAAAATTTACCAGTAAAGGCATCATGGTCTGGACTTTCTTTTGCTGACATTTTTTTTAAGGTCTTAATTAATTGCTTCTTTTGTTATAGGCCTACTTTACTCTGTGCAAACAGGATGTGTTTTTCTAAAACTCTATTTCTTTCAAATTTATTGGACTACAACACATTGTATTCAGTTATTAGCCTTTTTATTTCTATTGGTTCTGTTGGAACATCTCTCATATAGTTTCTTATGCATGTTCTTTGTGTCATCTCCCTGTTATCTTTTGTTAGATTTGTCAATAATTTGTCAATTTTATTAATCCTTTCAAAGAAACAACTTATTGTCTTGTTGATTCTTTAAATTGTTTTTGTGTTTTCTATTTCTGCTACAATCTTTATTATTTATTTTCTTCTGGTGACTATAGGCTTATATTACAGGCATTTTTCTAATTGTTGGAGGTGTTGGGTTAATGTGTTGATGATGGTTCTTCTTTTTGTATGTATACCTGTATTGCTATAAATTGTCCTCCAAGTACTACTTTTGTTGTGTCTGAAAGGTTTTAGTGTGTTGTGTTTCATTCTCATTTGCTTCAGAATTTTTTTATTTCATTTTTTATTTGTTGTATTACCGAATGGCTCTTAAGCAGGATGTTATTCAGTTTCCGTGTACTTGATTTTTTCCTTTGAGCTTCCTATTGTTGATTTCAAATTTTATACATTTGTGATCTGAGAAGGTAGTTTGTAGCAATTTGATGTTTTAAAATTTATTGAAGCTTGCTTTGTGGCTTAACATATGGTCTATTCTGAGTAATGTACCATGTGCGCTGAATGCTTTTGTATAAACCTATAATGTCAATTTGATTAATTGCATTGTTTAGTTCTTCTGTGTCTGCTGAATTTCTTTCTGGTTGTTCTGTCCTTTTTTGATCATGGTGTACTAAAAACTCCTACTATTATTGTGGAAGGAACTCTGACAGTGTTGTGGTTACGAGTTGGGCTGCTAATTTCAAGATCGGCCTTCAGAACTGAGAAAAGTTCACCAGAATAAAGATGAGGCTTTCTTTGGGAAATCCTGTACGGGGTTGCTATGCATCGGAAACAACTCCATGGCACACCACCACCACCACCACCAACAACAACAACAACTCCATTTTTGTGGAGTCCTGGTGTAGCACTTTGAGTTAATATACTGGACTGAAATGTTGGTTTAAATGGCAAGGTCTGTTGTTCAAGCTCCTTGGAAACCCTATACAGGGTGGCTATGAGTTGGAGAACTAACTCAAAGGCACTTAACAACAACAACACTATTATTGCAGAACTATCTGTTTTTTCCATCAGCTTTATTAGAGTTTGATTTGTGTATTTTGAGGCTTTTTCATTGGGAGCATAGATATTTATTACAGTTATATCTTCTTGTTCAACTTACCCTTTAATCATGAGATAATATCCTTCCTTGTCTCTTGCTGGTTTTTGTATTCTATTTTATCAGATATCAATTTTGCTGCTCCTGATTATTTTTGATTGCCATTAGATAGATAAATTATTTTCCTTCATTTAATTTTTAATCTATGTTTATCTTAGAATATAAGATGCATCTCTTGTGGATAGCGTATAGAATAACATTGTTTTCTTATCCATTCTGCTACTCTGTCTCTTGACTAGTACATTTAATCCATTGACATTCTGCAGAATTAATGGTAAGTATGAATTGATTGCAGTCATTTTTCTCTGTGTTTTATGTTGTGCTGCTGGCTTCTTTGTTCTGCATATTTTCCTGTGCTGAATTCATATTTTTGTGCTTTTTATTGTCAGTTTTTTCATAGCTTTAATGTTTACAAAACCTTCATGGACTTTCATTTTCTTGTTCTAATGTGAAATATATTATATTTCTTTGAGGTTACCCTATAATTTATTAATTTCTTCCTCAAATTAAAATAGTTTGTTTTACCTTGGAATCTACTTGTCTTCCTCACCATTTGGTATTTTGTAACTATACTTTTCCATTGTTTTACTGTGTAGTTATTTTCATTATAGATTGATAGCTCTTATTCCCTATCATCAGTGTTATAGTTTTGTTTTACTCTGGATACTTCTATATCTGTATTGAATTCTGGGTGCTACTGTCATTTATTTCAATCTATTATTGGGTTATTCTGTTGTTAATTCTCAGTCTAAAGGACTCCCATTACTCTTTGTAAAGTTTGCTTGGCGTTTACAAACTCCTTTCTTGTCTGTTTATCTGGAAATGTTCTAATTTAGCCATCATATTTGTGGGAGAGTTTTGTTGGGTACTTGATTCTTGGTTAGCTGTTATTTTCTTTCAGAGTTTTGTATGTCTCCCCATTGCCTTCTCATCTGCATGATTTCTGCTGAGAAGTCAGAACTTAATCTTACTGATTTTCCTTTGTAGGTAACATTTCATTTTTCCCAAGCTGCTTTCAAGATTTTTTCCTTGTCTTTGGTTTTGGAGAGTTTGGTTATCTTAGTGATATTATTATTTTTTTAAAGTTTTTATTGTAAATTGAGTGATAGTTTACATGGGAGAACATCAGCTTTAACTTCATCCTATTATATTTCATTTCATTTCAATGATTATAATCCCCTCCATGCATCATCATTTAACAGGATTTGCTTCCTGTTTGTTTGTTTTTTGGGGGATGTACACAGAAGCACTCAGGAATATATAAACATTCAAACAAACAAAGGGTACGCCCTGCAAGTCTGCTCCCCCAGCACACATCCCCTTTTCTTCCATAAGACCAGAGTCCCCAGCCACTCCATCTCTCCGCATCATCGTCTCTGCCACCATCTCTGGCGTCACTAGTGATATTCATTTGAGGGCTATCCTGTTTGAGGTTGGTTCAGCTTCTTGAATACTTATCATCTCATCTTTCATGATGTTAGGGAAATTTTCTTCCAGCAGCTATTTGACTATCTTTTTTGCTGTTTTCTTTGTCTCTCTGGTTCTGGAATTCTGATCACTCATAGGTTATTTAAGGAGCTCTGGTAGTGTAGTGGTTACGAATCAGGCTGCAAATCTGAAGGTCAGCAGTTCGAAACTGCCAGCAGCCCCGTGGGAGAAAGATGAGGCTTTCTACTCCTGTAAAGATTTACCCCCTCGGAAACCTTGTACAGGGTCGCTATGGGTCGGAACCGACTCGATGGCACTTAACAACAACAACAATAGGTTATTTATTTTCATGCTGTTCCACATGAATCTTAGGCTTTCTTTAGATTTTTTTTTTTTTCATTATTTTCTCTGATTTTTTTTCTATCTTACTAATATTGAGAGAATTATCTTCAGGCTTGCTAATTGTGGCTTTCATTTATTCAGTTCTACTCCTCTGCCCTTTCAGTTTATTTTCTATTTTTGATATCTCAGTATTGTTCTTTTGGATTTCTGTTTGCGGGTTTTGTATAATCTCGAGTGCTTATCTATTTTTTTTATTGTTCCTGTTGCAGTTTTCTGAATTCTTCCTTGCCTCCCATGATCTTTCTGTGAAACATTTGAATGTACCTGAATATCATTCACCTGAGCTTTTTTTCAGGTAGTTCCAGTGCCTCTTTATCCTCAAAAGTTTTTTCTGGTCCTGTCTCTTGGTCATTTGTTTCAGCTACTCTGTCTTGTTTCTTCATGTGAACAGAAATTATCTGCTGCTTTCTAGGTATTGTGGTGTTTTTATTATTTGTATTAAGTTCATGAAAGTATGTTGGTGTATTCTTAGTCACTCAGCAATTGCCTCCTGGAGTGTGTGATCAGGAGATGAGCTTCTCTGTTCACTGTTCATGCCATTAAATACAGAGTGGGTTTAGTCAATGGTGTTTGTAGTCACTGATCTGGTGTGCAGCAACTGGTATTGGCTCTTGCCCAATTGGTAGAGCTCTAAAGACACAGCTGTGACTTGGCTGTATGGCCACAGTTGCTGTCTTCAATCATGCAGTGCAAGGAGAAGGAAAACAAACAAACAACAACAAAGCCCACACAGTGAAAATTGAAAAGTCAGTGGCTTTCTCTCTGACAGTAATCATTATGCAGCACCACCTACTGGCTTATTGATTTCACAGCCACCTGAAAAATTTCACAATGGCCATGTTGCATCTGACAATCCCATACAGATTGTCCACATCTTTTCCTTCCTTTTTTTTTTTTTTCCCTCCTGATTTTTTTTTCTCCCCCATGTGTCTGTTTGATCCCTTTTCCTATTGAGACCTAGTCCAGGGATGACAAGGGTTAACTTTTCAGATTTGTACCAGAACCTGCCTAGTGGAGCTATATGGTGGTGGTGGTGATATGCGGTGGAGTAGATTTCGACTCATAGCAAACCTGTACAGGGTTTCCGAGGCTGGAAATCTTTACGGGAGCAGAAAGCCTCATCTTTCTCCTGAGGAACAGCTGGTAGTTTCAAACTGCTGACCTTGTGGCTCACAGCCCGATTTGTAACCACTACATTACCAGAGCTTCATACATACGTATATATATATATATATATATATATATATATATACACACACACACACACACATATATACATATGTATATATATTGGGCTTACAACCTATGTGTGGCTCCAACCACCTAGAAAGTGATCGATTCCTTGGGATTATATTGGTCAGTAAAAAAGGAATAAAATGAATAAAATTGAAGCTCAGAGTTCCAAGACTGTCCATTTCTATCTGTTTCAACTGGTTTTCTGTATCATTGTTGCAGAGAACCTGCACAGCTTTTCTGCCTTGTCTGCCATCTTTCTTCAACCTGCCAAAAACAGACTGCTTCAAACTAAGGAAAAATATGCTAAATGTATTTTTTTCTTTTTGATTTTCTAACTCCAGATCTTTGTACATTTCATTATAATATTGAGTTATCTTCTCAAGCTGCCCTTTAAAATTTTCTTTTTAACTATTTTACTTCCGCATTTCTTCTATTTGCTTTAGTAATTCTGTGCTTAGTTCATTTTATTTGTGTGTTTTCTTGTCAATTTCTTCACTGCTTCTGTTTTAATATTTACTAAACCTTCATGGTTTCCTCTTTTCTTGACTTGATGTGAATGCATATTAATTTTCCTTGAGGTTATTATTCAGTACCATTGACTCTTGATCATATGCTACACCTTGAAATGGTTGAACCAAAAAGAAATTGTGAATATTCAGTCTTTGTGGATGTTCAACTATTTCAAGAGGTAGCATATGATCAAGAATCAATGGTACTGAAGGAAGAAGTTCAAGGTGCACTGAAGGCATTGGCAAACAACAAGATGCCTGGAATTGATGGAATATAAATTAAAATCTTTCAACAAACTGGTATAGTAATGTAAGCATTCACTCGTCTATTCCAAGAAATTCAGAAGAAAGCTACCTGGTCAACTGATTGGAAGAGATCCATATTTGTGTCTTTTTCAAAAAAAAGGTGTCTCAATGAAATGTGGAAATCATCAGACAGTATAATTAATATCACATGAAAATGAAAATGCAATTTTGCTAAAGGTAATTCAAAAATGACTGTAATAGTACAATGACAGGGAACTTCCAGAGGTTCAAATCAGATTCTGAAGAGGACATGGAACAAAGGCTATCACTGCTAATATATGATGTATCTTGGCTGAAAGCAGAGAATATCAGAAATATGTTTTATGTGCTTTATTGATTATGCAAAGGCTTTTGATTATGTGGATCATGACAAGCTATAGATAACTTTGTGAAGAATGGGTATTCTGGAACTCTAAATTGTGATCATTAGGAACCTATACATAAATCAAGAGATACTCATTCAAATAGAGCAGAGGACATTGAATGGTTTAAAATCATGTAAGATGTGTGCCAGTATTGTATGCTTTCATGATACTTATTTAATCTGTATACTGAACAAACTATTCAAGGAACTGGATTATATGAAGTAGAACGTCACATCAGGATTGGAGGAAGGCTCACTAAAAACCTGTGATATGTAGTATGTACAACTTTGCATGCTGAAAATTTAGAAGACTTAAATACTTACAGATGAAAATCAAAGATCACAGACTTCAGTATTGGTAGCAACTCAATGTAAAGAAAACAAAAATCTTCATAACTGGACCAATAAATAACATCAAGATAAATGAAGAAAAAATTGAACTTGTCAGACTTCATTTTACTTGAATCTACTACCAGCACTCATTGAAGTAGCAGACAAGAACATAAATAATGTATTGTATTAGGCAGATCTGGTACACAAAACTCTTTCAAGTGTTCAAGGGTAAAGATATCAGTTTGAAGTCTAAGGTGCATCTGACCCAAGTCGTGGTATTTTCAATAGCCTCATATACATTGTTGGACAATGAATAAGGAAGACCATAGTAGAATTGATGTATTTGAGTTATTGTGTTGCAGAAACATATGAAAAGTACTTGCATTGCCAGAAGAACAAGCAAATCTGTGTTGGAAGAGTACAGCTAGAATGCTCTTCAGAAGACCACTGGAGAGACTGTCTCTCCTACTTTGGACATGCTATCAGGCGATAACAATCACTAGAGAAGGACATCATGCATGGATGGTAGAGTGGAGGGTCAGAGAAAAAGATGAAAACCCCAATGAGATGGATAGACAGAGTGGCAGCAGCAATGGACACTAATGTAGCATTGCTTGTGAGGATTGTGCAGAATTGGGCAGTGTTTTGTTATGTTGTACATAGGTTGCTATGAGTTGGAACTGATTGTACAGTACATAACAATAACTATATGAAAATATTAGAAATCTCACAGAAGGACAAAAATCATTTTCCAATTAATAATACTGATGGAGAAGTTTCCCTAAATTCACTGCCATTGATTCAATTCTGAGTCTGACTGATAGGACAGATTAGAGCTGCCCCTTAGCATTTTCAGTTCTAAATGTTTACAGAAGTTGACTCCTGTAACTTTCTCGCATGGATTGACTGGTGCGTTCAAACTACTGACCTTTTGTTTTACAGTCGAATGCTTTATCCACTGTGCCACCATAACTTCTGTAGAAAAGAGCAACATTAATAATTTTAGTCTTTAGCAAAAGACAGCCTAGTAGTTGATATTGTTAAGTGCCACCAAGTCTTTTCTGACTCACAACGACCCTATATAGTGTTCTTGAGGAACAGCTAGTGTGTACAAACTATTGACACTGCTGTTCAAATCCAGGTTTCAGTCTAGTGTTTATCCTCTGCACCACACCAGCAACATGCTATATGTATTATAATACATGTATATATATTTGAAATATGAAAATGTGTAAAAGAGATACAAAACTAAATTATTACTTGGAAGAGATCAATAGATGGGTACCTTATGCAATGTGACCCAAATATGGAATCAAAAACAATGATATCGAGATTAAGAAAAATGATATGTATCAAATCAATTTATGACTATAGCCATATAAATATATGTTTAAAATCTGTTTATATTGTATATCTGTCTGTACCACTATAAGGAGATATGACAGACATATACATAGAGTATCAATTACTAGACAAGGGAGCTTTCTTATTTTTAAAGGATGACTTATCTTGGCATAGACTCAATCAAGATTCTCTTGAATAGTAGCTCATTTAGATCACTTAGGATAGGATTTTGAGTTACAAAAATTCAACCATAACCAAAATTGTTAGAAACACATCTGTTGCATATGGTGAAACAATACTATATGAGAATGGATGTGCTGTCTGATAATATTATCCTGTTGGAATTTAATTATGACATGTTTAAATGTGACCTATGGGATACTGATTATGAAAGTCAAATGGTAAAATAAAGGGCAAATAGCCTATATTGTGCTAATTCAGACATAGTAATTTTTCAAAAGGACATATGTTGTCATTGTTGTTAAGTGACATCGAGTTAGTTCCAATTCATAGTGAACCTATATAGGGTTTCTGAGGCTGTAAGTCTTTTCAGGAGCTTTCAGAAATTGAAAAACTCAATTTTCCCCCTCAGAGTTTCTGGTGGGCTTGAACTACTAACCTCATGGTTCACAGTACAATGATTATATTATGGAGCCACTACGTTCCCCATATTTATTTATAACAATATATAATTTCATATAAAATAAAGATATAATTTAATATACATATATATGAATAACGATAAAATTAACAAATTAGTTTCAGTCCTTCTTTCTCAGTACGTGTTGTAATCGGGCAATGTAGAACTCATCTGATTTAATTATGTAGGAAAATATTGATCCTCCTTTACAACCTTACTTGCTTTTAGGAATCGAAGAGTCCAATCTCTCTCTCTGCCTCCCTGCATTTTTCTTCTATAGATAGTTCCCTTTGAAATCAGTGGGATATGAGCGAATGCAGTGGGAGATAAAAATCTGTGAATTCAGTGGCCATTTCTCAGGTGGAAGATTGGGGGAACTGCCATCTTAATGATGCTTCTCGGTGGGAGACCCAGTTTGATAAGGCTGAATAGGCCTGAAAGAATCAACTCCATGATGTAAAGAAAACTAGGAATCAGAGAGTCTCTCTGCTTTCAGAAGTAATCTTGAAATACTGAGTAGTATACACTCCCTTTCAAATTGAATTAATTGAGTTTGTGCAGTTTTATTTTCACTTTGTAAAAACTCCCACCTCTTTATTTTAAATACCTCAAAATTGTTACTTCTTAATGTTGGAACTCATTCCTTCAGTTACTTAATCTTTTGTCTTTTGACACTGTCAAAATACCAATGGTTATCAGTCTTCTAATTAATTTATTTTATTATATTAAGAGTTCAAGGTTTAGATTCTCTGCTAAGATGCTCACATATATCTACCACTAAATTTAATGGTAAGGTGTTTCTGATTATTTTCTTACCCTAGTAATTAGACAGTGATCATAATAGTTTTTACATTTATGTGAGTTTGCTTTTAATCAGACTATGCTATAGTGGATTTTCTTAAAAAGAAAATCTAAGAACAAATTCAAACTATTACAGATGAAAATGTATTAGAATGATCTATCTCTTTTTTTCTTGAAAAGTGATAGAAGTTTTAGATGATCTGAACAAAACCTTTTACCCCACAGTCAGATAATAAACATTTTTTATTCATAATCTCTTCTTACGTCTTGACACTTTATGCTACTATGATATCATTATTACTTATAATTTCTATTATTTGAAAGCACAGATTTAAAAAAATAGTTAATGAAAAAGGTTCTTGTAAACACAAGAACTCTTGAAGAAACTGTTCAACATATACATTTTAGGCAAAAAATGTGATCCAATCTACTAGGCTGTAGGATAAGCACTGGGCAGCAAATCACAAGGTCTGTAGTCCAAACCTATCAGCTGCTCCCTTGAAACCCTGAACAGGGTCGCTATGAGTCAGAATTGACTCACAGCACTTGACAACAACACCCACTTGTAGGAGCAAAGAATAGGTACTGAATAACTGTTGAGTTTAGTACAAAATGAAACAAATGCTTGGTTGGAATACTTTTTGAGTGGTTATGTGAAATAATGAAGAGCTCTAGTAGTATAGTGGTGATGAATTGGGCTGCTAATCTCAAGGTCAGAAGTTCAAAACTACCAGTGGTGCCACAGGAGAAAGATGGTGCATTCTGCTCTCATAAAGATTTATAGCCTTGGAAACCCTATGCAGGGTTGCTGTGAGTCGGAACCGACTCCACAGCACATAATCACCACCGCCACCATGTGAGATAATACCAAAAGATAGAACAAGAGGAGTTTTGCATACATTTAATAATCCTGCTTAAACCTAGCTCTTCCTAGATAGACCTTTATTCAAATCTTAGCAGTCAATTGGAATGCTTACTGTACTCATAATATTAAAGATTTTCAAGGGAGACATTTCCCCTAGCTGTACTTAGAAAACTATTTTAAGTGATTAAACTTCAGTGCTGTCAAGAATTTCTTACATTATGTCAACTTAAATTTGTCTTGTGAGTTGTCACTTCCTGCTGTGGCCTTTAAGAACAGCTGGTCACCATCTTTTTATGATCATTCTCCCTAAGCTGGAAGAAAACAATAAAGTTTCTTTTCTTGGTTCAGTTTTAAATTTTGCTTAAGTTATCACAACTTCATATATTTTTTCATAGACTATTTATTCTAATCACACAATACATTTTCAGGGTCACTAAGCTTTCTGATATCCCTGCAAGATCAGTAGATGGCAGCCACTGTTTCTTTTCCATTGTGGATAGCAACTTGCCAAAATGATTTCAAATTGTGGCTGCCTATCTTTTAATACACTGCCAATGACATAATGTTCCCCAAACAACACAAATATAATTGACATCTGTAATTAACATTAGGTCACACTTTTCTCTCCCACATTAAAAATGTCATCTTTGAAACATTATTTCACTGGTTATGTTTGTGGCAATATATATATATCTCAGATATATTAGCAGTGAACCATGCAGCAAGGAAAGCTTAAATCTCTAAATGCCCTTCACACACTGACTATTTTTAAATCCTTTGAAACAAAATGTGAAATATTGCTGGTTATAAGGAAGGTTTTTTTTTTTTTGTGTGTGTGTGTGTGTGTGTTTTAAATAGGACATAGTAGGTCTGTGTCTTCACTGCATGTATCACATGAGTGAAAAGTGAAAAGTTGGGTCACTTGTCTGGACATACCAAAATTGATGCCCCTGCCCTAAATTTTTCTATGTTTCTTTAATGGTTTTTAGTTATCTACAGCACTTAACAACAACAGCAACAATGAAGATAGAATCTATATAGCATTATGTGGCTTATTGAATGAATCTGGTGTATTTGATCAATATAATTAAGTAATCTAGATAATATAGACTCTCGGGCTTCAGTTATTTCTTCAATTATGCATTTAGATTTCAAAAGTATAAACTTTTCTGGTAATTACTCAAAATATTCTCCAGCTGTGGTTAGAGAGCTTGAAAGAATCTGTCTAATTTATCAGAGTTACAGTTTTCTCTCAGTTACAAAGGAGAAGATAGGATCTGAATCATATATGTGTGTGTGTGTGTGTGTGTGTGTGTGTATCCTCTACTAAGCTAAAATAAGGAGCTCTGGTAGCATAGTGGTTATGACTCTGGCTGCTAATCTTAAGGTCAGCAGTTCGAAACTACCAACAGTTCTACAGGAGAGAGACAAGGCTTTCTGCTAAGGTAAAGATTTATAGCCTCGGAAACCCTATACAGGGTTGCTATGAGTCGGATTTGATTCCACAGCACATGACCACCAAGTTAATAGTAACTAACTAAAAATGGAGTTCTGGTGTGGTGCTGTAGAATAAACACTAGACTGGTTTGGTCAGTGATTCAAACCCACCAGCCACTCCTCAAAACCTTATACAGAGTAGCTGTGAGATGGAACCAACTTAATGGCATTTAACAGCAACAATGGTTCATCTACTAAATTTATCATTATATCCCAAATTAATGGTACATCAAATATTGTTGAATAAAACAAGCAGTTTACTAAACAGGATGTAAACTATAATCCCATATTTGTTTAAGAAGAAAAAGAGTCTGCAAGTGTGGTTATGCACAAAAGAAATCTGGATGAATGCCCACAATATAATTAAAGTGATTACTTGGACTGCTGAATCATGGGCTATTTTTATTTTCTTCTTTTTGTTTCAATTCTTTTTTAATTTCTCTACATTTACTGTGTATTAACTATGTAATAATAAAAATAATGATTTAAAATATTTTAAAAATATTTAAATCTAATATGGCTAGTCAAAGAGTGCTCTAAAACTTCCTGTGTATTTGAGTTAGAGATTCCACATATTAAATAACAGAAGTCTTGCTTCAAGTGTAGTTTGGTCAAAGTCTAGCATACTCTGAGTACTCAAACACATGCCCCTAAAACAAGTACTAATATGTTAACTACAGAAACTGAGTGACGTTGTGAAATTTTTTTTTTCTTCTCACAAGCAAAATATATCCCACATTAGATTAGTGCAGTTGGGATAATGGGCATTAAGAATTGCCAACAAGGAAGATAAAGTAAAAGAGAGATTTCAAGTCCCATGAGAATATTCTGGGGCATTAGTTTCTACAAATAGACATTGAGTTATGTGAAGAATGCTATGCAACCATAATGCTGTCCATCCTGTATTCCTGGCTTTGCAGCTGAAAGCACCAATTCAATGTTCTGAAAGTTCACAGTTGTGAAAAATTTCCTTCTTGAAACAACTTAATTTGAGTTAGTTCTAAAATATCTTTAGGTACAGAAATATGAAATAACAACTTTAAAATAGAGTATAAAAACACTTACACTTAACCTAAAATATTCCTAGGTGTAATATTTCACTGAAAGTAATAAATGTAATTACAGTTTTTTTTTTTTCTTTCTTTCTCAGTAAACTGAAACTTTGATCATTTCACACCATGATCTTGATTTTGCAAAGAATTGAAATGCTTTTTTAGAAGTGGCACGCTGATAAAATATCATTGAATGGAGCAATATGAATAAAGTTCTAAATATGAATCTTATTTATTCTGTCATTGTCTTAGAGACAGAATAGTGAAATGGCTAAGAACATACACTGTGCTGACAGACTACTTGAATTCATATTTCAGCTTCAACATTGGCCAGGAATAAGAGCATGACAAAGTTGTTTAACCTCTCTAATACTGTTTCTTCACTGACAATATAGTTAATAGTATATACATTATAGGACTACTTCAATTATTTAATAAGACATAAAATATGTATGGACCTTAGCACAAAGTCTGAAACATAAAGAGTTCTAAAAATGTTGTTGTTAGGTGCTGTCGAGTTGGCTCTGATGCATTGCGACCCTATGCACAGCAGAACTAAGCAGTGTCCAGTCCTGTGCCATCCTCACAATTGTTACACTTGAGCCCATTACTACTGCCACTGTGTCAGTCCATCTCATTGGGGCCTTCTTCTTTTGTGCTGACACACCATTTTACCAATAGATGTCCTATTCCAGGGACACCTGATAGTATGTAAGGAATATGAAAAACAAAGTTTTGATAATCCTGGCTTCTAAAGAGCATTCTGTCTGTACTTCTTCCAACAAGTGTATTAGTTTTTCTGGCAGTCTATGGTAGTAGCAGTCCATGGTACTTCCAATACGGTAACTCAAATGCATCCATGGTCTTCCTTATTCATTGTCAAACTTGCACATGCATTTGAGGCTATTGGAAATACCAAGGCTTGAGTCAGGTACACCTTAGTTCTCAAACTTATATGTTTGGTCTTCAACGCTTTAAAGAGATCTTGTGCAGCAGATTTACCGAATGCATTATGATAGCTTGACTGCTGTTTCCATGAGTTTTAATTGTGGATCCAAGCAAAATGAAGTGTTTGACAATTTCAATCTTTTTTCCATTTGTCATGATATCATTTATTGCTACACTGGTGAGAATTTTTGGTTTATTTACATTGAGGTACAATCCATACTGAAAGCCATAGTCTTTGATCTTCATCAGTACGTATTTTAAGTTCTCTGCATTCACTACCAAGGTTGTATCATCTATATATTAAAAGTTGTTAATGAGTCTTCTTTCAATTCTGATGTCATGTTCTTCTTCATATTATTGACCATCCCAGATTATTTGCTTAACATACATACTGAATAAGTATGGGGAAGGTATATACCCTTGGCATGCACCTTTTCTGATTTTAAACCAGTCAGTGTCTCCCTCTTCTGCTCGAACAACTGCCTTTTGGTTTGTGTACAGGGTCCTCATGAGCCTAATCAGTTGTTCTTGAAAACCTATTCTTCATAATGTTATCCATAGCTTGTCAAGATCCACACAGTCAAAAACCTTTTTCATGCCTATTAAAGCACCAGTAAACATCTTTCTGATATTCTCTGCTTTCAGCCAAGAACCATCTGATGTCAACAATAATTTCCCTAGTTCCATGTTCTCTTTTGAATCTGGCTTGAATTTCTGGCAGTTTTCTATCAATGTCCCATTGCAGCAATTTTTTAGTTATCTTTTGCAACATTTTACTAGCTTGTAAAAATGTTGTTGTTGTTAAGTGCAGTAGAGTTGGTTCCAACCCATAGTGACCCTGTATAGGTTTCTGAGGAGCAGCTGGTGAGCTTGAACTGCCAATCTTGCAGTTCAAATGGTTTTGCAGTCTGGTGCATTAACCCACAGCACCACACCAAGACTTATTAAACATTTATTATGTGCCGAGGAGCATGTTAAATGCTGAAAAAGCAAGATTGAATTTTAAAAGCATAGTATCTAGACCCACAGTGTTTTTAATCTCATAAGAATGCTCTGCCCAGGGACAAACAAGAAGTTATAAATCATTGTGATGTGGGTGATTTTAGGGGTGGTCAAGATGCTATAAGGAAAAATAGAAGGGAAAATATGCCAGTTGTGAAATATTTATTTAGATAGTGGTGTCTCTACCACTCATATGTCAGTTAGTTGTACTGTGAATACTAACACATTACTATTATGCTGGAAGCTTTGCCATCAATATTTCAAATGTGAGTAGGGCCACCCATGGTGGACAGACTTCAGCAGAGCTTCCAAGCTAAGATAGAGTAGGAAGGAGGGGCTGACTGTCCATTTCTGGAAAAAATTAACCACTGACTGAAAACATTATGAATATCAACAGAGTATTGTCTGATACAATGCTGGAAAATGAAACCCTCAGGTTGGAATGCATTCAATATATGCCTGGGGAAGAGCTGTCTCCTCAAAGCAGTGTTGGCCTTTATGATGTGTATGGAGCAAAGCTTTTGAGACCTTTAGTTCCTGATATGGCATGACTCAAAATAGGAAAAAAAACAGCTATTACCATCCATTAATATTTGGAACATAAAATGTTTGATGTATGAATTTAGGAAAATTGGAAGTCATCTAGAATGAAATTAAATGCATAAAGATTGGTATCCTAGAAATTATCAAGCTGAAATAGACAGTATGGACCATTTTGAAGTGGACAAACATATGGTTTACTATGCCAGGAATGACAAATTGAAGAGCAATGACATTGAATTCATTATTAAAAAGAGCATCTCAAAATCTATCATGAAGTACAATGCTGGTCTTCTCTGTAGACCTATGGAAGGATAATATTCATATGACTGCAAAGAAGACCATTTCATACCACTATAATTCAAATATGTTCACCAACTGTGAATGCCTTTTCTCAACAAAATAAATAGTTATTATAACACATAGACTTTACTGGATGACATACACAAATCAATTGGCTCTCATCTGTGGAAAAAGACAATGGAGACACTCAATATCATCAGTTAGAACAATGCCATGAAGATGACTGTGGCATGGACCATCAATTGTTCATTCAAAAGTTCATGTTGCAGCTGAAGAAAACTAAGACAAGTCCACAAAAGTCAAAATATGAACTTGAATATATCTCACCTGAATTTAGAGATCATCTCAAGAAGAGATTTGATACATTGAACACTAACTACAAAAGACCAAATAAGTTGTGGGATGATATCAAAGACATCATACTTGAAAAGAGCAAAAAGTCATTAAAAAGACAGGAAAGAAAAAAAAAAAGTATAAAATGGAAGTCAGAAGATACCTTGGAATTCGATCTAGAATGCAAAGAAGCTAAATATAAAGGAAGAAATTGTGAAGTAAAATAACTGAACAGAGATTTAAAATGATGTCTTAGAAAAGAAAAGTATTATAATGAAATGTGCAAAGACCTTGAGTTATAAATCTGGACTTCTAAACCTAATTGCAAAGTTGAAATCCACCAGTCACTCCTTGGAAATCCAATACAGGATCTCTGTTGGTGGAACTGACTTGACATAATTTAACAATAACAAGAACTTGTGCAAAATATTGATTGATTTAGAAAGCATAAACAAAACACAACAAAACAAAAAAGGTGGAAAGAATACACAGAGTCACTGTAACAAAAAGAATTGGTTAATGTTTAACCATTTCAGGGGATAATATATGACCAGGAACCAATAACACTGAAAGAAGCAGACCAAGGTGCACTGAAGGCATTGGTGAAAATTAAGTCTCCAGAAGCTGAAGGAATACCAACAGAAATGTTTCAACCAATGGATTCAGAGCTGGAGGCACTCACTTGTTTGTACAAAGAAATTTGGAAGAAAGCTAGCTGGCTGACTGACTAGAAGAAATCCATATTTTTGCCCACTCCAAAGAAAAGTAATTTATCAGAATTTAGAAACCATTGAACAATATGACTATTATCACAGAAAAATAAAAAAAAATTCTGAAGACATTTCAAAAAAGGGTGTAGCAGAGCAATGACGAATACCAGACATTTAAGCCAGATTCAGAAGAGGAATTGGAATGAAGGATATCAGTGCTGATAATAAACTCATCTTGGTTAAAAACACAGAATATCAAAATGAGGTTTTCTTGTGTTTTATTGATTATACAAAAGCATTCAATTATATGACACCAAAAAACAAAAGGGTTAGCACTATGAAGAATGGAAATTCCAGAACACTTAAATGTGCTCATAGGGAACCAGGGCATAGACCAAGAGGCAGTTGTTTGAATAGAACAAGGGGATAGTGAATGATCTAAACTCAAGAAAGGTGTGTATCTGGATTGCATCCTTTCACAATACTTATTCAGTCTGCATGCTGAGCAAATAATCTGAGAAGCTGAAGCATGTGAAGAAGAACATGACTACAGGATTTAAGGAAGACTCATTAATGACTTGCAACATGCAGATGACATTACCTTGCTTAATGGAAGTAAAGAGGATTTGAAGTACTTATTAATGAAGATCCAAGCCTTCAATATGCATTCTACCAGAAAATAATAAACACCAAAATTTTCAAAATTAGACCTACAAGTAACATTACAAACAGAAAATATACTGAAGTTTTCAATGATTTCATTTTGCTTGGACCTATAATCAATGCCCATGGAATCACTCATCTGTCAGTTTGTCGTACTGTGGTGGCTTGTAAGTTGCTGTGATTCTGAAAGCTATGCCACCGGTATTTTAAATAACAGTAGGGTCACCTATAGTGGACAGGTTTCAGATGAGCTTCCAGACGAAGACAGACTAGGAAGAAAGAGTGACGAACTACTTCCAAATATTTACTCACTGAAATTCTTATGATTAGCAATGAAATACTGTCAGATATAGTTCTGGAAAATGAGCCCCTGAAATTGGAAGGCACTTAAAATGTGACTGAGAAAGAGCTGCCTCCTCAAAGTAGAGTTGGCTGTGATGACACGAATGGAGTAAAGCCCATGGTAATAAAGCCCTTGGGACCTTCATTTGCTGATGGGGCACCACTCAAAATAAAGAGAAACAGCTGTAAACATCCATTAATAATTGGAACATGGAATGTACAAAGTATGAATCTAGGAAAATTAGAAATTGTCAAAAATGAAATGGACTGCATAAACATCAATATCTTAGGCATTAGTGAGCTGAAATAGACTGGCATTGTTCATTTTGAATCTGACAACCACATGGTTTACTATGCAGGGAATGACAAATAGAAGAGGAATGGTGCTGTATTCACTGTCAAAAAGAGCATATCCAGATCAGTCATGAAGTACAATGCTATAAGTGATAGGATAATATGCATGCACCTACAGGGAAGGCCAGTTAATATCACTATTATTAAAATCTACACACCAAACACTAAAGCAAGTGAGGATGAAATAGAAGACTTCTGCCAACTTCTTCAATCTGAAATTGATCAAACATGCAATCAAGATCATTATTGGTGATTGGAATGCAAAGGTTGGGAGCAAAGAGGAAGGATCAGTTGTTAGAAAATATGGCCTTGGAGATAAAAATGATGCTTGAGAACACATGATAGAATTCTGCAAAACCAATGATTTGTTCATATCAAATATCTTCTTTAGACAGCATAAGAAATGATTATACACATGGACCTCACCAGATGGAATACACAGAAATCAAATTTATTACATCTGTGGAAAAAGATGATGGAAAAGCTCCATATCATCAATGAAAACAAGGCCAGGAGCAGACTGGAACAGCCCATCAATTGCTCACATGCAAATTCAAACTGAAGCTGAAGAAAATGAAAACTAGTCCATGAGAGCTAAAATGTTACCTTGAATATATCCCACCTGAATTTAGAGATCATCTCAAGAACAGATTTGATACATTAAACACTAAAGACCGAAGACCAGAAGAGTTATGGGATGACATCATAGATGGAAAAAGCAAAAAGTCATTAAGAAGACAAGAAAGAAGGAAAAGGTCAAAATGGATGTCAGAAGAGACACTGAAACTTGCTCTCCAGTGTAGAGATACTAAAGCAAATGGAAGAAATGAGGTGGTAAAGGACCTGAACAGAAAATTTCAAAGATCAGCTCGAGAAGATAAAGCCAAATATTACAACAAAATGTGCAAAGATCAGGAGTCAGAAACCCAAAAAGAAACAACATGGTGAGCATTTCTCAAGTTGGGGATCTGAAGAAAAAATTCAAGCCTCCACGTTCATTATTGAAAGATTCTCTGGGAAAATTATTGAATGATGCAGAAAACCTCAAGAGAAGACGGAAGGCAATACACAGAGTCACTGTACAAAAGGAAATGGTTCACGTTAAGCCATTTCAAGAGGTAGCATATGATCAAGAGGCAATTATACTGAAGGAGGAAGTCCAAGGTGCATTGAAGGAATTGTCAAGAACAAGGCACCAGGAATTGATAGAATCAAAATTGAAATCTTTCAAGACAGTGAGGTGGCACAGGAAGCACTCACTCAACTCTGCCAAGACATTTGGAAGACAACTATCTGGCCGACTGATTGGAAGAGATCCATATTTGTGCCTATTCCAAAGAGAGGTGACCCCAGGAATGCGGAAATCATCAGACTATCTCTTCGATATCCCATGCAAGTCAAGTTTTGCTAAAGGTAATACAGAAACGGCTATAATCATACATTGACAGAGAACTTCCAGAGGTTCAAACCAGATTCAGAAGAGACTGTGGAACGAGGGATACCATTGTTGATGTCCGATGGATCGATGGATCTTGGCTGAAAACAGAGAATATCAGAAAGATGTTTTCCTGGGCTTTATTGACTACACAAAGGCTTTCAATTGTGTGGATCATGACAAACTATGGTCAACATTGCAAAGTATGAGTATTCCAGAACACTTAATTGTGCTCATGAAGAATCTGTACCTGGACCAAGAGGCAGTTGTTTGAACAGAACATGGGAACACTGAATGGTTTAAAAATAACAAAGGTGTGAATCAGAGTTGTATTCTTTCACCATACTTATTCAACCAGTATGCTGAGCAAATAATCCGAGATGCTGGGTTATATGAAGAAAAACGTGGCATCAGGATTGGAGGAAGACTCATTAACAACCCGTGATATGCGGATGATACAATCTTGCTTGCTGAAAGTGAAGAGGACTTAAAACATTTATTGATGAAGATCAAAGAGCACAGCCTTCGATATGGATTACATCTCAATGTAAAGGAAACAAAAATCCTCACCACTGAACCAATAAACAACATTCTTATCAACGGATAAAAGATTGAAGTTATCAAGGACTCCTTTCTTTTTGAATCAACTATCAACACTCACGGAAGCAGGAGTCAATAAATCAAATGACGTATTGCATTAGCAAAATCTGCTGCACAGGACCTTTTTAAAGTGTTGCAGAGCAACAATGTCAGCTTGAAGACTAAGGTGTGCCTAACCCAAGCCATGGTATTTTCAATTACCTTATATGCAAGTGAAAGCTTGACAGTGAATAAGGAAGACCATTGAAGAGTCGACGCTTTTGAATTATGGTGTTGGAGGAGAATATTGAAAGTGCCATGGGCTGCCAAAAGAACCAATAGATCTATGTTGGAAGAAGTGCAGCTAGAGTGCTCCTTGGAGGCCAGGATGGCCAAACTTCATCTCTCATACTTTGGACAGATTGTCAGGAAATACCAGTTGCTAGATAAGAATATCATGTTTGGTAAGGTGGAGGGTCAGAGAAAAAAAGGAAGACCCCCCAAGTAAGATGGATTGGCCAAGGAGCAGCATTGATGGACTCAAGCATGGCAACAATAGTGAAGTTGTCCAGGATCGGGCAGTGTTTTGTTCTGCTGTGCATAAGGTCACTATGAGTCGGTTACAACTCAATGACACCTAACAACAACAATAACAGCAATAACAAATCTTTACAAGTATGCACATTTTAATAGTGTACATGAGTATATAATAAAACTGATCTTTACAAGTGTAAAATTTTTAATAGAAGTGTGCCCAGAATCCAAGGTCTACCTGAAAAGGCAGTTGGTAATTGATTGCATTAAAAATAAATGCCAAGTAAGAAAAAACAATGGATGAAGTTGAGGAGACCAGTTGAAATAGTTGACAGTAAAGTTTAAACTGAAAAGTCTCTTCCAAATGTTTTGGCATACACTTGCAAGTACTTCCAATACTGCAAAAGTTTGTTAAAGTATTTCAGTTGGTATTTCATCAGTTCCTGGGACCTTGTTTTTTTCTTAAAACTTTTTTATTGTGAATTGAGTAAAGGTTAAAATTTTACACTCAATAAATCATATGTTTTGTTTCATCTCAATGATTGCAATCCCCTCCATTTAACAACAGTAATCTCACTTTCACCTTGTAGTTCCTTTCTCCATCCCACCTTCATTTCCATCCCTTCTCAACTTTGTCCTTAAGTAACTGTTGCCCTTTTGATTTTATATGATTGGTGAGCACACCTTACTAGTGTTGTTTTTCTCTTAAATGTTTATTTACTGCTTGACTGAAAATTGGACCACAAGCAGTGAGTTCCATTCCAGACCTGAAAGATGGTAGAGGGCCACAGTCATGGGTTCCATCAGTCTCCTTCTGACCAGTAAGTCCAGTCTTTTTGTAGTAATCTTGAGTTTTTTTCCCACATTTTCTCCCTCTCTATGAAGGACCTACTAATATGATCCCTTTCAGAGTAATTGGTAGTCATAGCTGGACACCATCTAGTTCTTCTGGTCTCACAGTTGTAGCTATTGATGTTCACCTGATCCATTAGTCCATTAGACAAGTTGATTCCAAGCATCTTCAATTTTCATCACTCTTCTTTCTTCCACACATGGAGAGACCAATAGTTACACCTTAGATGGCTGCTCATGAGCTTTTAAAATCCCACACATTACTCATTGTTTTGGTAGACTATGCTATGCCAAGTAACCATTTTTCCCTAGAACTTTGCTTTTCACTTTAGGCCTTCTGCATAGCTTGGACTTTTTTTCTCAATATCATTGGTTTCTTATCATATACTACCTCCTGAAAAAGTTGGATTTTGACCAATTCTTTTCATCTTTTTTTTATTCTTTCTACATAGTTCAACATTGTAAATTAGATTCTGAAAGTTTTCCTATTTTTTCACCTTGAGGATTATCACATGTGTTCCTCCCTTATGATTTTCTAACTCCAAGTTAATGCATATTTCATTATAATGTTTTACTTTGTGGTCTTGAACTGCCCTTTGAAGCCTTTTGGACAGTGATTTTACTTCACTATTTCTTCCTTTTTGCTTGACTCTAAGTTTGACTGGAGCAGTGGTGATACAGTGGGTCAGATGCTGGGTTGCTAACCAATGGGTTATTAGTTCAAACCCACAAACCACTCCATATTACAAGGATTTGCAATCATCTACTATTAAACTTGTCATCGATGTTGTTATATTATCTTGAGTAGGTTCCAACTTATAGAATCCTATATAGTATTTCTGGAGTCCTGGTGTAGCACTGCAGGCTAATGCACTGGACTGCTAAGTCAATTTTAACCAGAAGGTCAGTGGTTCAAGCTCATCAGTCATTCCTTGGAAACCCTATACAGGGTCGCCATGGGGCAGAACCAACTTAACGGCACTTAACAACAATAACAATACGTAGTATATCTAAGATGGACTGATGGATTTAAACAACCAACCTACTGTTAGCAGTACAGTAATTATCCTACAGTGTTACACAGGACTCTTCTGCTAGGATTACTGCCTCAAAAAATTTTTTTACTCTGTTCTAAGAAAGCACGACAAACAGTCACCTGTCATTTTCCCATGCTGTGGTGACTTTTGTGTTGCTGTGATTCCAGAAGCTATACCACTGTTATTTGAAATACCAGCAGGCTCATTCCCAGTGAACAGGTTTCAGAAGAGTTCGCAGATTAAGATAGACAAGACAGAAGGAGAGAGGACTACTTCTGAATAGTCAGTCAATGAAAGCCTTATGAATAGCAGTGGAACACTATTAGATAGCACCAGAACACTGAATATTAAAACATGATGAATAGCATGAGAATATTGTCAGATATAGTATTGGAAGATGAGCCCTTCAGGTTGGAAGGCACTTAAAATATGACTGAGGAAGAGCTGCCTCCTCAAAGTAGAGTTGTTTGTGATGACACAAATGGAATAAAGCTTTCGGGACCTTCATTTGCTAATGGGGTACAATTCAAAATGAGGAGAAACAGCTATAAACATCCATTAATAACTGGAACATATAATGTACAAAGTATGAATCTAGGAAAATTGGAAGCTGTTAGAAATGAAATGGCATGCATAAACATCAATATCCTAGGGATTAGTGAACTAAAAAGGACTGGTACTAGTTAATTTGAATCGGAGAACCACATAGTTTACTAGGCCAGCAATGACAAATTGAAGAGGAATGGAGTTGTATTCATCATCAAAAATAACATCTAAAGAGCAGTCTTGAAGTACAACACTGTTTGTGATAGGTTAATATTCATTCACACATCTATAAGGAAAATCAGTTAATATAACTATTATTTAAATTTATACCACAACCACTAAAGCCAGTGATGATGAAATTGAAGAATTCTACCAACTTGTTCAGGCTGAAATTGATCAAACATACAATCATGATGTATTGATAATTATTGGCAATTGAAATGATTGCAAACACATTTTAAAACAACATAAAAGATGACAATACACAGGATCTCACCTGATGGAATACACCAGATAAAATTAAATTGATGACTTCTTTAGGAAGAGATGATGGGAAAACTCCATATCATTAGTCAAAAGAAGGCCAGAGGCAGCTTATGGAATAGACCATTAGTTGCTCATATGCAAGTCCAGGCTGAGGCTAAAGAAAATACAAACAACTCTGCGGAAGCCAAATATCACCTTAAACATATCAGGCCTGAATTTAAAGATCATCACAAGAAAATATCTAATGCATTCCACACTGATGACTAAAGACCAGAAGAGTTGTGGGATGACATCAAGTACATCATACAGGAAGAAAGTAAAAGGTCATTAAGAAGACAGGAAATAAGGAAAACACTAAAATGGATGCCAGAAGAGACTCTGAAACTTGTTCTCCAGCATAGAAATGCTAAGGCAAATGGAAGAAATAAGAAGGTAAAAGAGCTGAAAAGAATATTTCAAAGGGCAGCTCGAAAAGACAAAGTCAAATATTATAATGAAATATGTAAAGATCTGGAGTTAGAAAACCAAAAAGGAAGAACTCGCACAGTATTTCTCAAGAGGGAACTGAAGAAAAGTTCAAGCTTTGACTTGCATTATTCAAGGATTCTATGGTTAAAATATTGAATTGATTTCTTTCAAAAGAAGATGAGAGTAATACACAGAGTCACTGCACCAAAAAGAAATAGTCAGTGCTCAGCCATTTCAAGAGGTAGCATAAGATCAAGAGCATATGAAGGAAGAAGTTCCAGGTGCACTGAAGGCATTGATGAAAAACAAGGCTCCAGGAACTGATGGAATGCAAATTGAAACCTTTTAGCGAACTGAGGCTATACTGGAGGCCCTCACACATCTATGCTAAGAAATTTGGAAGGCAGCTACCTGGCCAACAGACTGAAAGAGATTCATATCTGTGCCCATTCCAAAGAGATTTGACCCAATAGAATATAGAAATCATTGGGAAATATACTTAATATCACGTACAAGTAAAATTTTGCTAAAGATAATTAAAAAATGGCTACAAAATTCCATTGATAGTGAACTGCCGGAGGTTGAAGCTAGATTCAGATGAGGACACGGTAAAAGGGATATTATTGCTAATATCAGATGGATCTTGGCTGAAAGCAGAGAATACCAGAAAAATGTTTGCTTGTGCTTTATTGACTATTCAAAGGCTTTCAATGTGTGGATCATGGCAAGCTGTTGATAACATTGCAGAGAATGAGTACTCCGAAACTGACTTGTGCTTATGAGGAACATGTACATAGATCAAGAGGCAGAACAAGAGAACACTGAATGGTTGAAAACTAGGAAAGGTATGTACCAGGATTGTATTCTTTCACTGTACTTACTCAATCTGTGTGCTGAGCAAATAATTTGAGAAGCTGGATTATATTAATTAAAACATAGCATCTGGAAGACTCACTAACAGCCTATGATATGCAGATGATAGAACCTTTCTGAAAGTGAAAAATATTTAAAATACTTTCTGATGAAGATCAATGACCACAGCCTTCTGTATGGGTTGCACATCATTGTGAAGAAAAAAAAAAAAAAATCCTCACCACTGGATCAATAAATAGCATCAAGATGAATGGAGAACAGATTGAAGCTATCAAAGACTTCATTTTTCTTGGACACTCCTGGAACAAGTCAAGAAATCAAACAATGTATTGAAATAGACAAATTTGCTGCACAATACCTTGTTTAAGTGTTCAAGAACAAAGATGTCAGTATCAATATTAAAATGCTCCTGATCCAAGCCATGATATTTTCAATAACATCATATGCATGTGAAAGTTGGACAGTGCTATGGAAGAATGTAGTAGAAGAATTGATACATTCTAGTTATGATGTTGGAGGAGAATATTAAATGGACCACCAAAAGAACAAACCAATCGGTGTTGGAGGAAATACAGCCAGAGTGCTCCGTAAAAGCCAGGATGAGCAGACCTTGACTCTCATACTTTGGACACATTGTCAGGAAGGACTATTCCCTGGAGAAGGACACAATGCTTGGTGAAGTGGAGGGTCAGTGGAAAAGAGAAAGAGCCCCAACAAGATATATTGGCACAGTGGTAGCAGCAATAGGCTCAATGTAATGATTGAGCTTAGCACAGGACTGGGCAGTGTTTCATTCTATTGAGCATAGAGTCATTATGAGTCTCTTCTGACTTGATGACACCTAACAACAACAACAGCATGGACTCAGGATGGCTCCCTATAATAAACACTGGAATGTAAAGCACAAGAACCATGGTTCAAACTGGCCAGCTGTTCCACAGTAGAAAAATGAGTCTTTCTGCTCACTAAGAAGTTTTAAAAAGCCTCAGAAAACCTACATATTGGTTGGGATGAGTAGGAACCAACTAAAAGGCACTTAACAACAACAATGGAATTACTATGAGTTGAAATCCACTTGGTAGCAGTGGATTTTCTCTAACTTCAAAAGTAAGTTTAAGAATCTCTTCTGATACTGTGGTCTTTTATTTTCCTTTTAATGATCTTGGCTTTCTTCATGTATGATGTCCCTGATGTCATCTCACAACCCATTGCTCTTCTATCCTTAGTATTCAATGGTTCAAGGGAGAAAGATGAGGCTTTCTACTCCCGTAAAGATTTACACCCTCGGAAACCCTGTACAGGGTCGCTATGGGTCGGAATCGACTCGACGGCACTTAACAACAACAACAACATAAATTAAGGTAGGATACACTCAAGGTTGTGTTTTGGCTCTCCTGGACTTGTTTTCATTTTCTTCAGCTTCATCTTGATAAACTATCTGTAATTGACTTCTAACCTTGTTCTGACTGATAATATTGAGCTTCTCTATCGCCTATTTTCACAAGATGTCGTCTATTTGATTCCTGTGTATTCGATCTTACAAGGTCTATGATTATAGCCACATTTTATATCATTGAAAAATGGCATTTGTAATACATAAGTCATTGATATTGCATTATGTGACCCTGGCATTGCTTCTATAACCAAGGTCATATTTTTCAACTACCAATCTTCATTTTTTGTTCCTGACTTTTGAATTCTAAATTAACAGAAATTAACAATGCACCTTTATTGCATATTTCATAAATTTCAGACTGCAGAAGTTGATAAAAACTTTAACTTTCTTTCATTTGACATTAGTGTTAGATGCATAAATTTAACAAATGTTTGTGTAAGGGATTAGGGTAACTAAGATCAGGGTGATTCTTCTGTAACACTGTATGTAGGTGGTCTTCTGTACTTAACACTACTCGAAATTAGAGCTTGGGGAACCAGTACAAATCCTGATAACTGGTTACTGCTATTGTGAATTATAATGTCACTGAACCTAGAGGTTTGAGTCTTCTGCCAGCATCCATAAAACAGGCTAATGTCTTGTACTGTTGTTGTACTTAGGTGCTGTTGAGTCAGTTCTAACCCATAGAGACCCCACATAGGGTTTCCTAGGAGCAGATGGTATCTTTGAATTGCCAACCTTGCAGTTCAAACCAACCTTGTGGTCAAGTGCATATCCTACAGTACCACAGTGGTGGTGGTGGTTAGGTACTGTGGAGTCGGTTCTGACTCATAGTGACCCTGTACAGGGTTTCCGAGGCTGTACATATTTACGGGAGCATAAAGCCTCATCTTTCTCCCGTGGAATAGCTGATAGTTTTGAACTGCTGACCTTACAGTTCACAGCCTGATTTGTATGCTACCAGAGCTCCTTACAGTACCACAGTAGGAATTCTCTTATACTGTAAATAGGGTGACATCTCAGACTTTCATAGTTCTTCAGAATTATTTCCAAAATTCAGTAAGCTCTAAACATTCTATACGAGTTTTTGGTTTGTTAGAAATATTTTTGCCTCTATACTTTTATTAGAGTCCTGGTGTGGTGCTGTAGGATAAGCACTCGACTACAAGGCCTCTTTGAGCTGCCTAGTCTGTGGCCAAACTCATCAGCCATTCCGTGGGATCCCTATACAGGCTCACAATGAGTAGGATTTGACTCAACAGAACTTAACAACAACAACAGCACCTTTATTATCCTGTTATTCTGAAAACCAAGTCCTAGTGTGTAGGATAAGCACTGGATTGCTAACCACAAGGTCAGCAGTTCAAACCTATCAGCCCCTTTCAGAAACCCAATACAGGGTCCCTATGAATTGGAACCAACTCTACAGCACACTGCAACAACAACATTCTGACAACCAGAGTTGATATTTACCATTTCCATTGGTGTTTTCACTCAGTAGCACAGTGTCATCTTTAATATTCATAGTCCTTTGCCTATTTGCATCATTTTTACAAAATGGAATACTTCCCTTTTTATTGCTTGTTGTTGTTAAATGCTGTGGAGTTGGTTCTGATCACAGCAGTCCTGCATAGGATTTCCAAGACAATAAATCTGTATGAGAGCAGAAAGTCTCATCTTTCTTCCTCAGATAGACTAGTGGGCTTGAACTGTTTATTTTATGGTTTACTGTCCTGTGCTTATTCTACAGAGGCACCATGATTGATTGCTCTGTGTTCTTTTTCCAAAGTCTGTTTGATATGACAATGCCTCACAAATACATGAACTTTTGGCAGTTCGAAACTTTCAACATGATCGGGTGCAATATTTTGTATCCAATACGCTAACCATTACAGGTGGAATAAAATCAATTGAATGTATAAATTCTTTAAATAACAGCAAATGGAGCAAATTGAATTTCAAAGTGGAAAAAGGTGAACCCAAGAAGCAGTAGTAAGAAGGTCATCAGCAGAATTAGCAAGAAAGTCTGGCAAAGTTACAGTTAGGCAGTCAGTAATACTCTATTGATCAGACTTTCTCAATCAATGAGGCTGTGCCTAGATTATTGATGCAAAGGTATTAAGCAAAATTTTATTTCAGCTAACTTGTTGGCTCAGATGTCAACTGAAAGTCATTTCCCCAGTCAATCAAATATACAATAAATCTGAACTGATTTAGCTCTTCAACAGCCTTATGTCCACTCTGCTTTCCAATCATACAATTACCTTTGAGAGGGTAATAATTAATTTAATATATAAATGAACACATGTGGGAAAGTACTGCATTTCTAGAAAGTAAATAGAACAGCATATTGCTAAGGGGAAAAAAACCCAGACATGGAACATTGTTTTTCTTTATTGTAGATGACATAATTCAACCTATTTGAAGAAATAAATGTTTAATTACAGGTTTAGTTCAATTTTTGTAGTCTCAAAAATTGTGTGTATTTCATAACATTCGCCTTAGTGTTTCATACATTTTAGAGTTGTAATTAAAGACAAATAGTTGACAAGAATAGCTGACAAAATGTGTGCTGTTGAGTTTGTGAGCAGAAGTGGGGAGCCATTTAGTAGAGCATGCATGGCCTAAAGCATTTTGGAAAAATAGATTTCCCCTTCTTTCAGGCGCCAATTTGGTTGGAAATATCAACCTTCTTTGCTTATCATTTCACTCCTCTCTGAGTCTATATCTCTTCACAATTTCCATTATCATCTCTCTTCAGAAAATACTACTGTCTTTATATATAAACTGTTTTTATAATATTAACTCTGAATTTTGTGATATATACACACATATTGCTAAGTGCCTTCTAGTTGGTTCCGATCCACAGAAACCCTGAATAGGGTTTCTGAGCCTTTTTAAAAGTCTTTACAGGAGGAGAAAATCTCATCTCCCTTCAGCAGAGCCGATGGTGGGCTTGAACTTTGGACCTTGAGGTTCGCAGTCCAGTGTTACCATATAGAGTTACCACATGTGTGGTGCTGTGCGTTAATGTGCTGGACTGCAAAGTCAGGTTGAACTGCAAGATTGGCAGTTCAAGCTCACAAGCCACTCTTCTGAAACCCTATACAGAATTGTTATGGGTCAGAATCGATTCGACAGCATTTAACAACAACAGCGTATGTATATTAGAAAAATGAAGCTTTCTGCTCCTTCTCATCCTCACTTTCACTATTAAGCTTGAGTTCATTGCTGCTGTCACTGTGCCAAACCATCTCCTTGGGAATCTTCCTCCACTTCTCTGACCCTCCATTTTGTCTCCAGGAACTGGTCCCTCCTGATAATATGTCCAAAGTTGTTGTTGTTATGTGCCGTGGAGTCGGTTCCAACACATAGCGACCCTGTACAGGGTTTCTGAGGCTGTAAATCTTTAAGGGAGCAGAAAGCCTCATTTTCCTCTCGCAGAACAGCTGATAGTTTCAAACCGCCGACCTTGAGGTTAGCAGCCTGATTTCGTAACCACTATGCTATCAGAGCTCCTTAATTCTTCTATGGTCTTCCTTATTCATTGCCCAACTTTCACATGTGTATGAAATTATTGAAAATATCATGGCTTGGGTCAGATGCACTATGATCCTCAAACTGAGATCTTTGCTCTTGAACACTCTAAAGAGGTCTTTTTCAGCAGATTTTCCTAATTCAATACATTGTTTGATTTCTTCACCTTTACTTCCAGAAGTGTTGATAGTGGATTCAAGCAAAATGAAGACTTTGACAACTTTAGTCTTTTCTCTATTTATCATAATGTTATTTATTGACCCAATTGTGAAGATTTTTGTGTTCTTTACATTAAGGTGCAACCCATACAGAACACTGAGGCATTTGAACTTCATCACTTAGTATTTTAAGTACTCTTGATTCAGCAAGTAAGGTTGTATCATCTGCATATCACAGGTTCTTTTCCCCCAATTCTGGTGCCAATATCTTCATGTAATCCAGCATCTTAGAAAGATTATTTCCTTAACATAAGACTGAATGAATATGGTGAATTAATACAACCCTGGAGCCCACCTTTCCTGATTTTAGACCATTCAGTGTCCCTTGTTCTGTTTGAAGGACTTCCTCTTGGTCTATGGACAGGTTCCTCATGAGGCCGATTAATGGTTCCAGTATACTCATCCTCCACAGTGTTGTCCATGGCCTCTCATGATCCATGTAGTGGAAAGCCTTTGCATAGTCAATAAGGCACAAGTAAACATCTTCCTAGTATTTTCTGCTTTCAGCAAAAATCCATCTAATGGTAGCAATGATATGCCTTTTCCCCCATCCTCGTCTGAATCCATCTTGAACCTCTGGTCACCTTTCTTTGGAATGGGCACAAATATGAATCTCTTCCAGTCAGTTAGCCAGGTAAATGTCTTCCAAGCTTCTTGACATACATGAGTGTGTACCTCCAGGGCTATATCAGTTTGTTGAAAGATTTCAATTTGTATTCCATGAATTCCCAGAGCCTTGTCCTTTGCCAATGCCTTTAATGTACCTTGAAATTCTTCTTCAGCACTACTGGCTCTTGATTGTATACTGCCTCTTTATATGGTTGAACATTGTCTATTTCTTTTTGGTACAGTGACTGTGCATGCTTTCCATCTTCTTTTTATGCTTTATGCATCTTTAAATATGTTGCCCACAGAATCCTTTGGTTTTGTAAGTTGAGGTTTAAACTTTTTTCTTCAGTAATTTCAGCTTGAGAAATTCTGAGTGAATTTTTACCTTTTGGTTTCCTAACTCCAGGTCTTTGCAAGTTTCATTATAATACTTGACTTTGTCTTCTCAAGTTGTCTTTGGAAATTTTCTGTTCAGCTCGTTTACTTTCACATTTCTTTGATTTGCTTCCTAGTGTGGCACTGTGAATTAATGTGCTAGACTGCAATGTTTGTTTGAATCACAAGGTCAGTGGTCCAAGCTCACTAGCCACTCCTTGGAAACCTTATACAGGGTCACTATGGGTTGGAACTGACTGACAGCAATTAACAACACACTGAAGAGAAAATTTCAGTCTTTTCTGACATCCATTTTGGTCTTTTCCTTCTTTCCTGTCTTCTTAATGACCTTTTTCTACCTTCCTGTAGGATGTTCTGGATGTCATTTAACAAGTCTTCTTATTTCCAGTCATTAGTGTCTAGTGTCTCGAATCAAAGCTGATAGTTCTGATATCCTTGTAAGACACTGACCTACACTAGTTGTGCACTTCACATAATTATCTTTGATCACTTATTGACTAAATCAAGGCTAAATAACACACACACACACACACATACACACTTTAATGTAAATATGAAAAAATTGGTAAAATAAAATTTTTTACTTTTCAAGAGGAAACTAAAATATTAATCATTTAACTAAAATTGAAAATAACTCCCCTTAAAGCATCATCAGAATGAAAATATATTTGCAAGAATGAGAAAATTGCTTTCTCTTTTTCACTTTAAATGAAAACAGGCAGAGTCAGAAAAGAGAAATGACAGAAGCACGAAAAATATACTAGCAACTGCTTGCGTCAATAGAAAACAAACCATCTTATACACACTGTTGTTGGGACTGTAAATAGCATAACCACTGTGAAAAATGGGATAGTACTTCCTTAAAAAATCTGGAAATAGGAGGGTGGAGGCTTCAAATATTTTTATGGAAAGATTTCATTACCTTTTAGCTTCATTTATCCATGAACTTCATTTTTAATGGAAAAATCTATTTATTATTAATTTTCAAGTTTGAGATACAATTAAATGAATAAAGGATTATAATGTAAAGAATACATCCAGACAGGATATAAGAGTAAAGAAGAAAAACACTACCTTTATTGTCATATTACCTCATTTTGAATCCTCACTTCATCATTACTTACAGGTATGGTCTTGTGCTATTAAATTAACTTTCTAAAAATTTAATTTCTTCTTCTATGATATAGAGGTAATTTTATTATTATAAAAACTAAATTAGCTGTATCATGGGTAAGTAACTAACTATGAGTAGGAACACTACAAATTTGATATGTTAAATTAAAGGCTTCGTAAGCATTGTACACTCCTATCAAAAACAGTTCATTGAAGCACAGTAGTTATAGTGGCCTAAGATGTCCATGAACTTGTTGAAGCCACCTCTTGGAAATACCATATGATACAGCAATCCCACTCAGGGAAACAAGAAGCATGATAAGAATAAATGCATGCATACTTATGTTCATCATTGTTGTTGTTGTTGTTGTTAAGTGCCGTCGAGTCGGTTCCAACCCATAGCGACCCTGTACAGGGTTTCCGAGGGTGTAAATCTTTACGGGAGTAGAAAGCCTCATCTTTCTCCCGCGGAGCGGCTGGTAGTTTCGAACCGCTGACCTTAAGGTTCGCAGCCCGATTCGTAACCACTACATCATAGGTATACAAAAAAGTAGCAAAACGATGGAAACAACCTTAGTGCCCATAAATGGATGAATGAGTAAGTAAACCATGGTATATAAAACCACAGTGAAATACTACACAATATAAAGAATAATGATGAACTCATGAAACACCTTATACATGGATGAGCCTGGAGAATGTCATATTGAATGAAATCAATCAATCATGAAAGGACAAATGCTATATAAAAAGTTTGAAAAGGTTTACACACAGAAAGAAACATTCTTTGATGGTTATCGGTGATGAGGATGGAAGGAAGAGGAGATAACTAATTAGAGAGTAGCATGTGTTAACCTGAGTGAAGGGAAAAGCAATATATAATAAATGAGGAGCGAATAAAATAAGACAAAGGCAAAGGAAGATACTGGGAAGTGCACTATAGTTAAGGAGGGTAAATGTAAGTACTATTACATATGCAATCCTGCATAACAGCACTGAGATCAATCTATGAGTTAATGTATAGATATTCAAGTTGAACAGGTGTGTGAAGGTGAATGGCACTGTGCCTACTAATATGTACATATACATAGGTTTGGCAAAGGATATTGCTACATATGTGCTATAAATACATAATGTGTTCAGTAGAATGGAACGCTTGTGTGGCACTGTAGGATGAGCATGGTACTGCTAACTGCAAGATTCGTGCTTCAAACTCACAAACCAGTTCTCAGAAACTCTACAGAGTCCCTATGAGCTGTAATCAACTCGCTAACACTCAACAACAACATATAGCAGAGCATCCAAGGAGCAAGCTTTAGACAACTTCTTAGCTGTAATCAAACACCTTAAAGAAATTAGTCACTGGGCTTGGGGATTTAGGATCACAGTCTCAGGGGACATCTAGGACCATTGGCAAAACAAATTCCCAAAAGACAGTATTCTACTTTGCTGAGTAGTGACTGGGATCTTAAAAGTTAATGAGAAGCTCTCTAAGATATATTTATTGTCCTTTTCCCACCTGGAGCAAAGAAGTGTGAAGAAAATCAAAGGTAGAAGGAAACCATCTCTCTAAAGAAATAACGGACCATGCAAACCTCATACTCCAATGTCCTCAGACCAGAAAAAGTAGATGTTGTCAGGTTACCACTATTGGGAACACAATAGAAGGTCTTGGATCAAGTGGGAGAAAAATGTGGAACAAAACTCAAAATCATAAAAAACAAATACCCACGCTCATCACCAATAAGGTGAAGTGAGGGAAAAACAGCAATGAAGCTGTGAGCTAAACCCTACAATGTTCAATAGACTCCTGTAAACCTGGGTGGAGACCTGGTTGGCCAGCAGTGTGGCAAGACCTGGGGACTCTTGGGCC
>NW_006408617.1:3205116-3220627 GCF_000296735.1 Chrysochloris asiatica
TGTAATGTATACCCTTTGGTTGGTTGATGATGCATGGAGGGGATTGTAACCATGGCAATGAAACGATATACGATAGGATAAATGTAAAACTAATGTTCTTCCATGTAAACTGTCACATAATTCACAATAAAACATTAAAAATAAATAAATAAAGTTAATGTTCTCCCATGTAAACGATTACATAATTCACAATAAAACATTTAAAAAACAAATACAAGTTTACTTGTCTGATGGAGACTAGTGGTTCCCTGAGACTATGGCCTTTAGCCACCCTTCAAGCCTTAAACTGAACTCACCCCCATTTCTTAACTTTCAGCCAAATAATAGGTCTATAAGTGAATGCTCATACTTTGGGCATGTTTTTAGGAAGGACCAGTTCCTAAAGACGGACATCATGCTTGGTAAACTGAAGGGTCAGTGAAAAAGAGGAAAACCTCCAACAAGATGGACCGACACAGTGGTAGCAACAATGAATTCTAACATGACAACAATTCTAAGGATGGCCCAGGACTGGGGAGTGCATAGGATTGTTATGAGTTAGTACCGACAACAACAAATAAATAAACAGTAATATCATGGAAGAATGCACTCTTTAGAAATATTCCCCATAAGAGACCAAAATTACAATCTTTACCCCAAACCAAAGTTTAGAAGACAGGAAGGAGCGGGTAAGAACGAATGGAAACAGTGGACACAGGGAAGAAGGGGAGCAAAAGGAATAAAGAAACAAATTTAGATTTGAACATGAATTCATAAAGATCCTTTTAAGAAGAAAATACATTTACATAAATTAAAAATAGGATGTCAGAATCCAAGTTGAAACTGGTTTTACATCTGTAAAATGTCATGCCTTACTACATATAAACCTCAAACTCTCTTTAATTGTATATTGGTGCTGAAAGCTGTGCCCAACTGTGCTGGGTATACTTTCATATAATGCTTTATTAAAGGTAATATAAAGAATGCTGTTTAAGAATCCAAGTGATAAAAGTCACTATGAGTCAGAACTGACTCAAAGGTAGTAAACCACAATATAGTATCATGAGAATTGATGTGCCATTGTAGGATAAGCACTTGACTGGTAATCAAAAGACCAGCAGTTTAAAACCACCAATACTCTTGCAAATCCTTTACAGGGTTGTTATGAGTCATAACCAACTCGACAGCACACAACAACACTGTTGCTGTTAGGAGCCATCAAGTCAAATCCAACTCATAGCGATCTTATGCACAACAGAACTTAATATTGTCTGATCCTGCGCCGTCCTCCCAATAATATGCACCTCACAATGATTCAATGATACCTCTAGCTCCACAATCTCTTCTGAATCCAGCTTGAGTTTCTGTCAGTTCTGTGTCAATGTAGTATTTCAGCTAATTTGAAATTATCTTCAGCAAAATTTTACTTTCATGTAATATTAATAATACTGTTCAATGTTTTCTGAACTCCACTGGGTCACCTCTCTTTGAAATAGGCATAAATATTAATTTCTTCCAGACTAAGATAGACTTGGAAGAAGGAGAAGGAGATTACTTCTGAATGTTTAGCCCCTGAAGATGTTATGAATAACAACTTGTTGTTGTTGTTGTTAAGTGCTGTTAAGTCGGTTCCGACTCATAACAACCCGGTATAGGATTTCTGAAGGGCAGCTGGTGAGCTTAAACTGCTGACCCTGCAGTTCAAACCAACTTTGCAGTCCAGCACATTAATCCACAGCACCACACCAGGACTTCTAACAACATTTAGTGTCTCATATATTAAGAATCTCAAAATACTAAAATGTTAACCTTTTGTTTATGAAGCTCATAAATGATTCATACATTTTTCACACCTAAGCTAAGGCTGTTGGTTTGATTTTAGATTTAATATTTGCTTATTTACAGTAACACATTTTTAGTATCTATAATAATTCTATTTGTCCCATGAATCTTGCTTTAATGTTAATTATTTTCTTTTGATTTTAAGAAACTGATCTTCATTTTGGTAATTAAGAAGAGTGAGTGATAACAGTCCTAGAAGATAAATTATGACAGACAAGAGTATAAACAAATAACACATATAAGAATTCATTGCTTCACTTTTTCCGAAACTTGATTTTGTGATATTAAAAACTCTATATTAGTTATATATCTCCAGTGTAAAAAACATGAAAAGGATTATAATACAAAAGATTGATCTTTTTGTTTTATATCCATGTTTTCTGACATTATTTTTTAACTAAGTGGAATGGATAACTTAAAAGTTCCCTATTGTCACAGCCAGAATGATCAGTTTGAGTTTTCCGTGGTTGATAAATGCATATCGTATAATTAATTACAATGAGATATATTCATTTAAAAGCCTTCATAAAACTATACTGCAAGTTTGGAAGTGATATCTGCTTGCTAATCGCATATTTAATTGAAACATTGACTATATACTGGCATATGTTTATATGTAGTCTTATTATACTTATTGTAAAAAATATATATGACCCTTAGAATACAAGGTGAGGTAAGAAAAATCCAGTTGTATCTGTTTGTGATTAACCATAAAGCTTCCATATGTGATATCTCTTTTTTAATTCAGGCTGTCTACAGTAACTTGATCAGGGGTATAATTACACCTTTCTTGAATCAAGAAAGTCAAATAATGTCAAAAACAATCACTTTCCTTGGAGATGTTTTGAGAATTTTAAGCTGAAAAAATTTGAGATAGCATGATGTTAACATCTTACTGAATAAAGCTGATCTAACATAAACTGCATGTTGAAAGGGTTGAAAACACTATGGTAAAATCATGCTGCAGGGAAACACTAGAAAAGTTCATGCGTATAATACATTTGTTGGCTCTTAGTTAGTGTCTAAACCATGTTGTCTTAAGTGTTCTTAGATTATTGATTGGCCTTGGCATACATTTCAGATATCCTTGGTCTTTATCCAGTTTAAAATAGTTTATTACCCTAGGAACTGATACAGTAATGGAATCAACCCAAGTTGTATCAAACTGAAACATAATACCTATCACAGTTCTTAAGAGTCATATTATCTAGACATCCCATTTCAGAACAAATAATCTGAGAAACAGGATAACATACCAAGATATAATAGATCATATAGCAAGCTTAGGTCTTTGGAGAACCAACAAAAAAATACCCAATTCCTTGGACCAATCTCATTTTTATATGTCCCTTTGAAGACAGTTAAATGCCTGGCTACTAAACACAATGTTGGCATTTTGAACACATACAATTGCTCTGTCACTTTAAGGACCTGACCCACGCCATGGAATTTTCAATAGCTTCATATGCATGTAAAAGTTGTACAATGAATAAGGAAGACCATAGAAGAATTGCTACATTTGGTTATGGTGTTGGAGGAGAATATTAAAAGTGCCATCTACTGACAGAACAAACAATTCTGTGTTGGAAGATATATAGGCATAATGTTCCTTAGAAACCATAATGACCAGACTTCATCTCTCATACTTTGGACATATTATCAGGAGGGACCAGCCCCTCGAGAAGGACATTATGATTGGTGAAGTGGAGTATCAGCAAAACAGAGGAAGACCCCAACGAGATGGATTGACATCATGGCAGCAGCAATGGGTAAACTATAGTAAAGATTGTGAGATTGGCTCAGGAGCGAGAGTGTTTCCTTCTGTTGTGCATAGGGTTGCTATGAGTTAGAACAGACTTGATGGCCCCTAACAACCTAACAACAAAATTGCTCTGTGAGCAAGGCAGGGGAGGGAGGATCTGGTTATCTACTTGCATGAAGATTTCCCCCACCCACTGCCATCAAGTCAACTGACTGATAGAGAACCTACCTAAAAATCTCAGTGAGGCAGTTGTATATATATATTTTTAATGTTTTATTGTGAATTATGTGATAGTTTATATGGGAGAACATTAGTTTTACATTCATCCTATCGTATATAGTTTCATTGCCATGGTTACAATCCCCTCCATGCATCATCAACCAGCCAAAGGTATACACTACAAGCCTGCGCCCTCCCCCCCCCATCCTCCCACCAGTCTTCAGCACACACCCCCTCTCCCTCTCTGTGTCTAAAGTCCCCAGCTGCTCCATCTCTCCACATCATCATCTCTGCCTCCAAGGTGGCAGTTGTATTTTGTTACATGGGAACACTATGAGTTTAAATTGACTCTACAACACTGAACAACAACATTAAAACAGTTTTTGAAAGTCAGTTATTATTCCAGGACACGAGTCAGTACAGTGGAATCTGAAATGATAGAACGATTTGCAGTATGAGATTAATTTGGATAAATGTCTAGTAGTTACAAAGATTGAAGTGAATAAAGCTACTATCAGAAACACCAAGTTAATGGAATTATCCAGGATGGGTTGTTGTTGTTGTTGTTAAATGCCGTCAAATTAGTTCTGACCCATAGCAACCCTGAACAGGGTTTCTGAGCCTGTAAATTTTTACAGGAGCAGAAAGCCTCATCTTTTTCCCGCGAAACAGTTGATAGTTTCGAACTGCTGACCTTGCAGTTCACAGCCCGATTTGTAACCACTACGCTACCAGAGCTCTTTATCCAGGATGTGTTAGAGTTAAGTTAAAGTAAAACAAACAGAATTGGAGCCAGGAAGTGAGGTTAGCATGGGGCATAGAATGCACAGATCCTAAGAAACTCAGTCATGATGTTTGTACCTAAGTTTGCTGCCTTTTAGTGTAAATGCCTTACATCTCTTGAATGTATGCATCATTTTCAAGCTGCTGTTGGACATGCACAATTAGACTTGATTCTAGTTTATAGCAAGATGCGTGTATCTGATAATCAGTATAGAATTCTTAAAACTAATTAGTGAAGATTTTCCTACACACATTGTGTATCCCATCACAAGCACATGCTGTTTCATATTTTTCAAATTACATTCTATTCAATGTCTACAAAATACAAATAACATATATGCAATCATCTGTATATTTGAATAAGTTATGTATCATGCATGTAGCACATTGAAAGTTTACTTTTCTTTCAAAACAAAAAACAATATAGTATGTACCTTTTAGGTTATTTCTATATAACAACATTTTTAAACACTTTTTAAACACTAATAATTTTAATTAAACTAGTAAAGTTTTTGTACTTACACATTATAAATTTGGACAAGATTTAAGGATCTTGTTTGACTTCACTTGTTTATGATTTTAGACATACTTAGACATACTAAAACTTCAGCAACAGACTACAGACCCTTTTGTTCATGTCTATCCCCTGTGTCTGTTTCTTTCTGCCTATCCATCCCATTCTCTCCCCATGAGTACCCAACATTAGCTGGAACTTTGGAAATGAAGAATTCAGTTTTAGACACTTGACAGAAAATATCTTCCCACCTCTTCTTACCGGCTTAAACTTGTGAAATTTATGACTGAGTGCTGTATAAGCAGGTTGTACATGGACCAGCCTAGGTTGTAAGTTGATTCCCCAGCTATAGAGGTCCTGCCCCGTTACTTGACATTCTTGATTCAAGCAGTGTGTAATTATAACCCTAATCAAGTTTCAGTAGTCAGTCTTTATAAGAATCAGAAGCTTGAATTTCATTGTCAACCATCATTTAATTTCCCAAGAAAAGGAGTGCTCAGAATGATTTTGCGAGGTTTTTTTTTTTTTTTTTTAATACCTCCCATTAGAAGTAAATTTGTTGCATTCTATATCAGCTAAGGTTTACATGGTATTCCCTGTCTGCACTAACTCACTGGCATCCTTATATAAATGCTTTCTAATGTTTTCAAGACTGTACATCTTTGTGGACTGAGTAGACTCTCTCATCTTTCTTCCATGGAGTAGCTAGTAGGTTTGAATTCCTAGTTGTGTGGTTAGCAACCCAATGCTTAACCCACTGCACCATTGGGTTGTCTGAACTGTTGATATTAAGTTATGTGAAGTCAGTTCCAACTTGCAGCAACCCTCTGCAGAACAGAATGAAACACAGCCATCCTCACAATTGTTTTCATGTTTGAGTCCATTGTTGCAACCACTCTGCCAATCCATTTTATTAAGGGTCTTCCTCTTTTTCATTGACCCTCTGCTTTGCCAAACATGATATGCTTTTCCAGGAACTTATGAGTCCTGAGGAAATATCCAAAGTATGTGAGACAAAGTCTCACCATCCACACTTCCAAATAGCATTCTAGCTGTATTTCTTTCAAGAAAATGTTTTTGTTATTTTGGCAATCCATGGTACTTTCAATATTCTTCTTCAACACCATACTTCAAATGTGTCAATCATCTATGTTTTTTCTTATAAATTGTCCAGCTTTTGCATGCACATGAAACAATTGAAAATACCATAATTTGGAACAGGCACACATTAGTCCTTAAACAGACATCTTTGCTCTTGAATACTTTAAAGAGGTCTTCTACGGCAGATTTGTCTAATGTACAATATCATTTTCTTGACTGTTGCTTTCATGTGTGTTGGTTGTGGATCCAAGTAAAATGAAATCTTTGATAACTTCCGAACGTTCTCCATTTATCATGATGTTATTTATTGGTCCAGTTGTGAAGATTTTCGTTTTCTTTACTGAAGGCTATAGTCTGATTTTCATACTCCCTGAGCATGAAGCAGATTTTACATGGACCAGCCTAGGTTGCAAGTTGATTCCCCAGTTTTAGAGATCCTGCCCCTGTCCTAAGTAAAATAAATGAAAGATCAGTCTTTCTTACTAAGTTACTGCAGAAATGAAATGATTTCTGGTGCACTGAAAATATTTACTCTTAAATACCTGTCTAGTCCAATTAACTGAATATTACATTTGTTATTATGTTCTAAATACAATTGGGGTGGAGTAATGCATAGATTTCAGGGTTGTTTGCTTCTCAGCATGAACAAATTTATTCACTTATTGTTTGAGATGAGTTCTGATAGAGGTTTGGGAAAAGAAGTGGGAAGGTTGACCAAGGACAAGACAATTTTGCCTTTCACCAGCTTATGTTGCAGTAATTTTGTCAAGAAAAATATCTATGATGGGCTCTGGGTACCCAGTATATGGGCTTTTCTGATTGGGCATTCTTTAAAGAAAACAATTTACCCTAGTATTTACCTCTAGGGATAAAGATGTGTCCCTAGAGAAGGAAGTTCCACTGGCAGAAATCTCCATCTATCACCAATATTTATTCCACTATCTGCACAGCAGAGTACTTGGTGTCCCAGAGTTGAAGGAGCTTAAGATTTGTTACTCTTTATAACATTATTTGTCTGTTGTGATAATACTGCTTTTTGAAAGGTCATAGTTTGTGTTTTACCTTGTGATCTCTGTGTTTCTAAATTATTTTCTTGATGATAAAAATCCTATTCTAATTAAAAATTTCTCTTTAGAGCTGTTAATCATTATAAAATTTTAGGAAAATGTTATGCTTACCATATTAAAATTATGCAGAGAAAGTTATGAGACAATGGTTGTTTATGATGTTAGAATCAGATTTTGTATAATGCAAATGTATAGACAAATGTAAGTCTATATAGTTGAGATTTATCAACTGTTGCAAATCTCCCAATAGCGTATAATTATCAGGTAATTTGAGCACACATTTTAGTCAGACTATCTGGTTTCAAATACTAGTTTTAGTACCTATTGTTAATATGACCTTGGATAAGTTATCTGACCTCTTTGTTCTTTAGTTTCTTCATCTGTAAAATGGGAATGATACCAATGGTATATGAACCATAGGGTTGTTGTGAGGTTTAAATAAGTTAACCTTTGTAAGACAGAGCAGTGCTGGACCCACTGAACGTAATTACATCAGTGACTGTCAAATAAATAAACTGGGAGATACTAAATTCTAATAATATCCATTTACTCTTTAAATTTTTCCTATCAGTTTATATCATTACAACTTCATAATACTTAGTCCTCAAAATGATATTTCAAATGACAAATAGTATTCTTGAAAATGATGCTGGAATACTTGTAAAATAATGTTCTCACAACTTACACAATATGAGAATTAAAATAAAAACAATCAACCATTTTTTGGGCAATTTTAAAATTAGAACCACAAGTTGAGAGTTGCCTTTAAGAAGCTCCTTTAGTACCCATGCTTAGAAATGGATGAATATGATTCTTTGAGAGAAACAATTCCATTGCCATATTTAATGCGATACTCAACTGACACACTTCTGACGTCATATGAGATGCTTATCTGGAAGATTATTGATTCGAGCTGACATGTAGAATCTATAACTATTGAATTTATATTGTTATTAAAATTAGTATGGTATAGTGTCTTATCCACTCTACTGCAGGAGTGTAGTAAAAGAATTAAACTGTTAAGGTGGTCTCCTTGCTTGATAACTAGAAAATGTTCATGGATTCTTGTTTAAATCAGTAGTTCTTTATATGTGCCAAGGAAATTTATTACATGGTAGAATTACTAAGTAGTTCCCTATCCTGAATATCAAATGCAAGGAAACATAGACTCATACATTTAATGATTGATGTTTTGAATACTAATATGAATCAAATTACATTTATTAACATTTGAATTCATGCCACATGAAATCACATCTATAATTAAGGAAACCTCTCACCTATCTTTTTTTTTTTTTTTTTTAATAATTTCGTATGGTCACAGTGAGCCTTAAAAAGTACAACTAGAAATTTTCTGCAAAAGCCTATGACAAAACCACAAACTTTACAGCAGAAATTTTGTAAGACCCCAACTTTAGCATATTTGGTTACATATCCACTAGAGAATGACTTAACCATTTAACTGTTAATTTTTTTATCTGCAAAATAGAGATGGTGTAATGTAGTGTCTGTATAGTTATCAGCTGGGAGCAACTATCTGGTCTTGTATATTTGACATCATGTCTATAAAGGATGAAATTTGTTGATCAGATGTTCTATCTATATCACTATGCTTGGATAGTATCATGTGAATAGCATTATAAATCTAATGGTTTTTATACAAATCAAGGTCTGGTAGACATCAATAATCAGAAAGGAGATATTTGTGAATTTATAAGATAAATTACCACTATGTTAAACTGTCCATCCACTTGATTTCTCAATGGGAAAAATATTGTACACACATGATAACCAGAAGAAAGAGAATACACACTGAAATATCCTCCTTTGGGATCCGTTTGACTCCAGTAATGATGATCAATGCTTTGGATGATGGAAGAGAAAGTATCCTTATTAGATTTTCTCAATAATCTGGTTAGACAGGAAAAAAGAGGAAATTAATTCAAAAGGAATTTGACAAATAAGAAATGACCTGTCAACAAAAGTTTATAACAGGGCAAGTACAAAACAAGTATTAGGCTCAGACTATCAATAATCTGATAAAAGATAGGAATCGTCAGAATTAGTGGCCAGAACTAGACCTAAGGATCAAAATAAGGTGAATATGAGTCAGTAATGTAGTACTGTAACTGTTCAAAATGTGCCTATTGAATATTAGGGCATATGCAATAGTACAGACAAATATTATCGAATAGATGAAAAATAGACCTAATCAAGGAAAGGTTAAATAAGATCATATGGTCCCCTAAAATCAAAGGCTAAGCAGAGGTTTGTTCACCTTCAAATATCTGTGTACCACCTAGTTATTACATTTTTGCAAAGCTAGTCCACAGAAATAATTTTATTAAATTGTACTACCAATACCATTTTTTAAAATATGGTCTATATTAGGTAGAACTGATTGGGAAATAAGGAAACTATCCTAGTCATCAAAATATTAAAAAATAACTTCCCCCAAACTGAGAATTAATCAGTTTCTAAAAAAAAAAAAAAAAAAAAAAAGACTACCTTTTGAATTGAAGGACACCAGTGATTTTACTTCTCTCCTATCAATTACAAATCTATACCCACTGTCATCATATTGATTCCAACTCATAGTAAATCTTTACAGGAGCAGACAACCTCATCTTTCTCCTGTGGAGCTGCTGATGGGTTTGAACTGCTAGACTTGTGGGTAGCAGTCTAGAGCTTATACTACAGTACCACCAGGGAGCCTTTCTATTGGAAACATTCAAATCACTACATTTGCTCAGCTACTAGGTTCAGTCACTATTCATATTCTAACTATGTCCCCTCTACCCAAATACAACATTAAATGACTGCCATCTTTGATATTACTTTCAAAACTAAGGTATGTCTTTTAATATACCCTGATTTTCTACCACAACTCATGCATTTTGTCAGCTATGAATTTAACTAAAATTCTTTGCAACAATTCATATTTATAATGTGTAATATCATAGCCAGGATGGCCAGACTTCATCTCTCATACTTCAGACATATTATTAAGAAGGACCAGCCCCTGGAAAAGTGCATCATGCTTGGTAAAGTGGAGGGTCAGTGAAAAGGAGGAAGACCCCAAAGAGATAGATTGGCACAGTGGCAGCAGCAATGAGCTCAGGTATAGCAACAATTGTAAGACTGGCACAGGACCCAACAATGTTTCCTTCTGTTATGCTTAAAGTCTCTATGAGTCAGTACTGACTCAATGGCATGGAACAACAGCAAAAAACAACATCTCTTATAATCAGTTTCATTTATTTAGCACTTTATATGTAAGGTATATCTGCAGTTTTCTTCCATTTGTCTTGAACCTACTTTAAAAAAAAAAAAAAAAGTTCTGGTTATATAATTCCACTAAAATATCTATCCTCTCCTTTCAAATATTTATTACAATATTTTTTGCATTTATTTTTCAAGGTATCAGAACCTTTCTATTTTTCATTATTTACAGTCTACAATCTTTGTAATTTTGTCTCATTTTCTTAAGCTTCCTTGAGAGTGTGGTAACTGTCAATACATATAGTTCATTTCCTCTTGGGTTTTACTTCATTCAGAATTTGCATAAAAAAGGACAGGTGTAGCATTGGGAAAGTACATTGCATTTAATTCACTCTGGTGTTGTTGTTAAGTATTGTCAAGTCAGTTCTGACTCATAGTGACTCTGAGTATCAATGCTATAAATCTTTGCATGAGCAGAGATCCTTATCTTTTTCTAGTGGAGTGGCTGGTGGGCTCAAACCATCCACATTGTAGTTAGTTGTTGTTGCTAGGTGCCACTGAGTTGATACTGACGTATAGTGACTCTACATACAACAGAATGGAACACTGACTGGTCATGTGCCAACATCACAATTGTTGCTATATTTGAGCCCATTGCTGCTGCCACTGTGCCAATTCATCTTTGTATTTAGTAGTCCAGGGCTTATCCTACAGGGTCACCATGCTCTCCTAATTCCTTTAATTCACTACACACATTGTAATATTCCGGACATTAGGGATATGACAGATTGGCCCTATCTGAGAAGTATAAGATTGCATATATTCAGTACAGTCTTCATTTTCTCTGGTCCAAGACCAACCATCATCATATGATTTCATCATTTCTTCACAATATAAATATCTTCCAATTTTTTTTCTAGACCTTTCTTCAAAGAGGAACTAGCTATCATTTGAACCCATCTTACTCCATCTCTGATTGCTGTTTTCTTGATTGGAATATCATTTGCTACATTATAATATCATTATCATATGAAAAGAAGTCCATAGCTCATGCATCAAGATTGGGGTCTACACAGCTCAATCTCAAGTCCATGTAGTATATTACTCCATTTTGAAAAGCTCACATATGTTTTTATTTATACTCACTTTTGCTGTTCCAAGAATGTATGTATTATTTAATCTCCTTATAATATTATCTTTTCTCTACAATGGCTTGCAAATCTGCATAGTTCCTAAATTCACAGCCCTAATAACATTAACTTCTAATAATTGTTGTTGTCAAGTGCCATTGAGTCAGTTCTGACTCATATTGACCCTGTATAGGGTTTCCAAAGAGCAGTTAATGGGCTTGAATCACCAACCATGTGGTTAGAAGTCCAGTGCTGATTCTACAGCATCACACCAGGACTCCAAGAAAGCGATATTGTTGTTAGGTGCCATCGAGTCAGTTCCAATTCATAGAGATTTTATGCACAACAGAAAGTGATAGCTATTTGTAGCTTTCTCATTCACTAATTGGTAATTGGCTCATTTACGAATGAGCTAAAGAAGTCCATGTAAACCAAAATATGATCTTGAACATATCCCACCTGAATTTAGAGACCATCTCAACAACAGATTTGATACATTAGATACTAATGACCAAAGATCAAAAGAGTTTTGGGATGACATCATGCATGAAGAAAACAAAAGGTAATCTAAAAGACATAAATAAGGACAAAGGGAATGTTGGAAAAGACTCTGAAACATGCTTTCAAAAATAGAGAAACTGAAGTGGATGGAAGAAATGATGAAGTAGAAGAGCTGAACAGAAAATTTCAAAGGACACATTGAGAAGACAAAGTAAATAATTATAATGAAGTGTGCATAGACCTGGCATTAAAAGCCAAAAGAGATGAACACACTCAGCATTTCTCAAGCTGAAAAAACTGAAGAAAAAAATTCAAGTTTCGGGTTGCAATGCTGAAGGATTCTATAGGAAAAATATTGAATGATGTTGAAACATCAAAAGAAGATGAAAAGAATATTCAGTCACTGTACTAAAAACAATTGGTAGATATTCAATCATTTCAAGAAGCACCATATGACAAAGAATCAATAGTATGAAGAAGTCCAAGTAGCACAGAAGCACAAAATGAATTGATGGAATACAAATTGAAAAGTTTCAATAAACTGATGCAGCACTGGAGGTGCTCATTCATCTAGGTCAAGAAATTTGAAAGAAAGCTACCTGGCCAAATGACTGGACATCTAACTGGGTAACTAGTTGAAATGTGCACATAAAGAAAGGTGGAAATCATCAAGAACAATGTTATTAATATCACATGTAAGTAAAATTTGGCTAAAGATAACTAAAAATTGACAGGGAGCTGCTTGAAATTTAAGCTGGATTTAGAAGAGGATGTGGAACTAGGGATATCATTATTGATGTCAAGTGAATCTTGGATGAAAGCAGAGAGTACAAGAGAGATGTTTACTTGTGCTTTATTGTATATGCAGACATTCGACTGTGTAGGTCATGAAAAGCTATGAATGATATTGCAAAACTAAGTATTCCAGAACACATAATTGTGTTCATGTGGAATCTGCACTTAGACCGTGAGTCAGTTGTTCACACAAACCAAGAGGATACTCAATTGTTCAAAATCAGGAAATGTGTGTGTCAAGGTTGTATCATTTTACCACACTTATTAAAATTTGTATGAACAAGTAATCTGAGAAGTTGGGATATATGAAGAAGAATATGGCTTTAGGATTAGAGAAAGAGTCATTAGCATCCTTTGTTATGCAAATGACACAACCTTGATTGCTAGAGGAAAGTTGTTGTTAAGTGCTGTTGAGTCATTCTGACTCATAGCGACCCTGCATATGGTTTCCAAGGCTGTAAATCTTTACAGGAGCAGAAAGCCTCATCTTTCTCCTGCAGAACAGCTGGTAGTTTCAAACTGCTGACCTGAAGGTTCACAGCACGATTTGTAACCACTATGCTACCAGAGCTATGCTAGAGGAAAAGAGAAGTTGAAATACTGATGAAGATCAAATACTCCAGTCTTTAGTATGGATTGCACCTGAACATAAAGAACACAAAAATCCTCACAGTTGGACCACTAAATAGCATTATGATAAATGGAGAAAAAAAATAATTGTTTTCAAAGATATTAATTTTCATGGAAACACATCAGTGTTCATGAGGCAGCAGTCAAGAAATCAAACAATGTATTCCATTAGGCACATCTGCTGCAAAAGACCTCTTTAAAGCATTCAGGAGCAAAGATACCAATTTGAGAAATAAGGTGTGCCTGACCCATTTGAATTATGGTGTTGTCAAAGAATATTGAAAGTACCATAGACTTCCAGAAGAACAAACAAATCTGTCTTGGAATCACAGCCGGAATGGTTCTTAGAAATGAGGATGTCGAAACTTCATCTCTTCGATTTGGAAATATTGTCACGAGTTATCTGATAATGAGTTGGAGAAGGACATCATGCTTGAAAAAGTTGAGGGTCAGCAAAAAAGAAGACCCCAGTGGAATCCTGGTGTGGCGCTGTGGGTTAATGAGCCAGACTGCAAAGCCATTTGAACTGCAAGGTTGGAGGTTCAAGCTCACCAGCTGCTCCTTGGAAACAGTATACAGAGTCACTGTGCATTGGAACTGACTCAATGGCACTTCACAACAACAGTGAGATGCATTGACACAGTAGAAGCAGCAATGGGCTGAAATATAAAAATTGTGATGGTGGTGTAGGAGCAAGCAGTGTTTCTTCCTGTTTTTCATAGGGTCACTGTAAGTTGGTACCTACTAGAGGCCATCTAACAACAACAACAACATTTTGATGGATCTCAAATATACAAAAATCTGTGTCTGCTCTCACCTCATCAAAGTTTTGGGTAATCCTGTCTAGGGGGTCTGTGAAAATTATCGTAGTAATTTTTTCAGTTCTTTTTGTGTATGATATTTAAAATTCTCAGAGTTAAAAAACAATTAAGGCACAAGTTGAGTCTTATCTTTTGTTTCTTCAATAAAATATATTTACAAACTTGATACATATCTATGACTTTATTCCTCTGATTTTGTTGTTTTTAAGTGAAATTAAATAGGTTCCATCTTATAGAGCCCTTGTACGTAGGATTTCTGAGAAATGGCTGGTAGGTTTGAAGCATCAGCCTTGGAGTTAGCATACCAGTGTGTGTCCTACAGTACCATACCAGGAGCTCTTTACTCATTTACGCTTTAAAGTGTTTCATTTCTTTTTAACATTAAACTCCATTATTTTGATATATAGTAAAAGATTAGGCTCTAATAGTTCAATGAGCCTCTGATTTATTTTTTTCCTGAAAATTGACACTTCTTTTAGTTAATTCAAATCACGTCAGTAGGATTTAATTAAGTAGTTGCTGCTTAATACATGTCTAGGTAACCTGCCAGTTTGTAATACTGAGGTGGCTTCCATGTTGCTGTGATGCTGGAAGCTATACCATAGGTATTTTTAATACCAGCAGGTAGACAGTTTTCAACTGAACTTCCAGACTCAGTAAAGGAAGAAAGAGAGCCAGACTACTTCTGAATATTTAACTACTGAAAACCTTATGAATAATAGTGGAACACTATAAGATAGCACCAGAATATAGAATATTGAAACATGATTAATAGCACCAGAACATTGTCAGATACAGTGCCAGAAGATGAGCCCCTCAGGTTGTAAACCACTCAAAATATGACTGGGAAGACATGCCTCCTCAAGGTACTGCTGATTGTGACGACGGGAACAGAGTAAAGCTTTCAGGACCTCCATTTGCTAATAGGGCATTATTCAAATTGAGGAGATAGAATTGTAATTATCTAATTAAATGGAGACAATATTTGACATAAATTCAATATCCATTTCTGTTGCTTTGTTTTTTTTTTTTCTTAAAAAAACAAACCTCAGAAAATTAAACATGGAATGAAATTTTCTCAAGGCGATTAAGCTGATCTTTGAAAAACATATAAGTAATATAATTTTTGTTGTTGTAAGTGTTGT
>NW_006408617.1:3221948-3235889 GCF_000296735.1 Chrysochloris asiatica
AGAGTGCTCCTTGCAGGCCAGGATGGCCAACCTTCATCTCTCATACTTCGGACATATTGTCAGGAGGGACCAGTCATTGGAGAAGGATATCATGTTTGGTAAGGTGGAGGGTCAGAGAAAAAGAGGAAGACTCCAGCGAGATAGATTGGCAAAGTGGCAGCATCAAAGGGCTCAAGCATGGCAATGATAGTGAGATTGGCCCAGGACTGGGCAGTGTTTCGTTCTGTAGTACAAAGGGTCACTATGAGTCGGTACTGACCAGATGGCACCTAACAACAATGACAATAAGACAGAGTAGAACTGCCTGTGCCCCATTAGGCTTCCAAGGTTGTAATTATTTCCTGAAGTAGATTGACACACCTTTCTCCCACAGACAGGTTAGTGAATTTGAACTATCAGCCTTTTGTTTAACAGCTGACTGATTTGACCACTGTGCTACCAGGAATCACTATATGACAGCAACAGAAAGTAAAAATTTAAAATTAAGGATATTTGAAGTAACAGCAAGACTATTAAATAATTAGAGACAATTCTGTAAGAACTAGCAAGAAGGAACGATGTGTTATGGAATATTACTTGTCAATAAATCTAACGAAGAACTAAAACATGCTAAACATTGATAAAAGTGGAAATAAGACGCATTCATAAAGAAACTAGAATAGTGTTTGCCACTATTAAGGTGGGTGGGGGAAATGGGAATGAGGAGTGACTGATAATGGGCATGGGATTTCTTTGGAGGTAATGAAATATGTCTAGAACCTAATTATGATGACTGTACAATTATGTGAATAGACTAAGAAATCACTGAACTGTACACTTCAGAAGGGTGAATTTTATAGCACATGATTTGTATCTCAGTAAAGTTGTTATTATACAAGGGTATAATAACAACTTCAGCAAGCAAGGTTGTATCATCTGCATATTGCAGGTTGTTAATGAGTCTACCTCCAATCCTGAGGCCACGTTTTTCTTCATAGAACCCAGCTTCTCTTATTATTTGCTCAGCATACAGGTTGAATAAGTAAGGTGAAAGAACACAACCTTGTCGCACACCCTTCCCAATTTTAAAACATTCAGTGTTCCCATGCTCTGTTCGTACAACTGCTTCTTGGTGAGGGCACAGATTCCTCAGAAGTACAATTAAGTGTTCTGGAATACTCATACTTCTCAATGTTTTCCATAGCTTGTCATGAAGAGTCATTGGTCCTGCAAAATTCTGTCATGGGATCTCCCACAGCATTTCTATCACTAAAACCATATTTTCCAATTATTGATCCTCCTTGTTTGTTTCCAACTTTTATGTTCTGCATCACTAGTAATTATCAATACATCTTGATTATATGGTTGATCTATTTCAGACTGAAAAAGTTGGTAGAATTCTTCAAGCTTATGATCACTGCCTTTAACGGCTGGGCATAGATTTGAATAACAGTTGTATTAATTGGTCATCCTTGTAGGCATATGGGCATTATTTTTTCACAGACTGAATTGTACTTCAAGTAGATTAAAAAAAATATTTTTATGATGAATGTGACAGCATTTGTCTTCCATTTGTCATTCACAACAGTTAACCAAGTATTTATCAGTTTCAAAATGGCCAATATCAGTCCATTTCAACTTACTAATGCCTAGGATATTGATGTTTATGAGTTCCATTTATTTATTGACAACCTTCAATTTTCCTAGATTCATACTTTTTACATTCCATGTTACAATTATTAATGGATATTTACAGCTGTTTCTTCTCATTTTGAGTTGTGCACTATCAGCAAGTGAAGGTCCCAAAAGCTTTACTTGTCATCACGGTCGATTCTACTTTAATGAGGTGGCTCTTCCCCAATCGTAGCTTGAATACCTCCCAACCTGAGGGACTCATCTTCCTAAACTGTCTGACAGTATTCTGGTACTCTTCATCATGCTTCGATATTTAATATTCTGGTGCTGACAGTATTTCACTGATATTCATAAGGTTTTCAGTGACTAAATATTCAGAAGTAGTCAACCTCTCCTTCCTAGTCAGTCTGGAAGCTTAGCTGAAATATGTCCACCATGGTTGACACTGGTGGTATTTACATTACTGATGACATAGCCTCCAAAGTCACAGCAACATGCAAGTCACCACAGCAGGACAAACTGTGGATTATTTCTACTGATACATATTTAATAAAATGAGAGATAAATTTCAAAATATGTTGTTGTTAATAAGTGCCGTCGAGTCATTTCCAACTCATAATGACCTTGGGCAGAGTTTCTAAGGCTGTAAATCTTTCAGGGATAAGAATGTCTCATGTTTCTCCTATGAAGTGGCTGGTGGGCTCAAGCAATCAACCTTGTGGTTCAAAGTCTACTGCCTATCCAATATTATTAATAATATTATTTAGTGCCAAGTGATAAAAAATGAAATTTTTTGATACGTTATTTTATTTAATTCCTACAACTCAAAGAATGTTATTATTACTATCATATGATTTAGTAAATTGAGGGTGAGAGATAAGTAAAGTAACATGTCCAAAGGTTGTTAAATCACATAACTAGAAAGCAATTAGATCATTAAGCTTAAATTTGACTGACAGCAGAGCCTTCATTTTGCTTTGCAAAATGTATAAAGAAGAGGAATATTTTATTTATTATCTTTTCTAGTTTTAAAATTCAGATGATGTTTGGTTTATTCAAATATTTACTAAGATTTATCAATAATATTAAAAATATTGAGTCATTCTGTTCTACTGAAATATGGATCAAAATAAAACTCTAGAGATATTTGGGGTAGAAATCGAGTTATAAAAGCTTACTTAAATTTTTAGAATTGTAATTAATTCTTTTTTCTTTTAGAATAAGCTGCAGGTAATATTAAGAGTTATAATTAATTGTTAATTCTTATTTTAACTTACACAATTTTGTTTTTATAAACTGAGCCCTAAATATGAAATAAGTTTTTTTCCCCCAGCTTCCTCTAGATCATTTATTTTGCTTCAGTTTTAGAAATATTTTCTATTTAGTAAGAATTGTTGTTGTGTGCCATCTTCTTTTATTTTTTTAAATGTCCGTTGTTGTTGCTGTTGTTGTTAAGTGGCCTAGAGTTGATTTTGACTCATAACAACCCTGTATAGGGTTTCTGAGGAGTGCCTGGTGAGTTTGAACCACCAACCTTATGGTTCAAACCGAGCTTGCAGTCCAGCACATTGACCTGCAGTACCACACCAGGACTCCTAAATGTCATAAGCACAGGACAAAAAGAAAAACTATTTTTTATACACAGATTCCTTTTTGGGATACTCTTCATAAAACAATGCATTAAATCATATTAAAATTATCTTATTTACTAGTTTGGAGTCATCATTCGAAATAATCAGTTTTCATTTATTTGCAAAGCTCTGTGTGTGTCTGTTTTAACTTAATTTTTTACCAGATTTTGTTGCCATTTCAGTGTTATTTGCACATTAGAAGACATTGGACATACTGAGGCCAATCTTCATTACCAATAAATCAGAGTTTCTCATTAAGAGCTAATGAGCTTTTATATTGTTCCTCTGATTATTACCCCTGTTCCATTTGTAAAGGAAAACATTTCATCTGTTTTATTCTCTTGCCCAATCCTACCTTCCAGGACCTGAGTGCTTTTATGGAACAAAAACTTGCTTTCTTTACTCTTTGAAAATGAAAACAGTTTGTGTTTCAATTCTTAAGAATGTTGCTTCTTAACTCATCTAGAGGTAAGTTTGAATCCAAGCTCTTCCCTTTATTGTCCGTGTAATATTACATAATTTGTTTCATGTTTTTCTGTGTCAGTTTCCTACCTCTAAATGATAATAGTACCTACACTACTGGCTTGTAGCTAGGATTAAATGATATCATCAATGCAAAGTGTTGAGCACATTGCCTGGCACATAGCAAGTGCTTAATGCATAGCTGTTATTTTAGCATAGTGAGCTAACTCTTTCAAGGAATTTGTGATATCATTTTAGTTGTTTTCTTCTCCAGTTGGAGGCTATCTAAAGCAAGCCTCCTTTTTATGAATGGAGAAGAAAATATAAAAACGTCTCCCAAATATGTAGATTTATTTCTGCTTTTGTTTTTGGTAGAATAAGTCCTTGGGTGGTACAAACAGTATGCTCTCCATCATTAACCTAGAATTGGTGGTTTGACCCTACACAATGACTCTACAGTCAAAAAGGCCTGGAGCTCTGTTTCCATCAGGATTACAGCCAGGAGGATCCTCTGGATTGGTACTGCTCTGTAACACAAAGAGCCACCAAGAGCTGAAATCAACTTGACAGCAGTGGATTTGGTTTAGTGAGAGATAGCAATGTTTTAAAGATAATTTTTAAAGAAAAGAGAAACATGACAATATTTTACAAGTAATTTATCCTTTGCAGCTAAGGCATTGGATAATAGGGAAAGGAACAGTCTCATTAATGAAATGATTTAAGATTGGAATCTAGTTGAGGAGGAATCCCAGTAATAGACAGAACCCTCTGCTTTGTACTGAGAAAAGAGAAAAACTTTTAACTGTATCTCAACTTGAGTTAAATCAAATAAATTAATAACCTATGGGACAACACAGTAACAAAAATGGAATCTCTTGCTATTAGAGCTACTGACTTACTTTCAATTACCCAGTCTTAGTATTTATTTACTTGAGTAATAATAGTAAAATAATAGTAAAAATTAAAATAGAAAAGAACTCCTAACCCCAAAACAATAATGCTTTTTCTTCTTTGTATTCTTCACCAGGCAGAACATAATTGAGTTTCTCCTAGTTTCTGATAACTTGTTTCAGTAAATACTGACTCTGAAGGGAGTCAAAGATAGAATCATTTAAAAAAGTAACCATTTATCCTTTTGTTCATTATTAAAATAATGACACAAAAGGTACTAATTATATCCTGGTTATTTGACTATGCATATTTCATTGTGTTCTGAATCCTGAACTATTTCTTATCATCAGGAGAAATAAGACCTCAAACCCATTCTTATATTCAGATGAACTATAATAAGGAATAAACAGCCCACAACTCAGAATCAGGAGATTGTAGCTCTCATATATAGCTTTGAATAACTATGTTTAACCAATTAATTTAAGTACAATGATTTTACAAAAGAGTTCTCTCAAACATAAAAAATAACCATTTGTCCTCACCTCACAAAGATTTATACTTACTAACTAATATAATCTGTTGAAATTTCCTCCTTGACAGTAGAGAAAATGTTCACTGAACAGAAAGAAAAAAAGGAACACCATCAGGGTCCATATTTGGCTAAAAATTAAATTATTTTACTTATGTGTTATGAAATGCCAACACATTTCTATTCTGCATGAATAATCTATGAGAAATTTCCAGAAGATAGAAGTGGTTGATTCAGGACCAGGTTCATAACTATCTGAGAAAACAAGATTAAAAGCCTTCTCACCTCAAATCATCTTCATTATTTCAGAATCTAAATGGTCACATTAGAGAATCAACCCATTGAATAAGCAATGTTCTTTTTTCTCATATTTAAAAATAAAAGGAGTCCTAGTAGTTATTGACACATTGGGGAAGATTGCCTTTGGTTTCAGAAGGCTTCAGTACCCAGAAACACAAGATGTGGGTGTTAGTTCATAAAAAAGATATAAAGTGAGAACTTTTGTTATGTGCCGTGGAGTCGGTTCCGACTCGTAGTGACCCTGTACAGGGTTTCTGAGGCTGTAAATCTTTACAGGAGCAGAAAGCCTCATCTTACTCCCACGGAACAGCTGGTAGTTTCGAACTGCTGACCCTGTGAGTGAAGTGAGAGTAGAAACCTAAAATATACAAGAAGAGACACAAAAGATGGCTACCGGATTTCTTTATTTTATCATTTTTGCTTAGAATCACCAGGAAAAGACACCATCATATATTTGGAAGTATGAGTATCCTGGAGTATTTCTACTGAGTTTTGCCTTCTTCCAATCCTGACTCTTATACAAGCAATCACATTGCTCTGGAAATGGATGAATAAAGCAAGTGACAGTTCTGCTAAAGAACTTAATCATGGAAATTAGCAGACTTCTCAAATGCACAGGCTAAATCAATGGAGCAAGCCACCTTTATGCAGGTTTCATAAATCCGTTTTATATATCCTATTACAAATCTGGCTTGGTCTGAGGAATAACAATTATAATAATGGAATCATAGTTGCAGTAACATATGGATTACTATGTGCCTTTGGTATGCATTACCTAATTTAATATCTCCAACAGCATGAATTTGCATGGATTATCTCATTTAATGTTCACAACTGCATAGTCTATCATGTGTTGATTTTATTTAATGTTCATAGCAACTCAATGGCTGAGTACTATCTTTATTCTGTATTTTAACAAGAAAACTAAATCTAAACAAGTTATAATACTTTCCCAAGGTTACTGGGCTAATAAATGGGGAAACTTCTGCTGAAACCAGTAGTGCCTATTTCTAGACTATGAGCTTTCAAAAGACTAGTTCTAAGTACATATTTACCTCTTAAAAGAAAACTATTATAATGTGCTTATATTATTATTATACATATAATAATATAAGGTACTTATGTTATTATCTTTATCTTGAGAATAATGTATTGATGATGAAGGTATGAAATACTAGTATAGAGTTCCAAAAGAATGTGTCAAATCTTTTCTTAAAATGCTAGATAGGTTGGGTGATCAATATTAATTATAGTAGCTAATGCTAATGAATATCAATTATTTTCCAGACACTGCACAAAGCATTTACACATAAACTACCATGTGAGGCAGATGATTTTATTTCCATTTTCGAACTAAGAAACAGACTCAAAGAAGTCAAATTCTTATCTAATAAAAGATGCATGCAGAATTTAAACCCAAATTGTTTTTAAATGAAAGCCACACTTTTCACTCTGCTGTGGTACCACCAAAAGGCATATATTATTCAAACTCACCTATGCAGGACATCTTTGAAGAAAACTTGAATTAATCAGAGTCTCAAATTATTCTAGGATAGGAAGACTCAATATTGTAAGGGTGCCAATTCTCCTTAAATTAAGCTCTAAATTTAATGAAATCGCAATCAATATTCCAACTGGAGGGCAGAAGCAGGTCAGAGAGGTGATAGCTATCGGGGAACAGTTTTCAACTCAATATAAAAAGCCTCTTCTATGAGCTAGAAATACCCAAAAATTGGAATAGAACTGTGAGATAGTCAACCTTCTGTCACCATAAGAAGTCCAATGTAGGAGAAATTGACCACCTGTTGAGGTATCCTCAGAAAGTATCAGAGCACTATCATTTCTTTAGAATTTACATCCTAGCACTGAGCTATCCATTATCATCTTTTAGCTAATTTTATTGCCACACTTCCCTAGTTTTGATACAATATAGTTAATATCGGTTAAGAGCAGGGATTGTGCCCTACGTATCCACCTCCCACCTCACTTCATTTCATCCCTCTGTTGTTAGCTGCTGTGGAGTTGTCTCTAACTCACAGCAACCCTATGCACATTAGAACAAAACACTGCACAGTTCTGCACCATCAGCACAATTGCTAGGTTTAAGTCCATTTTTGCAGTCACTATATCAGTCCATCTCTTTGATGTCTTCCTCTTTTTCAATGACCTTCAACTTTACCAAGCATGATGTCCTTTTCCAAGAACTGGTCCCTTCTGACAACACATCCAAAGTATGTGAGATGAAGTTTCACTATCCTTTCTTCTAAGGAGCATTCTGGATGTACTTCTTCCAAGACAGATTTGTTCGTTCTCTGGCAGTTCATCGTACATTCTATATTCTTATCAGCATCGGAATTCCAAAGCATAGTTTCTTCTCCATTCTTCTTAATTCATTTTCCAGCATTCACATGCGTATGAGGTGACTGAAAATACCATAGTTTGGCTTAGACCCATCTTAATCCTCAAAGTGATGTCTTTGCTTTTTAATACTTTTAAGAAATCTTTTGCACGATATATGCCTAATGAAATGTCATGTGATTTCTTGTCTGTTGCTTCCTTGAGCACTGATTGTGGTTCTAAGTAAAAAGAAATCCTTAACAGCTTTTATATTTCTTCCATTTGCCATGATGTTTTTTGGCCCAACAGGATTTTCATTTTCTTTGTATTCAGCTCCAATCCATACTGAAGGTTGTATTCTTTGATCTTCATCAGTAAGTTCTTCAAGTCCCCACCCTCTTACTAAGACAATGTGAGAGAAGTCCTTAATTCCCAAGGAGTTAATTTTCTAAAGTACAAAATGGGAAACAGTAAGATCTCTCTTTGTGTTGTTTTAAGATTATATATAATTAGATTGAAAGAACATTGGCACATCACAGATCACATGTTAAGCTATAGTAAGTGGGAGATATTATTGCTATTATTGATATGGATAAACTGAGACTCACATGGAGATATGTCTCAGGAAATAGAGTAAATATTCAATTCAACCATTGTTGTTGCTAGGTTCCATTGAGTCGATACCGACCCATAGAGACCTTATACACAACAGAATGAAACACTGCCAGATCCTGTTGCCACGCTTGAGTCCATTGATGCCGCCACTTGGCCAATTCATCTCGTTGGGGGTCTTCCTCTTTTTCTCTGACACTCCACCTTACCAAATATGATATCCTTCTCCAGTGACTGGTCCCTCCTGATAATATGTCCAAAGTATGAGAGATGAAGTTTGGCCATCTTGGCCTCCAAGGTGCACTCTGGCTGCCCTTCTTCCAAAATGGATCTATTGGTTCTTATGGCAGCCCATGACACTTTCAATATTCTCCTCCAACACCACAACTCAAACACATCAATTCTTCTATGGTCTTCCTTATTCACTGTCCAGACATTCGCATGCATATGAGGTTACTGAAAATACCATGGCTTGGTTCAGGTGCACCTTAGTCTTCAAGCTGACATCTGTGCTCTTCAACACTTTCAAAAGGTCTTGTACAGCAAATTTGCTTAATGCAATACGTTGTTTGCTTTCTTGACTGCTGCTTCCTTGAGTGTTGATAGTTGATCCAAGAAGAATGAAGTCCTTGACAACTTCAATCTTTTCTCCATTGATAAGAATGTTGTTTATTGGTCCAGTGGTGAGGATTTTTGTTTTCTTGACATTGAGATGTAATCCATACTGAAGGCTGTGCTCATTGAACTTCACCAGTAAATGTTTTAAGTCCTCTTCACTTTTCAGCAAGCAAGGTTGTATCATCTGCATATTGCAGGTTGTTAATGAGTCTTACTCGAATCCTGATGCCACGTTTTTCTTCATAGAACCCAGCTTCTTGGATTATTTGCTCAGCATAGAGGTTGAATAAGTATGGTGAAAGAATACAACCTTGTCACACACCTTTTTAAATTTTAAAGCATTCAGTGTTACCATGTTCTGTTTGAACCTGGACCATCCTTTGGTCCAGATACAGATTTCTTATGAGCATAATTAAGTGTTCAGGAATACTCATACTTTGCAATGTTGTGCATAGCTTGTCATGATCCACACAATCAAAAGCCTTTGCATAATCAATAAAGCACAGGGAAACAGCTTTCTGATATTCTCTGCTTTCAGCCAAGATCCATCAGACATTAGCAATGATATCTGAATTCAACTAGGTCATCTTTAATATTGTCTCTAACTTGAAAATCCTATGAATTTGTGGAATTATAACTAAATCTTAACCATCTTATAATTTTACAAAAGCATGACATAAAAACATTAAGTTATTAGGTAAAATCCATGTATTTCCTAATCATACATTATCAACTTTATTTAATACTTTCATGATGTAATTTAGTATTTAAACATCTATGATTAGAAAGGAAACAAAAAGAAAAGAATGTAAAATCAGGTAATTGATCAGATGATTGATCTATTTAAGATATAAAGTCCCTTAGAGAATATGAAAAAATTTACATTTTTTATGTTTGGAGGAATTAATTCTTAAACATCAATACTCTTATAAGTGTAAATGGAGTTCATATTTCCTCTATGATTCTTGATAGAGTGACTCAAAATATCAGAAATATCTCTAAATGCAGATTAAGAGACACATCATTCTCTCTCCACTGGAAATGCTTCAGAACCAGGACTACTAGAAGAAAGTAGATAAGCTCAGTTTGAAGGGATTGGTTTTAACCAGTCATATTCAATATTTGATAATCAAGTCAAGATAAACCAATGGCAGACCTTTTAGGACATAGACGTTTAGTGAGCATTATTAAACTTTCATTTGCTATGTCTTTTCTCTACCCATCTGTATACACATGTACATATACATGCTTTATTTAACATGGATTGAAACTGATTGAAATCTGAGAACCTTGTAGTTTGAGAGGGTGATACTACCCGTCTTCATTCAATAAGAAGGCAATAAGGGAAGGATATTAGCAATGAAATTGCCAGAAGGGAAGTTATGAAATGGAACACCAGACTGTGACTTTTTCCTAGTATAGACAATTTTCTGGGTAATGATAAACAAAGAATGGGTATGATGAGGGCAAAGAACAAAAGAAATTGCAAGTTAATGGGTTAATACTCTAGACTGAAAAGTCAGTTTGAACCACACAAGGTCGGCGGTTCAAGCTCAGCAGCTGCTCCTTGGAAATCCTATACAGGGTTCCTATGGGGTGGAACCGACTTGATGGCAGTTAACAACAACAATAAGGATGAAATACGACTGTGGTCACTAGAATATGACAACAGATAATCAACCAGATAAAAGATTCCTTAAATTGCAGCAGGTACAATAGCAATTTGTCTACAGTTATTCTTTTTAACAGCTTTGTTGAAGTATAATTGTAATACAATAGGCTGCACGTATTTAAAATGTAAAATTTGATGTTTTAAAATGGCATACACCCATGAAGCTCTTTCTGCAATGAAGACAGTGAGCATGTCCATGACTCCAAAAATTTCATCCTCATCCTTTGTTGCCCCTCTTTTGTACTTAACACCTTTTCTTCCTCTCAACTATTCCAAAGCAACCACTGATTTTATGTTATTGTAAATTTGTTTGAAATTTCTAGAGTTTCATATAAACAGAATTATACAGTATGTACTCTTCCTAGTGTGGCTTCTTGGACTCAGTATAATTATGTTGATATTAGAACACATTGTGTGTGTGTCAATCGCACCTTCCTTTTTATTGCTTAGAAGTGTTGCATTTTTTTAGTTTGACAAAATTATATTATCTGTTCACTTGTTTATGGAAATGTTTTGTTTTCTTAATTGGGGAAATTGAAAATATAGATTATATGAATATTTGTTACAAGTCTTAGTATGGACATATACATACCTTTCTCTTGGGTAAATAACTAGGAAAGAAATGACCAGATAATATGTTTTAATAGGCATCTATAATTTTTAGAAATTGGAAAAATGTTTTTCAAAATGGTTGTACCAGCAGCATATGAGAGTTAAAGCTGCCCACATCTTGTTGTTGTTGTTGTCCTGTGCCATGGAGTTGGTTCCAGAGCTCAGGATTTAAAATTTTAGCAATTTGAATTGATGGGAATCCTGGTGTGGCACTGTGGGATAAAATACTGAACTGAAATGTGGGTTTGAATCACAAGGTCTGTGGTTCAAATTCACCATCTCCTAATAAGAAATCCTACACAGTGTCACTATGAGTCAGAACCGACTCAATGGTACTTAACAACAACAACAACAACAAGAACAATTAATATGTAGGGAGCGTGGCAGCTTTGTAGGAAAAGCACTTAAATGTGAACCACAAAGTGGATAATTGGATCCCACCAAAGGAGCTCTAGTAGTGTAGTGGTTACGAATCGGGCTGCAAACTTCAAGGTCAGCAGTTCAAAACTACCAGCTGTTCCGCAGGAGAAAATGAAGCTTTCTGCTCCGATAAAGATTTACAGACTCGGAAACCTTTTACAGGGTCGCTATGAGTCGGAAACAACTCCACATAATAACAACAACCTATCCATGGTAGAAAGATGAGGCTGCTTGTTCTGTGAAGATTTATAGTCTCAGAAACCCTCTACAGGGTTACTATGAGTCAGAACCAACTTGAGAAAACTTAACAGCAGTTGATGTACATTGTTGTTGTTGTTGATATGTGCCATCAAGTCAGTTCCGACCCATAGCAACCCTGTATTCCTATACAGGGTTTCCGAGGGTGTAAATCTTTACCGGAGTAGAAAGCCTCATCTTTCTCCTGCGGAGCAGCTGGTAGTTTCGAACCGCTGACCTTAAGGTTCGCAGCCCGATTCGTAACCACTAAGCTACCAGAGCATTGGTATATGCTTAATTTTCATATCCTTAACTACATGGTAGAAGCATGGTAGCTCCATATGACAAACCCTGAACTTTGAAACAACTCAGCAGCACTTAACAACAAAAGTGAACATGATACTTTAAAAAAAAATTATTATTGTGACTTCAGTGAAGGTTTACAGAACAGACCATTAGTTTTACATTCAACAAATCATGTGCTTTGCTTCATTACATGGTTACATTCCCCTCCATGTACCAACAGTTAGCAGTATTTACCTCTATTCACTTCAACCACTGTATTCCTCCCGTGTGCCTGCCACCCCCATCTTTCCTCTGCCAACCTCCCTCTGGTTGTATATTGCCGTCACTCATGTCAATGTGTGTCTAGCCTCTAACTCATGAATCATTTCCTCCTCCCCCCAAAACCAACATAGATTGTTTCTTTTATCAAGAAAACCCCCTTTTTTGTTTCTTGTTTTGATGTACAAAACTCAGGAATATATATATAATCATTTAAACAACCAAAGGATACATTCTGGCCTCCTGGCTTCCTGCTCACCAACACACAGCCTTTGTCTTTCCATGATTCTAGAGTCCTCAGCTGCTCAGTCTCTCCAGGCCATCAACTCTGCCTCCATCTCTGGTGTGGATGGTTCTCTTGTTAGGGTCTCATGTTCTGCTCATGCTCTTCTCTCTTGATGGTCCTAGGGACCTCTGTTCCTGGAATGTAAGATGAACTACTGCCTCTCCCCCTTGTGCTATAAATCTTCTACCTATGCAGTTGTGACAATAGCAATTAGTCATGATAACAATTACTCACTATTGAATCAAATGAATCCTCTCCCCATCTCCTTTCACCAGACCCATCTTGTTGTTTTGAAATGCCCTCGAGTCGGTTCTGACCCATAACAACCCTGTATAGGGTTTCCGAGGAGCAGCTGGTGAGCTTGAACTGCCAACCTTGCAGTTCAAATGGCTTTGCTGTCTGTTGCATTAACCCACAGCACCACACCAGGACTCCACTAGACAAGAGGAAAACTATTCAGTGGGGATTCTACCTTACCTAGCACACTCTGAAAATAAACTCCCTCTTTAAAAATTTTAAAGCCAGCCACTTTGTGCCTCTATTACCCACCCCATACTGACAATTCCCCCACCCCGCCTGTTTTAGGTAGCCAAGTCTAAGTTGCCCATCCCTATCAACCCTATGTACAGAGGGGATAGGTTTGATCCTTGATGTAAAGACTCCTTACCTCTCAGTTGTTATTTTGAGCTACTACATCCATAAGTATTGGTCAAGTTCATAAAATTGTAACAATTTACACTAGGTTCCTTTATCAAATTTCTTTATCTTCCTCTAGTTGAGTTCTGGTCATCAAGCCATCAAAGTAGGTCACATGGGTATTCTCTACAAGTTTGGGCATTCTTGTGCATTTCCCTTGACACTTATCAACTGGACACTTCACTCTAAGCTTTAGCCCTCCATGCCGATGTCCTTATCCATGGGCTCAGGAGTTCCCAAGTGTTACCACACTTCCTCTTTTCTCTCTGATCTCCAGATTTGGAATAAGAAAACCAGAAAGGAAGAACACACTAGCATTTCTCAAATAGGGGAACTGAAGAAAAAATTCAAGCCTTGACTTTCATTATTGAAAGATTCTCTGGGAAAATTATTGAATGATGCAGAATGCATCAAGAGAAGATGGAAGGAATATACAGAATCACTATATCAAAAGGAAATA
>NW_006408617.1:3240017-3248715 GCF_000296735.1 Chrysochloris asiatica
ACTGGGCAAGTTCTAGAAGCCCTTTTAGGTATTCCAATCAGTTATAGGCTGAAGATGGGCTTATGGGCTTTCTGTAATTATGTTTCCTGATATTCCTCTCTACACCACTCAAGTGTCTATGGTACTGACTACTTTTCAGGTGCTAATTTGCCATTTATTACCTTTTTTTGTTTTATCTTTAGTGAAAGTTTACACAACAAATTAGGTTCCCATTTAACCATTTCTACACGTTTTTCAATGACACTGGTTATGGTTTTCAGGGTGTCAGTATTTTAATTGCTTCTTTCTGGTTGTTCTGTTTTCATGAATAGGCTTCTTTATACCTCATTACATTCTCACTGTTGCTTTTGTTAAACATTGACCATTTGGTTTCAAATAGACGATTATTTAAAGGAGCACAGTATTCATAGTTGATATTGTTAAATTTTTGAGTCAATCTATTATTTTGCTGGAAAGTGTCCTCTGAGAGTGTGTTCAGTTCCAAGTTTAAAGGGTATATTATGGCAATAGTCTTGGGGGAACCTTAAATTTCTACTGGTACAGTAAATCTGACCTTCTTCAAGAACTTAAGTTTTAGTCTACATTTTTCTCACACTCTGTCTTGGACCATCTATCATGTCTCTGATCAGAAAGGTTGGCTAGAAACATAAGTGTTCCTTGAGATCTTCCTGAATTTAGCAGGAAAACTTTCAGCCTTTCTCTGTTAAGAACTACATTTCCTGTCAGTTTTTCATAGATACACTGTATAAAGTTAAATAAATGATCCTTTATTTCTAGTTTGCTGAAATAATTTATTGGGAATGGCTATTGTATTTGGCAAACTAATTTTTCTGTATGTATTGAAATGCTCATATGATTTTTGTTTTTTTATTTTGTTAAAATGGTGGATTATATTCAACACTTTTTGAATATTAAGTCAAATGTTCATACTTGGGATAAATGTAGTCACAATTTACAAAGGAGCTTCAAAAACAAAGTGGAGAAATCCCATTATCTTTCAACTCTAATTCTTACGAACTTTCAAATCTATTGCTGAGTTTCATTTACCAAAGTACATTAAGAATGTATTCATTAAGCTTATGTTTACACATGTTCTATTACATAAATTATACACTATGTTTATAAATGACATTGGCCTAGAGATTTATTTTCTTATAATGTGTTTATTTGCTATTATTTGTATGTCCAGAGTGACGCTGCACTCATACAATGAGTTCTGAGTATTCTCTTCTATATTACATTCTGGAAACGTTTGTGAAGCATTTGTAATATATAAATATTGTAAGATAATAGTTATATCAGATGTAAATATTATATTATTATACTAATACTGAATAAATAGCTACCATTTCATTCTTAAATATTTGGTAGAATTTGTCATCATTTATTCCTGATGTTTGCTTAGTGGGAAAATTTTCTAATTACAGATTTAATTTAGTTAACAAATATAGAGCTATTCAAATTATCTTCTGCTCCTTAAGTAAGTTTATACTTTGTTCACTTCAAACAATTTGTTAATTTCTTCCAAATTGTCCAATTTATTGGCATAAGATATTTTTTTAAAGTATTCTCTGATGATACTTTACATATCTGTAAAATACTTAATTATGCCATTCCTAATGTTATCTATAATGTTTTTTCCTCCCTTATTGGTTTGGCTAGAGATTTATTCATTCTTTTCATCTACTCAAAGGAATCATATTTTGTTTCACTGATGCTCTCACATATGCTATTTACTTCTATTTTACTAATCTACTCTCTGATCTTTACTTTTTCATTGCTCTGCTTGCTGTGCGTTTACTTTGGTCTTCATTTTCTACTTTATTGAGATGAAAGTTGAGATTATTAATTTGAGACCTTTCTTCTTTTCTAAAATAGGTCTTTAACACTATAAACCTATCTCTAAATACTGCTGTAGATGCATCTTACAACATTTGAACGTTGTGTTTTCAATCTTAAATCATTCTTTTCTCTCAGTTTTCGGAGAAAACAAAGTATCATTTTTGGTTTTAGTCTTTTCTTGAACAGCTATAAATTTACTTTCAGCGATATTTTACAGAGATGTATTTGTTTGCTCTTTCATTGTTAAACCAGAGTTCATGAGTACCTGTGGTAAATACTCCAGCGCTGATACAAACCAAGCCAAACTTACTACCCCTGAGTCAATCTCAACTCATACTGACCTAGTTTCTGAGTCTGTAAATCTTTCTGGGAGCAGAAAGCTTCATCATTCGCCAGCAGAACTTCTGCTGTGTTTGAACTGCTTATCTTTGTGTTTAGCAGGCTAGTGCTTATCCTATTGTGTCACCAACACTGATTAGTAGTAATTATTCTAAGCACCTTCCTTTCTAGATTCCAACAGGTTTGAATAGTTATATCCAGGATCTCTTTCAAACACTCCTCACTTTTCTCTTATTGAATAATTATATATCTGTTGACAATAACAAGTTGAGTTTTGATTAGGTCTATTTCCTAAGACCATTACTCATCTATCAGTTTGTTATACTATGGTGAATTGCATGTTGCTGTGATGCTGAGAGCTATGCTATTAGTGTTTAAAATATCAGCAGGGTAATCCATGATGGATATGTATCATGGGCCTTCTAGACTAAGATAGACTATGAAAAAAGGCCTTCACAGCAGAACAAAACAATGTCCGATCCTGGGCCAACCTCACAATGCCATCTGGCCCATCCATCTCGTTAGGGGTCTTCCTCTTTTTCTCTGACCCTCTGTCTTACCCAGCATGACATCCTTCTCCAGTGACTGTTTCCTCTGGACAATATGTCCAAAGTATGAGAGACAAAACTTAGCCATCCTGGCCTCCAAGGAGCACTCTGGTTGCACTTCTTCCAAAACAGATCTATTGGTTCTTTTGGCAGTCCATGGCAATTTCAGTATTCTCCTCCAACACCACAACTCAAAGGCAAATCTGAAAATTAGCTAATAAAAATCCTACGGATCACAATATAACCTTATATGGTACATTTGCTTTGAACATACCAATAAGCCAGATCCATCACTGAAGGAGGATGTTATGTTGGGTAAAGTCAAGGGCAAGTAAGAAAGTGGCAGACCTAGATGACATGGGTTGGCACAATAACCATAGTGATGGGTTGGAACATGAAGATCATTGAAAGGACAACACAAGACAATGTAATATTTCATTCTGTCATACTTAAGGTTGTCATGAATCAGAATTGACTTGATGGCAGCTATCTCTCTATATGTATCTATCATCTATTCTGTAAGATGTTGCCTGGCTGAGTATATTCCATAGATATCTTGCAGGCCCACAGATATGAACCAGAGTTTTAAAATCAAGAACGTTGAATAAAGTAAAATATTAAGTACTATGCATTTCTGAGATCCTCTAATTTTGGTCATAAACAAAAGAGAAATAAAGCTTATTGTCACAAATGCTATTTATTTGCTTAAAAGATTTTGTTTTTGAAGCAAAATTAACAGCCACAAATAGCCTTATGAAAGGAAAATGCCTTTATGTGTTCCTTGTGCAGCAAAACAAACTATTGTCAGGAAGTCCATTCTCATTGTAAAGTAAAACCTTTCACAATGCCTGTGTACGAGAAAACCTCTCCCAACTGCACTTGTTACTGATTCCACTTGACAAGTGGCTGCTTCTTGATAATTACTGTACAAACCATTACTTCCAAAATAAATTAAACTCTCATCACTTTTTCTTGCTCTTCTACCTTCATTAATAAGAATCTTGTAAAATAGGCGGCGGCTACATCTGCATTAGTAAGTGCACAAATCTCATGAAAGGATTGCACTTTCATATATTGTCTGTCTTTGAGTGTTGGGTTGATTTCATCTGCAATAAAATTTCAGAGATTTTTAGGACAGGGGTAAGATGAAGCTAAACCCTAAGTTCAAAGGGGATTTCTAATTCATCTTATGTAAACATCTTTGAATTCAGTAATACAGTATATATACTCCTTATAAGGTCCATTTTAGCAGGTAAAGAGGCTCTCTATGCTACAATCAATGCTGTACATTCTACAGAAGTTCACTATGTAAAGGTAAATTAGCACCTAAGATTCTGTTAATTCTTTCATGGGAATTAAGGGGAAATGAATTATATATGGTAAATCTGTTCCAAAATTTTTGGTTTGAAACCTAATCATAATAAATTTTGTGATGATTGCCATTTATTAAATCTAATTCTCATTGAGATAAGAGTGAACATGATTTATTTTCAGTTTCATTTTTACTTTAAAATATTTTGTTGGCTGTCTCAAACAGAAATTAACATTGTACAATAAATATTAAATAGTAATTCTGGTTGCTTTGTACGAGAATACCATCTTTCATTTTATATCTAAAAATATATAAACTTATGATAAAACTTATGATAAAAATGTCCATTTATTATCACCAAAGAAAAATTTTCAAACAGTTTATCATTCCCAAATAATCAGATTTTTTGTGTGTATTTGTGTCTAATATTGATCCTTTTATCAAGAGTTGGCATGATTGACTGATTCATGCATTTATTCAAGTAAGGTTTTGAGTACCAGGTAAGTAAGGTTTGCACTAGGTTCTTTATTAGATTAGAGATGCCATTTTTAATTCTATTCTCTTATCAATGTCTACATTGTTTTAAGCATACAGTATCTTCTGCAAAGTAGTGTTGTAGATATTTTCCATGTTTCTCACCTCTCATTTAAATTAATTATCAATAAATATTAAATTTCATGGTTACCTCTGATACAGGTTGAATATTCATTTTATAGAAAATTCTCTATGTGCTTACAAAAGCAACTTCACAATATGGCCTTTGTTTTTAGCAATGTTCCAAATTTTGTCACCTTATTCTGTAAATAACCTTGCCTACAGAGATTTTAGAATTACTGCCATAAGACCCCAAAGCAAACAATTATTCTCTAAGACAGTTCTGATATGAGATATAATGTCTCAAAAGATTCTCTGACAAATAGCCAAACCAAACTGACAGTGTAAAATGAAGCACTGTACAGAAGTCTAGGTTTTTCTTTCTTTCTTTTAATATTATTAAACCCCTTACCTGCACAAAAAATATTGTTATTAGTTAAAATGCATATATTTTCCCTCATAAAATACTTACAACAATTATGTACGAGCCCCCAGAGAATCTGGAGTAATTTATTCCCTTCACTTTAAATAAAAAGAAAGTATTTGGAAATATCTAGCCCCTTCCCCAAGGTCACCCTATATTTTATAGAATTAATATCAAACAAATTTTCTGACTGAGATTGAAAAAAAAAAAAAAACATTGGAAAATTATATTATCATTCTTTTTCTTCCATAAATAGCATGAACATTCACCCATTTTTGCTATTAACTCTTCTATCTTGATCCCCAATCTTTGGCCTTTTTCAATTATCTACATTTCTCAAACTATATTTTATATATTGGACAACACCTACCTAACCGATTTACTAATCCTCCTGTCCATTTCATTTTACTGGTAACCAGAATAAAATAATTTCTCCACTCAAAATGCAAATTATATTTATTTTTTTATGCTTACATGTCCTCTTCTACACTAGAAAATTGTCATTCAGAAAAATTTAAAAATAAAACTACACTTGAGGCCTGAAAATAATAAAGAGAAAGCTGTTAGTACTTGAAAAATTAATCTAATATAAAATTAAGTAGAGCTCTTAAAAGAAATTTGTTTTACATCTGTTCACAAGATATAAAAATTCTTCAAAAAGAATTCATTTTAGATTATACTTATGCTGGTCAAATCACATTGGAAATATAAGTGAGGAAAAGACTAAATAAGTTTTTATTAAATTAATACACTTAGCATAGTGGTTATGAGTCGGACGAATCCGGCTGCCAACTTCAAGGTCAGCAGTTCGAAACTACCAGCTGTTCCGCTGGAGAAAGATGAGGCTTTCTGCTTCTGTAAAGATTTAAAGCCTCCGAAACCCTGTGCAGGGTCGCTATGAGTAGGAACCAACTCCACAGTACTTAACAACAACAACAAAAACAACAACAACACTCTTTATAGTGGTTATAATAATGTAAACTTACCAAGTATCCTTATTCATAGCAACTAAGGTGGCTTAGTTAAGAATTGTTGTTAAGTACCTTCAAATGTGTTCCGACTCATTACGACCCTATATAAAGTTTCTAAGGAACGGCTGTTGAGCTTGTACCCCCAAGCTTCTAGTTTAAGCTGACTTGCAGTATAGCACATTAACCCACAGCATCACACCAGGACTCCATGGTTAAGAATTAGAAGGTATTATAGTAGAGTGTCTAGTTCAATAAGTTTATAAGGAGGCTACTATTGGGCTGATGTAATATTTAGAAATATCTATATTTTAAACTGAAAAACTTCCCGTTTGTATTGCCACCTCATAAATCCAACTTTTTTTTCCCTTTAATAATACCTATTATATATAAATTTTCTTCCCCTCAGTGAATAGCTTTAGCTTCTTCAACAGGGTCCCAATGACAATTTCAAGATCCCCTTATATTATAATGGGTACACATGATTGTCTTGGGCATGTTAATGCCTTCCTCTGGAAATATGGTGCCGAATTCTCTTGTAAAGGCACAGAGATTTAATAGAGATAATTGTATCTTATAATATTTGTTGTTGTTAAATGAAATATTTCCTGAGATACTGTCTAAAGGTAGGTTAGTTGTTGGCACATATGAATATAAGTCTTGTCATAAACAAAACTAGAAATTTTTAATAAGACCAATTTTAATCGCTCTAAAACAAGGATGCCGAGTAAGATAGTGTGTAAGTTCCTTTCTCATTCTAAAATTCTTAGACTTCATTTTCTAATAATCATTTGTGATGTCTACAATTTTCCCAAGCAAACCACTTGACAGTTAAAATTTAGCACAAAATATATCCAAACATGCCAAATTGTAGGATAAGCACTAGACTGTGAATAACAAGGTAGGTGGTTCCAACATAACAGCTGCTCCTCTGAAAATCTATACAGGATCACTATGAGTTGGAACCAACTCAAAAGTACTTAACAACAACAAAAACATGACAAACTACTAGAGATTTTATTTTAGAGTGAAATGAATCCATTAATTAATACTGTCAGATATATTTTTTTCAATCAATCACTAAGACACCAAGCATAGAACCCTCATGTCTCATGTGTGCAGTATGAAAAGGCATTATGTTGTTTTTTTTTGTTGTTGTTGCTAGGTGCAGCTGAGTCAGTTCTGAGTCATAGAGAGCCTATACACAACAGAATGAAACACTGCCTCACCCTGAGCCAGCATCACAGTTCTTGTTATGCTTAAGGCAATTGCTGCTGCCACTGTGTCAATCCATCTCATTGGAGAGCTTCCTCTTTTTCGCTGATGAACCACTTTGTCAAGTAGGATGTCCTTCTCAGGGACTGATCCATCTTGAAGTATGAGACCTCTCTGAAGTATGAGAGATGAAGTCTCACCCTTCTGCCTTCTCAGGAGCATTCTACTTGTACTTCTTCCAACACAGATTTGGCAGTTCCGGCAGTCCATGGTACTTTTAACATTTTCCTCCAGCACGATAACTCAATATCAAATGCATCTATTTTTCTATGGTCTTCCTTATTTGTTGTCCAACTTTTGTTTGCATATGAGGCACCATGGCTTGGGTCAGGGGCGCTTTAGTCCTCAAACTGACCTGTATGCTCTTGAACATTTTAAAGAAGTATTGTGCATCAGATTTGCCTAATGTAATACATCATTTGATTTCTTGACTGATGTTTCCATGAATATTGGTAGTGTATCCAAATAAAATGAAGTCATTGACAACTTCAATCTTTTCCCATTATTCATAATGTCATTTGAGGTTCAGTTTTGTTTTCTTAACATTGAAGTGCAGCCTATACTGATGGCTGTAGTCTTGGGTCTTCATTAGTAAGTATTTCAAGTTCTCTTCACTCTCAGCAAGCAAGGTTATGTCATCTGCATAACACAGGTTGTTGATGAGCCTTCCTCCAATAATGATGCTACATACTTCTTCATATAATCCAGTTTTTGGGATTTGCTCAGCATACGGATTGAATAAGTATGGAGAAAGATAGAACCCTGGCACACACCTTTCTTCACTGTAAACTATACAGTATCCACTTTGTCTTTTCAAATGACTGCCTTTTGATCTATATACAGGTTCTTCATGAGCATAATTAAGTGCTCTGGAATACCAATATTTTTGCAATATTATCTGTAGCTTGTCATGATCCACACAGTCAAAAGCATTTGCATAGTCAAAAAAGCACAGATAACCATCATTTTGGTATTTTCTATTTTCATCTAAGCTCCATCTAACATCATCAATGATATCCATCATTTCACATTCTCTTCTGAATCAGGTTTGAGTTTCTGGCAGTTCCCTGTCAATATACTTTTGCATCCATTTTAAAATTATATTCAGTAAAATTTTATTTGCATTTGATATTAATGATACTCCTCTATGACTTCCACTTTCTTTTGGAATGGAAACAAATATAGTTCTCTTCCAAATAATTGAACAGGTAGCTATTTTCCAAATTTCTTCTCATAGATGAGTATATGCCCTCAATGCTGCATCAGTTAGTTGAAATCTTTCAATTTGTATTCCATAAATTTCCAGAACCTTGTTCATTGTCAATGTCTTCAGTGGACATTAGAATACTTCCTTCCATGCCATTGACTCTAAATCGTATCTTTCCACTTGAAATGG
>NW_006408617.1:3256170-3257350 GCF_000296735.1 Chrysochloris asiatica
ATAAGTCACTGATTTTGCAAAATTTCATCATGTGATCATTAGCAAAATTTCTATCACCAAGGCCATATTTTCTAATTACTGACCCTTCTTCCTCTTGGTTTCCAACCTTTACATTCAACCAATCACTGATAATTATCAATATATTTTGATCACATGGTTGATTAGTTTCAAACTAAAGAAATTGATAGAATTCTTCAATTTCATCATCAGTGGCTTTAGTGGTTGGTACATAATTTTGTGTAATAGTATTACGAACTGGTCTTCCTTGTAGGTATATATATATTATTCTATCATAGATAGTATTGTACTTCAAGATATATCTTGAAATGTTCTTTCTGATGATGAAGGTGATTCCAGTCCATTTTGTCACACCGGCATAGTAAAGCATATTCAAAATGGCTAATACCAGTCCATTTCAACTCTCTAATGCCTATGATATTGATCATTATGCATTCCACTTTATTTTTGACAAAATAATTCTTGCACTTCATTTGCTAGCAATAATTTCTGGTGTCTGCAAAATTCCTATGCAAACCACTTGACAATAAAAATTTAGAATAAAATAAGCCCAAATATTTCAAACTTATAGAGATTTTCTTTTAGAGTGAAGCAAATCCATTTATAAATGCTATGAAATACATTTTTTCCACCAGTAAGTAAAACACCAAACACAGGAACCTCATTTATCTTGTGTGCAATATGATGAGGCACTTTAATAGGTAATAATTCATTGTATAATCCGCCAATTCAAATACTCAACACCTAAGAAAATTCAGCTGGGATCATTACAATGCTCCTAAAAGGTAAATAATATTTTCACAATTTAAAAAAATAACGAAAGCAAAACTTAGAAACCATAACTTTCTCAAATCACATAACTTCTTAAGCAAAAAAACAATTAAAATATAGATGGTTGCTATTAAAACACAAAATTAAGATGTATTTTATTATGACACTTCCAGCTCTAGTAATCTAAAATCCCAACTAAAATAATTAACAGTTTTCATTGTTATGCTTTGTTCTTAAAAATTCATCCTAGTTCTTCCATAAAGTTATTTATAATGTTTAATTCTTCTAATTTCTGATTCATCCTGACATATTATTAAAAGCATTTCTATAGCTTTTAGCTAGCAGTTTGCTATATAGAGATGTGTCTGTCGTGCTGTGGTGGCTTGAGTTG
>NW_006408617.1:3260150-3282604 GCF_000296735.1 Chrysochloris asiatica
CTCTCATACTTTGGACATGCTCTTTGCTAAAGGAGCTGAATTCTAAGCTGCCCATGAATTTAGTAGGAGGGCAGCATTGTGAGATTAGCTTTGGACTAATAAGTGCAAAGTGGGTAGTTCAAAGCTACCAACTGGGAGAAAGATGAGGTTATTTGTTTCTGTAAAAATTTACAGTCTTGAAAACCTTAAGGATCAGTTCCATTCTGTCCTATTGGGTACCTATGATTGGAGTCAACCTGATGGCAGTGTTTTGGGCTTTTTGGTTTATTAAAGACAAGACCATTTTGAAGGAGGGAGAATTTTTGGGTAGTGGGATCAGGGGGAGCAAATTCTTGAATTAGGAGTAAAATGATAAAATATTCAAAGTGATTAATTAAAATTCTTGAATTAGGAGTAAAATCATAAAATTTTCAAAGTGATTAACTATAAAATTATCAGGTAAGGAGTCCTAGGAAAATAGACTGGAGAGGTTGTTAGAGATCACCTTAAGAGGAGACCTGCAGGGCGGGTAGGAGAATTTTGATGCTATCTAAATCACTGAAGGTATGAAGCTGAAAGTTGCCAAGTTTAAGTGTGCTCTTTAGCTAGTTTTTTCTGAAGTCCACTAAAGAGAGGATGCTGCTGTTGTTGTTGCGTGCTATTAAGTCATTTCCAACTCACAGTGACACTGTGTGGTTTCTGAGAGTGGTTGGTGGATTTGAATTGCCAACATTGTGGTTACCATATTGTTGCTTACCCTGCAGCAACACCCCAGGGCTCAAAGAGAGGACTGTTGTTGTAAAGTGCCATCAAGTCAGTTCTGAATCATAGTGACCTTATAAAGAGTTTCTGTGGAGCGGTTGGTGAGTTTGAACCACTGACCTTGCGGTTCAAACTGACCTTGCAGCTCAGTCTAAAAATGGGTTGACTTAGTAATGGAAAAGAAGATACAAATAATGATAAATAATTTTGGGCTAGGAAAGAGACATAAGGATCAAATGAGTTATAATTATTTCTCTTTTATTTCTGCTGAAGTCTTGACTGAGAGTATTATCTGAAAATCTCAGTACGTATGTGTACCTGGAACCAGTAGCATTGAGAAATCACATAGGGCAAGTGCATAAAGCAAGATTAGGAGTGTGCCAAGACCAATATTATCAATTAAAGAACAGCATCAAGGCAAGAATCCTCTTAAAAGTCAGAGAAAGAGCTGTCAGAGATGTAAACGAAAATTTATCAGAGTGTGGTTTTGTGAAAAATAAAGTAATAAAGCATTTATAGAAGGATGAAATCGTCAACAGAGTTAGATGTTTGCTCTTCTAGTTTTAAGAATAATAATCAGAAGAAGAGGAAGAAGACAAATGAAGAGACAGAGATAAAAAAAAAAAGAGAGAAAAAAAATGTCAGTTTGTGTTAGTAATTGTTTTTCTGTATCAGGCAAGTCTATTCAGTTTTGTATATGAATTATTTCTTTTAGTCTTCCAAGGATCATTATGAAATAAGCACTTTTATAATAAAATTATATGCTACCTCAAACTTACACATAATATGATTGGCAGTTGACTCCCAGACCCAGAAAATCCCAACCAATTAGCTGTTCTAGTTTATTAGTTACTTTACAATGTGATCCTGAATTTTGCATGGTTGACACTTTGACCCTATTTATAGAGTTATGACAGGATTCACTGTATTATCATCACTTTACAGATGAGAAAACCATGGTTTAGAGGCTTAGATACTTTCCCTGATCACAGTCATGACTATCATGGAGGTGTTATGTTCCATCTACTTTCCAGGCAATCTTAAATGAACACACTGAAAGTTACTAAAAGACATAGCACTTTCTACTTTAAGGCAGCATCAGGAGCCCTTCTGCAAAGAAATTCTGGGATTGCCATAAGACGCAAGGACCATGTTAATTGGCATATATTTCTATCATAAACTTGAGGATACGATATATTCCAAAAATACAAAATTAATTATACTTCAAATATTCTACATATTCTGATTTCTCTTCTATTACTCTGTATTCCCTAGATGTAGAATGGTTAAGATTTCTTTTTCTGATTCCTTTTAGATTTCTTATAGACAAATAAGGAAATTTCACCACAGCAACATCACAATTCCCCAGAAATTCATTTCTCCTAAGAGGCAGAGAAAAATCATGTATTTGTTAAATTTGTTTTTCAGTTTTATACATGTAAAACCAATGGACATTTTTAAAAGTTTAAAACCTCACCTCCTTTCTTGTAACCCTGGCAAAAACTGGATAGTATAGTAGTGCTTATAGGGTAAAGGAGTCCTGGTGTGGCACTGTGGGTTAATGGGCTGGACTGCAAAGTTGGTTTGAACCACAAGGTTGGTGATTCAAGCTTACCAGCAGCTCCTCAGAAACTCTCTACAGGGTTGTTATGGGTTGGAACCGACTCGACAGCACTTATCAACAATATAGGGGGCAAAGTTATGAAAACTTTGTAACCATGACCAAATTTCATGAAGGAATGAGTCACTGGGCCTGGGGTCTTAGGGCTACAGTCTCAGAAGACGCTAAGCATGATTGGCATAACACAGTTCAAAAAAAACACTGACCTACATTCTACTTTGGTGAGTAGCAACTGGGGTTTTAAAAGCTTGTGAGTGGCCATCTATGGTGTAACTATTGTTCCTTCCCCTCTGGAGCAAAGAAGAATTAAGAAAATCAAAGACCCAGGGAAACAAATATTCAAAAGGACTAATGGTCAACATAAACCCCAGCATACATGACGCTGAGATCAGGAGAACTTTACGGTGCCTGGCATCCATTGCTGACCACTCTGAAAAGAATCATCATGGGAGGTCCTGGGTAGAGTGGGGGTTGTGGGGGAATGTGAACAAAATTCAACATCATAAAAAAGAACAACTTACAGGTCTGATGGAAACACTATGGCCCTTGCATGCACTTTGATGCCTGAAACTAGACTCACCCCATGGATTGACTTTCAGTCAAATGATTTGTTGTTGTTAAGTGCCATCGAATTGATTCTGACCGAAAGTAACCCTGGGTAGGGTTTCCATGGAGCAGCTGGTGAGCTTGAACCACTGACCTTGCAGTTGAAATGACTTTGCAGTCTGACACATTAGCCCACAGTGCCACACAGGGACTCTCACTCAAATGACAGCAAAGTCAAAAAGGTGAGCAACATCAGCAGGAAGGTACGGATTCCTTAGAATAATCAACCATATGATGTTAAAATGGCAGCATTTGCCAGGCATATAGCTCAGAAGGCAGGAAGAGATAGGAAAGAAAGACAAAAGGAAATGGTAAACACAGAAAGAGGTGGGAAGAGAATGCTGTGGGGATTGCAATAAATGGCCCGTGAAAAACAACTACAATGAAAGTATAAGTCAATTATAGTCAATGAGCAGCTTTCAGAGAGATAGCAGATCATTGATGACCAAATAATTTGAAATAGGAAGATATACTGTTTTAAAAGCTTTTTAATAACATCCACAATTTCAAATGATGTTACAATATGGTACCTGCCATGCATTGATTTATGTACTCTGAAATAAATGTTGTAATCCTAACTTTTATTATTGTGAATGACATCCAGTTTGGAAATGGAGGTTTCTTTGTTATGTTGATCAATCCATTATAATGTAGATTTTGTCCTAAACCTAATCAGTTAAGAGTTATAACTAGAGTAAATTAAACATAAAGGTGTGAACACGCTGTAGAAGACTGATGCTTTATGAGGATCTACAAGAACTAAGGCATATTTTGGGCTACAGATGAAGTAGTTGCTGATATATTTGAAACCCCAAATTGAACTTTTAGCATCCAGAATTCTAAGAAAATAAATTTATTCTCTTTAAAGTCACCTATTTTTGATATTTTTGTTACATCAGAACTAATTATCTAAGGCAGCATATTGCAAGGAGATATTCATAAATCAGGAAAATGTACACTAAACTTGCATTATTTTGCCATACTTATTCAATCTGTATGCTGAGCAAATAATTCGAGAAGTTGGATTATACGCAGAAAAACGTGGCATCAGGATTGGAGGACTACTCATTAACAACCTGCGATATACAGGTGACACAGCCTTGCTTGTTGAAAGAAAAGAGAACTTAAAATACTTACTGATGAAGATCAAAGACCACAGTCATCAGTATGGGTTGCACCTCACTGTTGGGAAAACAAAAATCCTTATGACTTGATCAAATAAAAAACATCATGATAAATGGAGAAAAGATTGAAGTTATCGATCGAAGACCTCATTTTGCTTGGATCACCATCAATACTTAAGGAAGTAGCTGTCAAGAAATCAAATGACTTATTGTATTAGGTAAGTCTGCTGCACAAGAACCCTAAAGTGTTCAAGAGCAAAGATGTCAATTTGAGAACTAAAGTGAGCCTGACCCAAGTCATCCTAGCCAATAGTCTCATATGCATATGAAATTTGGACAATGACTAAGGAAGATCACAGAAGTATTGATACATTTGACTTATGGTATTGAAGAAGAGTATTAAAGGTACCATGGACTGCCAAAAGGACAAACAAATCTTTTTTTTGTGTGTGTGTGTGTGTGTGTTGGAAGAAGTATAATCAGAATGCTTCTCAGAAGCCAATATGTCAGATTTTGTCTCTAATTAGACTTTGGATATATTATCAGAAGGAACCAGTCCCTGGAGAAGGACATCATGTAAAGTAGAGGATCTGCTAAAAAGAAAACGACTCCAACAAGATGGACTGGCACACTGTCAGCAACAATGGACTCAAGCACAACAGCAATTATGATGCTGTTGTACATAGGGTTACTATGGATTTTGACATCAGCTTGACATCAGCTAACAACAACAATATTCATAAAAGTCCCTGTTTGGTGCAAGTGGTTAATGTGCTCAGTTGCTAACCAATAGACTGGGAGTTCAAGTCCACCCAGAGTCTTCTTGGAAAAAAAAGATCTGGCAATCTACTTCTGAAAAATAGGCCACTGAAACCCTATGTTGTTGTGTTAAGTGCTATTGAGTCGATTCCAACCCATAATGACCCTGTATAGGGTTTACGAAGAGCAGCTGGTGAGCTTGAACCACCAACCTTGCAGTTTAAACGACTTTGCAGTCTGGCGCATTAGCCCACAGTGCCACACAAGGACCCCTTGAAACCCTATGGACACACACAATTCTGCTCTGGCGTGTATGAGGTTGCCATGACTCAGTATTGACTTGAAGGCAACTGGGATATATTCATAAGCCAAATTACCTTCAAAAGTGCAGATGTCATATTTTATATACCATATTTTCTTCAACAGGCCAAAAGACCTTGGTTGGAGAGACCCTGAATTGAATGCTAGGAGACTCTTAATAATTTTTCACTGACAAATTTTCCTTCACTTATAAGTGATGGCAAATCCTGGTGTGGTGCTGTAGGATAAGTTCTGGACTGCTAACCACAGGTTGGCAGTTCAAGTTCACTAACTGCTCCTTGGAAACCCTACACAGGTTCATTAGGAGTTGGAATCCACTTGAAACTGAGTATTTCAATACATATTACACTAAAAGGAAGAATTTAAGCAAGGTAAATTTTACAAAATTCATGTATTTTCATTTTTGGTCTGGAGAAAAATGCAATATACTTGTTAGTATTTCCACTGGAGAATAAAACAAGGGTGTCTTTCAGAGCCACAAATAAGAGGAAAAAGTTATAATTAGATGTCATCACTATCAACTTAATTAGGTCTTAAAAGATGAGGTTGAGTCATCTTGCCTCTCAGAATCAGATGTCAGGTCATGCCATAGGACTTGGCCATGGCTGAACTTTTGACTGTGTATGCTCTTCTCAAGGAGAATTTCCACTGTCTGGTCTTTGAGACAAAAGAAGCTCCATCAGTCAGACATCAGAGAAGTACTAACTGATTTTTATTTAATATTATTTTCAGAAAAATAAAAAAGGTCTTAGTTGAAAAACCTTCTCAATAATTTTTAACCCTTGGACTTCTGAAGTTTTCATTTCATAGCTTAAAAACAAAGAAATTGAAATCAGAAAGTGGAAGGGAAGAGCATCTTACTGACAATGTCCCTAAAATAGCATGGTGCTTAAACACATTATACCTTTCTAGAGTTGAACAACAAAATTTCTCTTTGCGATGAAAAAATAGGAACTTGTTATTTATGAAAGCCAATAATTGGCAAGCCTTGTTTATTGATGTCTTAAACTAACATTAGTGGCTCAAGAAACAGTTATTCATATTCACTAAATATAGATCAAGAGCAGCTTATTTTAAATGCTTTCTGGCAAAACAAATTAGGTAATTTTAGATCTTCTCTAACATGTCTAGCATTTAATTTGGCATAAGATTATAATAGGATTGCTTTCCATGTTATTGAGAGAGAGATTGTATCTGCAATTAGGGATATTTCCTTTTTATTTTAAGTTATCTGTCAGTTACACATTCCCTTAGTACTAAGGGACTGTTATATTCAATACATTCAGACTGAATGTGTTACTGTATTAATTTGGTTCACTTCAGTCTAGCTAATGCTGACTGAGCATAGCTATGCCTTGAGGACTGTTCTTGGCCAATGGCATCAAGCCATTTCCTGGTCTTTCTCTAGCTCAGACCCTAGCAAGGGAGTCAAACCTACATTCACTCCACCCACAATGGAAGTGCTATTTTAAATAAAGTATTCTGGGAACAAAAAGGAACACATATCTCTGCATCTGTTTGAACTGGGGTTGAAATGATGAGTAAGATTTTTTCTAAATTCTTTGCCCACTCTTTTTCCACCATGCCATCTTCTTTGTGTGGTCTTCACTCAGCCAGATTTCATTTTATGGATAAATATCAGGTTATTTCCTGTCCCTGTTTATATTTTCCAGTGACTTCCCATTGCACTTAAAATATGATCCAATATGTTCTCCATCTCCTTCAAGACCTTCCTGATCTGGCTATATCTTTTTAGCCTCATCTTACCCTGTACCTTGCTCTTACTAATGTCTAGTTAAGCTGGCCTTTCTTTTCCTCATGCACGCCAAGCCCAATGTCATGGCACACTCTGGCAGTTGCTGCTTCTAGTGCATGGAAAGCCCTTCCCCATCCATGTCTTTCAAAAACTTGTTGATTCTCATAATTGAGGCTTAGCATAAATATCTACTTTTTAGAAAAGTCCTCATATTTGAAAGCAATCTCTGTAAGAGACCTACATTTGATTTCTTGCTAGTCTTCCCGATGCACAGCTACCACCAATCTATCATTATTATTATTTTAATAATGTGATAGTTTACATGGGAGAGCAACAACTTTACATTCATCCTATTGTGTTTCATTTCATTGCAATAATTACAATCCCCTCCATGCATCATCATTCAACAGCATTTGCTTCCAGTCCCTGTTTTTTTGTATTTTTAAAAAAAATTATGTACACCGAAGCACTCAGGAATAAATAACCATTCAAACAACAAAGGGTATACTCTACACTCCAGCCCCCCGGCCGCCAGCATACAGTCCCTCTCCCTCCTTGAGTCTAGAGTCCCCAGCTGCCCTGTCTCTCCACATTATCCTTTTTGCCTCCATCTCTGGTGTCACTGTTTCTCCGGGTAGGGCCCCACACTCCGCTTTTCTCCCTTGATGGTTACAGGATCCTCTGCTCCTGGACTACAAGATTAACCACTCCCTTCCTTTTGTTACAAAATGTCTACCTTTATATTTGCAACCTTCACAATCAGTCCTACCAATCTATTATTATTAGTATTTTTTGTTATGTTGCAGCAAAGGTTTCAACCATTTCCAGACTGACTAGAAAGAAAGATCTGGCAATCTACTTCTGAAAAAACATCAATGAAAACCCTTTGAATAACAATAGTCCAATCCACAGCCTATCATAGAGATGATGCAAGTCCCAGCAGTGTTTGTACATGAGATCACCATGAATCTGGGCCACTTGACAGAACCTAACAACACAGTGAAGCACTGTATGATACACACTGGACTGCTAACTGAAAAGCTGGTGGTTCACTGGATACCATATACAAGGTCGTTATGAGCTGCAAACAACCCAATGACACTTAATAACAAATCACCTGTTTTATCTCTTCATAGTGTTATCTTCATAGTGAGTCCTAGTGTGGTGCTGTGGGTTAATGTGCCAGATTGCAAAGTCAGTTTGAACTGCAAGGTCAGCAGTTCAACCTCAGCAGCTGCTCCTTGGAAACCCTACACAGGGTCTCTATGGGTCTGAAATGACTTGATGGCACTTAACAACAACAAGTGTTACCTGAAAACATGCTTCTTTGTTTATGGTCAATCTCGCCACACCACCCATATTCCTAAGGAACATAATCTCTGAGTGAAGCAGCCATGTCTGTCACATTCACTAACATTTTCCTGATCATAGAAGAAGAATCTGCTAGCACTTGCCCCAAGGATTTCAGTGATTGTTTTTGAATAAATGGATTAAGGTCACTATATTTGCTGATTCTTTCTCCAGTTTAAATAATAGTAAAGAATCTGAATTTTGTTTTTGTACAAGTTACTATACCAATGTATGCTTTGATGCAATTTGCCAACTTAAAGATCAACTCTTAAAAGAAGGTCAAGCCTAACATAATAAGAGAAAAAATGTAGGAAGTCTTCATGGTGTCTTTTTCTTGGAGTCCTTGGGTAGCACTGTTAGCTTCTCAGGGCGCTAAATTCACAAATGTAAGAAAAATTAAAAATAAATTACCTCCTCTTCTTTTTATGTTTTCAACAGTACCACCGTCTTTCAGTGTTCCCCAAAGGGGGTACAAGGGGTCAGTTTGCACATAACTAGCAAGGTTGAAACACTATTTCAGTTTTGTTGCAATCTTCCCTTTATGGGAAGGCTAACATTACAATATTATTAAAAATGCAAACCAATAAGACATAAAATGGCTTGCTTATTGCTAACATTTATGCAAAACCACTTAAAATGTTAAAAATATTAATCTCCCTATCTAGCAATTAATGCAGCACAGATGACGACAATTGTTTTTCCACTGGAAAATCACCAGCAATCCACATTCTCCTCTTCTACTTAATTAACACAACTATATATATCCTTCAAAGTCACAGGAAACTGGTGTAATTGCTTTAGTAAACTCAACTAGTCTCCGATGAAGAACAGATTGCTAAATTAAATGCAAGTAATATGAAGCTTAAAAAAAAAAAAGGAATATAGACATTCTTGCCCCTTGCATACTATGAGGTGATATAGAGGTCAGGAAAAGAAAAGAAAAAATAAGAATTCCTGAATTTCTGAACCTGCCTTTAATTCCCTAGTAAAATATTAAGTACATTTTTAAGATCATTTGTCAAGCAGGTTTCCTGTTATGTAAAATAATTATACTTTATAACCAATCACAATACTGCTGACAACATAGATTTGACTTGAAATCTGACTTTGTTATCTAGTTCTGCTATAACAGGAATACTGTAAGTGGGTGGCTTTAACAAACAAATTTATTCTCTCACAGTTTAGGAGTCTAGGAGTCCAAATTCAGAGTACAGGCTGTAGGGGAAGGCTTTCTCCCTCTGTCAGCTCCTGAGTAAGATCCTTGTCTCCTTTCAGCACCTGTGGGTCTGGAACCCTTTGGAGATTTCTACGTGTCTTGGCATCGGTCTGCTCCTGGTCAATTCCAACTCATAGAGACCCTGTCTTGTTGTTGTTGTTGTTGCTGTTACGTGCTGTGGAGTCGGTTCCGACTCATAGCGACCCTGTTCAGGGGTTTCCGAGGCTGTAAATCTTTACGGGAGCAGAAAACCTCATTTTTCTCCCCTGGAATAGCTGACCTTAAGGTTCGCAGCCCGATTTGTAACCACTATGCTGCCGGAGCTCCTAAATCCACTCCTGGATCTTTTTTTTTTCATGAGGATAGTCAGGTCCTCCTTTCTGTGCTGTCTTTTTTCTCCTTTTTATTTCTTGTAAGGTAAAAAGTGATATAGACCACAGCCTAGAGAAACTCCGGACATCTGATCAGGACTGTGCCCTGACTAAGAATAATGCATCCCACTTAATCCCCTTATAACTGATGGACTGATCACATCAGATCACACCATAGGGGATGATTACACATTACAGAACAGCCAAATTACACAACGACATAGCTGCAAAACCACTGAGGAGCAGGGCCCAGTTAAGTTGGTCCATTTTTAGCAGGGACACAATTCAGTACATGATAGTTTCAAACACTGTGGATATTTGTATTTATGTGTGTGGAAAGAGACCTAAAGATGCTAGAAAGCTGAGGGGGGAAAAGATTGAAAAAATCACGTGTCAAGGAAAGCTTGTATTTTTACAAATATATTTACTTTTTGCCTTGGTATTACATATAACATAAAAGAAAAGAAAATGGGGGAAGGAGAGAGGCAGATAGGAGAATATACCCACACACAGACATATAATTGTTAGCTGCCATTGGGTTGCTTGGGACTCATTATCAATTCTATGCCTACACAGTAGAAAGAAAACCTGACCTAGCATGCATCGTCCTTACAGTCATTGCTAGGGTGGAGGCCACTGTCAATTCATCTCACTGAGGAGGCAGTTCCTGGTGAAGGAATCATGCAGTTAAAGTAGAGGGTTAATGAAAAAGATTAAGACCTTCAACAGAACAAATTGACAGTGTAGCTGCAACAATGGTTTCCAACATAGAAACAATTATGAGGACGACGCAGGATTGGATGGTGCTATTCTGTTGTATGTAGGATCATTATGAGATGCAATCAATTCGATGGTACCAAACAACAATAAAAATGTGTATATGTTCTACTTGTTGTCAGAAACCAGTACCCAAGTCTTCTTATCCTCTGCTTAGATTTCTGTCCATGGCACCAGTCAAGGTTCAGTGGTATCCTAGATGTGCTGACTCACCTCTAGATGTCCTCTAATGGTTGTCATGGAGAGTTTTGTATTCCCAAGTCATGCTTTCATAGCACAGTATGCAGATGCAAAGGAAAAGTAATGTCAGTAGGTGGTTAAGAGAAGGAAGAATATCTGTATCAGTTTTCTCCCAATGAAACAATTCCTAGGAAATAGAAACATAAAACTATGCTAAGGTTTACCTATCTGTGACCAAATCATGTGGGTTTGGAAAATGGAATAGAATTTCATTCCCACTGTGAGAACAAAGCAAAGTAGTAGACTCGTGGTAAGAAGCAGAGGTTTTAATCTATTTTCTTTAGTTTTAAATAAGAAAGAAAAACCCCGTCAAATAACTGTATCCTCAAGTATCAGTTTCATCATATCTAAATGGGAATAATAGCATCTACTTTATAACATCATGTTAAAATCCTTAGAGCCAGTTTATAAAAGAGTTTTCTGTCAAACTTGGCATTAGGGACCTATACAATGTAAAATTAGTTAGGTTTTAGGGCAACGTATTTGATCTTACTTTTCATTATTAAGGAAGCCATTGAATGAAATAATATAACAGTTCATTACCTTTCATATATCTACATGAACCTGTGTAGAAATTCTGTGGAATGTGTTATTAATAATTTTTTTTTAATCTATCACTTCATAGGTCAAAGGGAACAATTCAGGATACAACGGCTATTTTAATATATTTAGCCAATCCTTTTTATCAACATGAGTGACTGGGACAAAGCTGGTGACTGAAATGTACAGATTCTGTAACTTTGCAGTCTGGATTAGACCAGATAGCATTGCAGTGTACTTCAAAGAATGCGGCTTTCAGTTCTTCCCTTCTTTCTCTCAAAGGGATTCTGGCAAAAGTTCATATTTTCATCTAGAGAAGCTTACCAGTGTTTTTGTTTGTTTGTTTTTAACATTCTCTTTAAACACATTGAGTTAACTGCTCATATTGTTATTAAATATAAAGTAGTCATGCAAATGTGTCTTTAATATAACTTTTCCATAATGAAACCATTGAAAAATGTGACTTCTTTGCCGGTCTAAGTCAAATAACAATATATTTTTATCTATTTATATTGTCCTTGACATAGGCCAATTTTCATGTATATGATTTACCCTTACATTCCTCAGGAGCTTGCTAACAAATTATATTTGTTAGTGTAAATTCCTAAAAGTATTCTGTCAAATAAAATAGTGTTGTTGCTGTTTTTTCACTTCTTAGTTATGCAGATTGGGGCATATTATGAGAGGAAAAAGGACTATACCCAGGAAGTGTGCATTCTATTTATTGTACATGTATTTGAAGGTTCCAAAGTAGCTAATGAAAATTTGGGGCTATAAAAATTCACCTAATTGTATTTTTAAAAATCTAACATATAGGTATAGCTGCTGTTGTTGTTAAGTACCACAGCGACCCTTTACTGGGTTTCCAAGAAACAGTTGGTGAGCTTGAACCGCCTAACTTGAGGTTCAATCTGACCTTGCAGTGCATTGCATTAACTCACAGCGCCACATCAGGACTCCACATATATGTGAGAAGACTGAATAAATAACCAGCTTTACTGAACCTAAATGTTTATTTTTATACTTTCCTAGAGTAAGATAAAGGCATGTCTTGCCGTCAGAGTGTAGGGTTAATGTATGAGTAGACCATTAAACTCCCATCATTTAAACATGATAACTACTTCATGTGTCTACATAATGGTTCAAAGCTATTTTTTAGCCATTTAAGCTTTTCAATTTACACTAAACATTCACCTAGAGATTTTCTGTTAAATTTAGTGCAATATTTTAAATGATCGACACCACTCGATTTTAAATAAATTTTAGAGTAGAAGTAATTTTTAAAGATATAACTTACATAATTTCCCTCAATGCATCAATGACTTTAACTAGTGGCTTTGAAGTTTAAATCATTTAAGAACCCTTCAGAATCCCCAGGCAGCTCCACTTCATATCAATCTAATGTGACATTTTAGGAGTTAATTGATGTTAAAATTACAATATACGGTTGGTATACCTTTTGTTTTTCTGGTTACCCCAAATAATTTGAAACAGCAAATATTTCGTAAAATGTTGTCAAAATGACAAATAAAGCACCAGATGTTTTTTCAAATAAGAATTAAGTTGATTTCTGTTTTCTAATAATTTGTGAACTGCTCACGGTGTTATCGATTAGGACATGGGTGTTTGTAAATGGGGACCCATAAATTCACCTGAGAGTGGATTACAATTGGAAATGATTGGTTGATTCCATGAAGACAGAACGCTAAGGCAGAATACAAAGGAACTGTTGGATAGCTTTTGTGTGTGGTGCAGATAGAAGCCCAAGGGAAGCAGGATTGCTCTCTACAAGTGTCACAGGATAGAAAGTTTTGTTTATTTCAGACATTAGACAAACAAAATCTTTGGATGCTGAATTAGTCTCTCCTTTTGAGCTTCCTAAGCTGCTACTCATTCATACTGATGAGTATGAGATTTGATTGTAGCCCTTTTCATTTTTATGGGGTTAACTTTGTTGGTAGAGACAGGTACCCCTACTCTACCCCCTTGAGCTCACTTATCTTTCGCCTTTTTTTTTTTTTTTTTTTTTTTTTTATGCGGAGGGAGATATCGCCTGAGTTGTCCAATCCCAGTGCTTATATAAATAATATGAGTTAGGCCTTCTGAAGCCAGTTTAGTAAAAGACCCTTTTTTTCTTTTCCCTCTGGAGAAGGATACAACACTATCACTGCGATTCAGCTTTGCTTGTCTGGGTCTCTGTAAATTGTAAGGGGAAGAGTGCTTTGAGGGAGCCCTTCCTGTTCCCTTTGGTCCTTGTGATCTGCACTCACTTGAGGTTCCAAGGTTTAAAATTTGATGAGTTGGCAGGAAAAGATAAATCAGTTTTTAAAGGCATTTATGCAATACTCATAAATTGCAAAAACTGGAGCCATTTTTGAAAGCCTTGATTAAAGCCTACTTTTAAATACATACATTCACTTTGAATGAAAATAATCCAAAGAAATGAGAAAAATTTCTGCTTTCCCTGACCAAACTTTGAAGCGGAGAAATGTGGAACTAAAAGCAAATAGCATAACCTGTTTTAATCAAGAGGAGTCTAGCAAGAAACAATCAATTAAAGAACAGTCCGATTCTCTGCGACATCAATGTATGAAAATCTGTTAGACGCCAGATTGTGTCTCAAGACACATATGATGAACTGAACAAAATGACCTGCTAATAGCTTTTACGGGTAATAAATGCATCATGTTATTGGTAATTCTGCAGATGGTAAATCAAGCTAATATCGAAGCTGAAACCAGCTACTTGTTAAATATAGTTCAAAATTATCTTCTCTGTTATTCAGAAACTGTTTTGCACAGAAAAGAAAGATGATTGCTCCTTATATTTTAAACCATCTTAAATGGATAAATATTCCCATTCTGCCATTTTAAATTTTAAATCCTTTGGAGAGAGCTTGTCTCATTTAAATCTAAGTTGAAAAACACTATGTATATTTAGATTATGAGCAGGAGCTAAAATGCAAAACCTGTGCTGAAATTGAAGTGTGACTCTACTAAGTACAAGACACATTAGATGACATTTCCAATCAGCACTTGGAATGCTGACCTGACAAATGTGAAATTTGTGCACAATACTTGTAGATAAATGATGGAGGAATAGACATGCCATTCAGATCATTGACCCTCTTGAAATGTCTGATATGACAAACGAATAATTTAGCTTCGATTTTATTGCCATGAGATCTGAAGTAGATTAGAAACACAATACTGAGGAGGAAAAGAGGAGACAGGAGAGTGATGCAAGAGAGCAGACTTTTAGGAAATGAAAGACTGTGACTACCCATTATACATAAAGGAAAACAATCACATGGAATGGAAAATTAGCTTTGTAGAGGAACTGTCCAGATTACTGAAATACAAAATGGGCTCCTCCCATCTTTGCATCGATTATATTTAACCTAGAATTGTTCAATATGTCATCTATGTGTCATACAGTAAACTCACAAATTTGGATGAATTGGGCATAAGAACAATTCTAAGTTTGAATTTCTTTTTAAAGAGATTTAATATCAAATATACATAAAATATCTAATAACAGATTTATTTTAAAATAAAAGTAACAAGATATATTTATGTTTTAAACATATTTTATACATTTATATTACATTATATATCTATTCCTCACACCTGGTGTGATGCTATAGGATAAGCACTGGACTGTGAATCACAGGGTCAGCAGTTCAAACTTTCCAGCTGTTCCTCAGAAACCATATACAGGGTCACTATGAGTTGGAATCACCTTGACAGCACTTAACAATGATAACTCCTCACTTAACAGGTTTTTTGTTATCTGATATTTCACATTACTGAAAATTGTAAAAAATCTACTATATGTCTGTTTTGCACATTAACAACATATCTCTGGCAGTAACAACCCAATGCGCAAGGCAAGAGTAACACAAGCTGTAATGCTTAAAGTTATGTGTCAACTTGGGTCATGATTCTAAGTGGTTTGGCAATTATGTAATGATCAAATGTTGGTAGTTATGTGATGATGTGGTCATCCCCATTTAGTGATCCGATGTGGTCATCCTCCATTTTCACATAATAACCTGATCTTCAGAACTTAACACCATTTAGAAGTGAGGAGCAGGTGCACAGCTGCTAATTCTATGCTAACTCTATTGTTGTTACTAAGTGCCTCCAAGTCAGTTCTAACTCATAGTGACTGTATATAGAGTTGCCAAGGAGCAGCTGGTGAGTTTGAACTTCTAGCCTTGTGGTTCACAGTCTAGTATTGACCCTACAGTGCCACACCAGGAGTCCATTGTAACTCTAGGGAATCATAGCATAACCTGTTTATTGTAATAATAAACTATTATAATAACTATTATGAGTAAAATATATATTTTAATAATAAACATATTTAAACATAATATTTAATAATAAACATATTATAATAACTATTATGAGTAAAATATATATTTGTTCTTCCTTTTATAAAGATTGTATATGTCCTAAGGAGCTCTAAGGAGCTCTGGTAGCATAGTGGTTATGAATCGGGCTGCGAACCGCAAGGTCAGCAGTTCGAAACTATCAGCCGTTCCGTGGGAGAAAGATGAGGCTTTCTGCTCCCGTAAAGATTTACAGCCTTGGAAACCCTGTACAGGGTCGTTATGGGTCGGAGCCGACTCGATGGCATTTAACAACAGCAACAACAATATATGTCAAAGGGATTATTTCCAGTGCTTGATAAAATAATGGATCCAGAGTCTTTAAAAATTGGATGTATTTTAGTGTTGAATTTATTCTTTCACTGGAACATCTTGAAGACAATGTTAGTGTCTTAATTTTTCAGTTTTTAAGTAGTAACTGAATAAAAACATAGAAATGATAGCTATTTAACAACTCTTCTATGACTTTGGTTGGTTTGAACCACAAGGTTGGTGGTTCTAACTCACCAGCTGCTCACTGGAAACCCAGTTTCTAAAGTCCAAACCAAATTAACAGCACTTAAAAAAACAACAAAGACAAGGACCATGAAACTAATCATATGTTTTAGTAGTAAAAAAAGAAAATCAGTAAAATATTATCTTATTAAAGGAACAGATGTTTACAGTCCATTGTTATTGTTAAACACTGTTGAGTTGATTTCGACTCATAGGGACCCATGGTGGTGGTTATGTGCCAAATTTTCCAAAAATTGTTATGGGAGCAGAAAGCCTTATCTTTCCCCCATAGAGCCACTGGTAGTTTTGAACTGATGACCTTCAAATTAGCAGCCCAACTCATAACCGATACACTACCAGAGCTTCCCAGCACTAATATGTCAGTTTGTGGTACTGTGGTAGCTGTGAGTTGCTGTGATTCTGAAAGCTATGCCACCAGTATTTTAAATACCAATAGGGTCACCCATGGTGTACAGGTTTCAGATGAGCTTCCAGACAAAGACATACTAGGAAGAAAGAGTGACGAACAGCTTCCAAATATTTAGTCACTGAAAACATTATGAATAGCAGAGATACACTATCAGATATAGTGCCAGAAAATGAGCCCCTCAGTTGGAAGGCACTCAAAATGTGACTGGAGAAGAGCTGCCTCCTCAAACTAGAGTTGACCATGATAATGCAAGTGGACCTTCATTTGCTGATGGAGTACAACTCAAAATGAAGGTAACAGCTGTAAACATCCATTATTAATCTCAACATGGAATGTACGATGTATGAATCTAGGAAAATTAGAAATTGTCAAAATGAAATGGAACACATAAACATCGATATCCTTTGCATTAGTGAGCAGAAATGGACTGGTATTGGCCATTTTGAATCTGAAAACCACATGGTTTAATATGCCGGGAATGATAAATTGAAGAGGAATGATGTTGCATTCATCGTCAAAAAGAACATATCCAGATCAGTCATGAGGTACAATGTTGTCTCTGATAGGATAATATCCATGTGCCTACAGGGAAGTCCAGTTAATACTACTATTATTCAAATTTATGCACCAATCACTAAAACCAGTGAGCTTGAAATAGAAGAATTCTACCAAATTCTTCAATCTGAAATTGATCAAACATCCAATCAAGATGATCATTACTCGTGATTGGAATGCAAATGTTGGGAGCAAAGAGAAAGGATGAGTAGTTGGAAAATATGGCCTTGGTGATACAAATGATGCTGGAGAATGCATGATAGAATTTTGGAAAACCAAAGATTTTTTCATTTCACATACCTTCTATAGACAGGATAAGAGATGACTATACACATGGACCTCACCTCATCTGTGGAAAGAGAAGATGGAAAAGCTCCATATCATCAGTGAAAACAAGACCAGGGGTAGACTGTGGAACAGACCATCAATTACTCATATGCAAATTCAAACTGAAGCTGAAGAAAATGAAAACAAGTCCACGAGAGCCAAAATATGACCTTGATTATATCCCACCTGAATTTAGAGATCATCTGAAGAACAGATTTGATACATTAAACACTAAAGACCGATGACCAGAAGAGTTGTGGGATGACCTCAAGAATATCATACAGGAAGAAAGCAAAAAGTCATTAAGAAAACAAGAAAGAAGAAAAAGATAAGAATGGATATCAGAAGAGACACTGAAACTTATTCTCCAGTGTAGAGATGCTAAAGCAAATGGAAGCAATGAGGAGGTCCAAGAGCTGAATAGAAAATTTCAAAGATCAGCTCGAGAAGATAAAGCCAAGTATTACAACAAAATGTACAAAGATCTGGAATCAGAAAACCAAAAAGAAAGAACATGCTCAGTATTTCTCAATCTGGGGGAACTGAAGAAAAAATTCAAGCCTCGACTTTCGTTATTGAAAGATTCTCTGGGAAAATTACTGAATGATGCAGAAAGCATCAAGAGAAGATGGAAGAATACACAGAGTTACGGTACCAAAAGGAAGTGGTTAATGTTCAACCATTTCAAGAGGTAGTATATGATCAAGAGCCAATGATACTGAAGGAGGAAGTCCAAGGTGCATTGAAGGAATTGGCAAAGAACAAGGCACCAGGAATTGATGGGATCAAAATTGAAATCTTTCAAGAAAGTGAGGTGGCACAGGAGGCACTCACTCATCTCTGCCAAGAAATTTGGAAGACAACTATCTGGCCGACTGATTGGAAGAGATCCATATTTGTGCCCATTCCAAAGAGAGGTGACCTAACGGAATACACAAACCATTGGACAATCTCTTTGATATCTCAGGTGAGTAAATTTTTGCTAAAGGTAGTACAGAAATGCCTATAATCATACATTGACAGAGAACTTCCAGAGGTTCAAGCTGGATTCAGAAGAGACTGTGGAACTAGGGATATCATTGCTGATGTCTGATGGATCTTGGCTGAAAGCAGATAATATCAGCAAGATGTTTACCTATGCTTTATTGACTACACAAAGGCTTTCAATTGTGTGGATCATGACAAGCTATGGACAACATTGAGAAGTATGAGTATTCCAGAACAGTTAATTGTGTTCATGAGGAATCTGTACCTGGACCAAGAAGCAGTTGTTTGAACAGAACACGGGCACACTGGTTTAAAATTTAAAAAGGTGTGCAACAAGATTGTATTCTTTCACCATACTTATTCAACCTGTATCCTGACCAAATAATACGAGAAGCTGAGTTCTATGAAGAAAAATGTGGCATCAGGATTGGAGGAAGATTCATTAACAACCTGCAATATGCAGATGATACAACCTTGCTTGCTAAAAATGTAGAGGACTTAAAATATTTACTGAAAAAAATCAAAGAGCACAGCTTTGAGTATGGATTACATCTCAATGTAAAGAAAACAAAAATCCTCACCACTGGACCAATGAACAACATTCTTATCAATGGAGAAAAGATTAAAGTTGTCAAGGACTTCATTCTTTTGAATCAACTATCAACACTCAAGGAAGCAGCAGTCAAGAAAACAAATGTCGTATTGCCATAGGCAAATCTGCTTCACAAGACCTTTTTAAAGTGTTGAAGAGTAAAGATCTCAGTTTGAGGACTAAGGTGCACCCTACCCAAGTCATGGTATTTTCAATAACCTCATATGCATGTGAAAGCTGGACAATGAATAAGGAAAACCTTAGAAGAATTGATGTGTTTGAGTTACGGTGTTGGGGGAGAGTACTGAAGGTGCCATGGGTCGCCAAAAGAACCAGTAGATCTGTTTTGGAAGAAGTACAGCCAGAGTGCTCCTTGGAGGCCAAGATGGCCAAACTTTGTCTCTCATACTTCAGACATATTGTGAGGAGGGACCAGTCACTGGAGAAGGATATCCTGTTTGGTAAAGTGGAGGGTCAGAGAAAAAGAGGAAGACCTCCAAAGAGATGGATTGGCCAAGTGGCAACATTGATGGACTCAAGTGGGCAACAGTAGTGAGGTTGGCCCAGGATCAGGCAGTGTTTCGTATTGCTGTGCATAAGGTTGCTATGGTTCGGTACGGACTCGATGGCACCTATCAACAACACCAGAGCTTCACTGCAGAATCAGAAATTTATGATAGAACTAATCATAGGCCAACTTGTGAAGTTATAATCAACTATCCTCTAAATTCCCCTAAGACCTTTTCACAAAGTTTTCTAATGGCTTCCCTAACTTCTTATAAGACCCATTGTCTTTACCTGGACTCACCCATTGCCAAACTCCACCTCTGCCTGTCTTCCCATGTATTCAGTTTACTCAAGCACTATGGTAGATACATGAAAGAGAAATTGTCCTAAGGTTTTCTAAGGTTTTTTTCAGTTTAAACTAACAGAAAATACAATGCAAAGTGGCTTAATCAATAAGAACATTTATTATTTCATGTAACAAAATGTCCAAAGAGAGGGCAGTTCCAGACTTAGTTCATTAGTTAGCTCAGCTTTAACAACCTAGGATCTGTTTTCTTACTTTGCCATCCTCAATATTTTGACTTATAATTTTAGATTGATTTCCTTTCTGTTTCCTAGATGAAAACCGCATTTTTTTATATTTCTTGAAAGGGATGCTGATAAACACAAATTAAGTTTGCATTTCACTTAATTTCTAGAAACAACTGCTTTAAAAAATAACAGTTTATTTCGCTACTACATAAAAGAAGTCTGGAAGACAGAAATCCAGGGCTAGCATAGTGATTCAGGTTTCTCCGGGAACCCAGCCTTCTTTAATTTCTCTGATCTACCATCTTTTTCATGTGACTTTTATCCTCATTAAATTTAAAATGGCTCCCTAAAGTGCTATCAAATCTGCTTTAAGGCAGGAAGCAGGAATAAGGATGGAAATTTTAAAAGAAAGATCTTAAAAATACTATTTATATCAGATTGTCTTCTCAGATAAAAAATTAAAATATTTTTAGAAGTGAGGAAGGGGAGAATAAATATTAGTTGCCAATAACAAAGCTCAGCACACACTGTTCATTAAAACATCTTAATGTTAAAGTCTAATTATAATATATATTAATTCACGTGTGTTTTAAATCTTGCTATTTAAATGTTGTTGTCATTGTTAAGTGCTGTCCAGTGTCAGTTCTAACTCACAGTGACCATGTATAAGGTTACCAATGATTGGCTGGTGGGTTTCAAACACCGACCTGTGGGTTAGTGGTCCTACAGAACCACACCAAAACAAGCAAATCTGTCTTGGAAGACGTACAGCTGGTAAATTCCTTAGGAGAGGAGGGCAAGACTTAGTCTCTCATACTTTGGATATATTACCAAGAAGGACCAGACCCTGGAGAAGAATATCATGCTTAGTAAAGTGGTTCAAAACCACCAACTGATCCGTGGGAGAAAGATGAGGCTTTCTGCTCCCATACAGATTCATAGCCTCGGAAATCCTGTACAGGGTCGCTATGAGTCGGAACCGACTCCATGGCACATAACAACAACAACAAGTGTTCTTACAATTTCAGAATTTCTAAGATAGAAAATGAGAAGCAGTAGATATAACATACATAGTTTCTATTAGAAAAAAAATTCTACCTATTTTTATTCTATTGAGATAGACAAGGGTGCTAATGGAGTAGGGGTATTATAGGATGGGGGCAGATCCAAAATCAATTTGAAAAGTTTTTGGATGGACTCTTTGCCATTTATGCCCAACAAGGACATTCTGAGGGGATCACTCTGCAGTCAACTCTAGAAAGAAAGAGAAAACCAAGGAAATTGCCAGAATATGATCAGAATGTTAGTTTTTTTCATTTCTTAGCATGATCAGATGTATGTTGTATTTGGCAATCTTGATTAGAAACAAGCATTAAAAAATGCTATAGAGTATATACTTTACTCCTTACATGAATAACTTCCTTTCCTTGATTATGGAGCATAATTAAATATTGAAGCACAAACCCAACCTGTATTCTTCACTGAGTAATCTTGACAAACTCTGTCAAGAAGTGTAGGAATCCAACAAATGTTATTATCCTGATTGTTAAAATATGTTGTTGTTATTATGTACTATTGAGCCAGTACTGACTCATAGTGACCCTATGTACAACAGAACTAAACACTGCCCAGTCCTGGGCCAACCTCACAATTGTTGCTACATTTGAGCCCATTGCTGCTGCCACTGTGCCAATACATCTCACTGGGAGTCTTCCTCTTTTTCTCAGACCTTCCACCTTACCAAACATGATATCCTTCTCCTGATCCCTCCTGACAATATGTCCGAAGTATGAGAGATGAAGTCTGGCCATCTTGGTTTCCAAGGAGCATTCTAGCTGTATTTCTTCCAACACAGATCTATTTGTTCTTTTGGCAGTCCATGGTGCTTTCAATATTCTTCTCCAAAGCCATAATTCAGATGCATCAATTCTACTGTCTTCCTTATTCACTATCCAATTTTCACATGCATGTGAGGTTACTAAAAATACCATGGCTTGGTTTAGGCAAACTTTAGTCCTCAAACTGACATCTTTGCTCTGCAACACTTTAAAGAGGTCTTGTGCAACAGATTTTTCCAGTGCAATACATCATTTGATTTCTTGACTGCTGCTTCCATGAGTTTTGATGGTTTATTTGAGCAAAATGAAGTTTTTGACAACTTCATTTTTTTCTCATTTTATATGGATGTTTGTTATTGGTCCAGTGGTGATGA
>NW_006408617.1:3282704-3289502 GCF_000296735.1 Chrysochloris asiatica
ATACTGAAGACTGTGGTCTTTGATCTTCATCAGTAAGTATTTTAAGTCCTCTTTGCTTTCAGCAAGAAATGTTGTATCATCTGCATATCGTAGGCTGTTAATGAGTCTTCCTCCAATCCTGATGACACCTTTTTCTTCATATAACCCAACTTCTCGGATTATGTGCTCAGCATACAGATTAAATAATTATGGTGAAAGAATACACTGGCACACACTTTTTTTCTAATTTTAAACCATTAAGTGTTTCTTTGTTTTGTTTGAACAGCTGCCTCTTGGTCTTTGTACAGGTTCCTCATGAACATAAGTATTCCAGAATACTCACACTTTGCAATGCTGTCCAGAGTCTGTTTATGAGCCAAACAATCGAAAGACTATGCGTAGTCAATAAAGCACAATAAACATCTTTGTGATATTCTCTGCTTTTAGCCAAGATCCATCTGATCTCAACAATGATATCCCTCATTCCATGTCCTCTTCTGAATTTGTCTTGAACCTCTGGAAGTTATCTGTCAATATATGGTCGCAGCCATTTTGCATGTATCTTTAATAAACCTTTACTCGCATGGGATATCAATGATATTATCCGATAATTTCTTCCAGTCAGTTGGCCTGATATTTGTCTTCCAAATTTCTTGGCATAGATGAGTGAGTGTCTCCAGTGCCGCATTAGTTTCGATTTGTATTCCATCAATTCCCGGAAGCTTGATCTTTGCCTATGCTTTCAATGCATCTTGGAATTCTTCCTTCAGAATCATTGACTCTTGGCCATTTGCTACCTCTTGAAGTGGTTGAACATTGACCATTTTATTTATTTATTTATTGGTACAGTGTATTCCTTCCATCTTCTTTTGATATTTCTGCATTATTCAGTATTTTACCCATAGAATCCTTCAATACTATAAGTCAAGACTTGAAGTTTTTCTTGAGTTTCCTCAGCTTGAGAAATGCTCAGTGTGCTCTTCCCTTTTCGTTTTCTTTCCCATGTCTTTGCACATTTCATTCTAATATTTGACTTTGTCTTTTTGAGCTGATCTTTGAAATTTTCTGTTTAGCTCTTGTACCTTCTTACTTCTTCCATTTGCTTTAGCATCTCTACACTGGAGAGCAAGTTTCAGAGTCTCTTCTGACATCCATTTTGGTCTTATCATTCTTTCTTGTCTTTTCAATGACCTTTTGCTTTCTTCTTATATGATGTTCATGATGTCATTCCACAACTCTTCTGGTCCTTGGTCTTTGTGACTAATGCATCAAATCTGTTCTTCAGATGATCTCTAAATTCAGGTAGTATGTGTTCAAGGTCATAATTTGTCTCTCATGGACTTGTTTCAATTTACTTCAGCTTCAGTCTGAATTTGCATATGACCAATTGATCATCTGTTCCACAGTCTGCTCCTGGTTTTGTGTTGGCTGATGATACGCAGGTTTTTACACCATTTATTTCCACAGATGTAGTAAATTTGATTTCTGTGCATTCTGTCTGGTGAGGTCCGTGTGTATAGTCACCTTTTATGTTGTTTAAAAAAGGTATTTGCAATGAATAAATCATGGTTCATGTAAAATTATATTATAAAATATAGAAAGGATAATTTTTGTGTTTCTGATCAACTCATTACTTTGCAGTATCATTTTGCTCAGAATATATCTCCACTTGCTTATTTATTCTTTCAGTCAGCCACAAAACAGTAATTACTCTTGTGTAGATATTACATGTTGAATAGTATGCCATATTAAAAAACAACAACACTATGCCAGGCACATCAAGAAATAATAAGACGAAAAACATGAAATAAATCTTTACAACAAATATTTAATAGGCTGAATGTATTGATAAACTATTGGAACAACACATGGAGAAAAGTAAATATTGTGAGTTGGTCAAAAAAAATTTAAAAGATTAGCATAAAGAATTTTGCAAGCATGCTTTCCTTCTAAGACTTCTGTAAAGGATAAATGGCTTTGACCTATATCAATATCTTGGCTTTCATTTTCTATCTCTTTCTCAGATTCATGTACAAATCCATGTTGTTTTTTCTATCTATATATTTTTTCTGTTGCATGGAATTGAATATCCTCTGAAAGCTGAAGATAGTGTAGTTCACAGTTGAGTTGGATACTACATGTAGCTGCTCTATTCATACAAGAGTTATCATTCCAATTCTGATTCATATCTCTCTTATATGTTGTTGTTGTTGAGCACAACAAGTCAGTTCCAACTCATAGTAAGTCTCTATAGTATTTCTGAAGAACAGCTGAAGGATTTGAACTACAGATCATGCCATTAGCATTCCAGTACTTATTTTACAGCATCACACCAAAATGTAAATAGAATTTAAATGTAAACATCACAGTGCTATTGCTATTTTTGGTGATCATGTTGATATCTGTAGAAGAATGATGCATTTGAGTTATGGTGTATGGACAGAATACAAAAGGTACCATGTACTGCCAGAACAAACAAGTCTGTGTTGGAGGAAGTACAACCAGAATGTTCTTTAGAAGGCAAGATGAATACACTTTGTCTCTTTCACTTCAGACATATTACCAGGAGGGACCAGTCCCTGGAGAAGGACATCATTCTTGATAAAGCAGAGGGGCAGCAGAAATGAGGGAGACCCCCAAAGGGTTGGACGGGCATAATGGCTGCAACAAGGGCTCAAGTGTAGCAGCAATTGTGAGGATGACACAAGATTGAACGGTGTTCTGTTCTGTTGTGCACAATGTTGCTCTGGGTCAGAACCAACTCAATGGCACCAAACAAGAACAATAACAATATTGGTAATGGTGTGGGTTGTTGTAAGCCGCTATCTGAATGACTTTAATTCAGGGCTACCTCATGAACAACAGAATGAAGTACTGCCCAGTCTTACATCATGCTTCATCCTCACAATCACTAGCAATGTTGAGTTCATTGTTTTAGTTACTGTGCCAATCCATCTCACAGAGCATCTCTCCAGTTCTACTTGCAACTCTATTTCACCAAACATGTCCTCCTCAGTGGTGGCACTGTGGATTAATGCATTGGACTGCAAAGCCAGTTTGAATAGCAAAGTCGGTGCTTCAAATCAACAACTGCTCTTCAGAAACCCTATACAGGGTGGCTATGATTCAGAATCAACTCAATGACATTTAACAACAACGATGAATCAATTGTGATCACGTCTCCAAAGCGAGCGATATGGGTACTGCTGTGTGCTGATTCAGAAGTTTTTTATTGACTAAATTTTGAAGGTAGATAGCCAGGTTTTCTTTCTTAGTTTGTCTTAGTCTGAAAGCTCTGCTGAATCTTGTCCACCCTGGGAAATCCTACTGGTATTTAAAATACTATTGACATAGCTTCCAGCATCTTAGCAACATGCAAGTCACCAACCATAGCATGACAAACTGACAGGTAGGTAGTAGAGCTATACGCTATCTATTAATGACTTCTCCATGAAACATGGTTTGTTAAACATCAAAGTTCAACCTGAAACCTGTACATCATTTTACCTTTTTTAATGGGATTTCATTACTGACTCAGCAGCAGAACCTCAGTATACACTGGTCTTATTTATAAGATGAACTTACATCATGGAGTCAAAGCGCTACACTATATAGTAGCCCCACATTACTAATAAATAAGTTATCACTCAGGTAAAAGTAATTAGAAGATTTCTTACTAATCTTTCCAACATTCATGAGATATTGGTTGTGAATTACTATCAACAAATTACTAAATAATTGAGTGTTTGACAAAGAATATGAAACGATTTCTAACTTCCTTCTCTTTCTTTTAACATTTTAAGATTTAACTGTCACTGACTGATATGGAGGTAACCTATTTACACTGAATCAAACTTGTTGACATTTAAGTGTTAAAAAAAAAGCAACACTATCTAAGCAGTATAAAGAATATAGGAATGACATTCACGAATATTTCCAGCTGTCAACAAGTCAGGTTTCTTACTAACTGTGAGCCCTTGAAGTATTGTGTTCTCTGGCTAGAGTGATAAATACTGTTACTGCAGGTTTTTGTTTTTGTATCCATATACTTGTCTCTACTAATTAGCAAAGTATCATGCATTTCCCCACTCCTCTCATCTGAACTGTGCATGATTTTTCTTTTAAAAAATAACAGAACATAATTTTTCATACATTTGTCAGACAGATGGAATAGGTGATCATCATATAAAAAACAAGGACACCAATATCCCATAAACCCCTAAGAAAGAATCTAATTAAATCTCTATTTTTAGTAAGTAGGTAAGTAGTAGCATAAACGGCAAAATGTTATATATAATAATTAAGATAAAAGTATCAAGCAGGAGCATCCCATTCTTTTAAATCTTCCTGGAGAAAATATAATCTTTCATTTAGACATTTGGATAATACACTGGACCACAAGGTCGGTTTGAATCGAAAGGTCTGTCATTCAAACTCACCAGCTGCTCCTCGGAAACTTTTTATAGGGTTGCTGTGAGTCGGAACCAACTTGACAGCTTTTAACAACAGCATTTAAACATTCATTGAAGAAACCCTCATATATACCACAGAAGGACAGTTAACCTTGTAAGTGATCATTCTGTTACTGAGCTGTGTAGGTCTGCCTCTCTCCATTTCTTTGCTTCTCCTATTCTAAGAAATATAAAGGCAGATGAGGCAGGCAATTCAGGGAAGTTAATACCACATCATGCCTCCTTTTAAGTATTAAGTTCACTAAGAAAGAGGTCCTTACTCATCTTGCTGTCATGCTAGGAAGGGTCACAAATAATTACTAAAAGAAGTAAAGATTCAAAGTGGTATTTTTGTTAAGTGTCGAAGATTCAGTCCCTATATAGGGTTGCTGAGCAGTGGCTGGTAGGTTTGAACCACCCACCTTAAAGTTAGCAGTCCAGTGCTTACCCTACAGCACCACACCAGGACATGAAGTTAACCTGACTAATCTCTTATGCTAGTTCGGTTATTGTTGATAAGTGCCATTGAGTTGGTTCCAACTCACAATGACCTTGTACAGGTTGTCTAAAGAGCGGCTGGTGAGTTTTAACCACAGACCATGTGGCTCAAACCAGCCTTATGGTCCAGGGCTTTATCTCACAGCACTGACAAAGATCCTGTCATATAAAGCTTGATTGGAGGTAATATAAAGAATGCTGTGTACAATTCCAAGTGGTAAAAGATTGTACCCTAAGAATAAGATAATTTTCATACTACAAATTTTAAATGATTTTAAGCATATTTAAGGAAAAATATACTATTATCATGGTATTTTCAATAACCTCCTGTGCAAGTGAAAGATGGAAAATGAATAAAGAAGACTGTAGAAGAATGGACATATTTGAGTTATAGTGTTGGATGACAATATTAAAATTATAGTGGAATGTCACAAACAAATCTGTGTTGGAAGAATTACAGCCAGAATGCTCCTTAGAAGCTGGATGGCACTCAATCTTCAGACATATTATCAGGGGGGACCAGTCCCTGGAAAAGAGTATCATGTTTGGGAAAGGGGAGAGTCAGAGAAAAAAACGAAGTACCTCAACAAGATGATTTGGCATGGTGGCAGTTGCAATGGACTCAAACATAGCAATGATTGTGAGGTTGGTGAAGGACTGGGCAGTGTTTCATTCTGTTGTGTATAATGTTGCTATAAATTGGTACCAACTTGATGGCACCTAACAGCAACAACACATATATTGGTCACTGTGAGTCAGAACCAATTATATAGTGTCACTATTAGACAGTTTTTATTCATATTAACCCTGTATAGGACTTCTGAGGCTGTAAATCTTTATGGGAGCAGAATGTCTCATCTTCCTTTCACAGAGCAGCTGGTGTATTTGAACCAGTAACCATTCATTTAACTGCCCTGTGGAGCCCTAGTGGTATAGTAGGTTATATGCTGGGCTGTCAAAAGCAGGGTGGGTGGTTCAAATCCAACAGCTGCTCAGAGGGAGAAAGATGAGGCTTTCTGTTCCCATAAAGATTTATAGCTTCAGAAATGCAATACAGGGCCACTATGAGTTGGGACTGACTAGATGGCACAACAAAAACTATATTGTGGTGCTATGGGTTAATGCGCTGGACAGCAAAGTCATTTTGAATTGCAAGGTCAGCTGTTCAAGATGACTGGTCACACCTTGGAAACTCTATACAGGGTCGCTACAGACTGGAACCAACTCAATGGCATTTAACACACTTAACATACCAACTCAATGGCACTTAACAACAACAATATATGTGTGTGTGTGTTTGTATATATACATGCTGTGATGCCCTATGATAAGTACTTGATCTCAAAGTAAGTTTATTTGAACTGCAAGGTCAGTGGTTCAAACTCACCAGCCACTCCTCAGGAAACTTATACAGGGTCACTATGAGTCGGAACCGACTTGATGGCACTTCACAACAGCATCATATATATATATATATGTTATTAGGTGCCATTGAGTCAGTACTGACTCATAGCGACGTTATGTATAGCAGAACAAAACACTGTATGATCCTGGGCCAACATCACTATCATTGCCACATTTGAGCCCACTGATGTTGCCACTTTGCCAATCCATCTCTCTGGGGGTCTTCCTCTTTTTCTCTGACCCTCCAAACTACCAAACATGATATCCTTCTCCAGTGACTGGTCCCTCCTGATAATATGTCTGAAGTATGAGAGACAAATTTGGCCATCCTGGCCTCCAAGGAGCACTTTGGCTACACATCTTCCAACACAGATCTGTTTGTTTTTTGGCACTCCCATGGCACTTTCAATATTCTCCTCCAACACCATAACTCAAAAACATCAATTCCTGATATAAGATCAACATA
>NW_006408617.1:3291262-3302126 GCF_000296735.1 Chrysochloris asiatica
TTAAGAAAAGAACCCATGCTAAAGTGTGGGGAGGATTCTTTGCTGGTTACCAGAATGCAGGTGGTGGGAGAAGGGAAGGGAGGGGAAGGTGGAGCACAGGGCAGGGAATAGACACAGGATAGTTTGGGTGCTAGGAAGGGGGGCATTACACAAGAAAGGGGAGGAGAATGGAAGAATAAAACGGATTGGAAAACCTTTAGACAGGTTTGCACGGACTAAGTGGGACAGAGGTAAATAATGATGTATACACAACCTTGGAACAGCAGGGCTCTTGGATACAGGGATTGAGATATGGTTGGAATGGGGGAAAGGGGAGAAATAATGATTGGCTGTCTTTTGAATCTTGGTCTCTGGCATGCCATTATAAAATAGACAATAAAGGGAAAGAGAAAGGAATAGCCAGAAATATCACCATAGAAATCTTGTAAGTCTGTCTTCTGCCTATAACTGATTGGAATACCTAAAATGGGGCAACAACGTGCCCACTGAAGGAGGCTTCCTGCAGAACCTCTGCAATACATAAGAGCATAGGTGGAATCCTGAACTGCATCCATAATCTTCTGAGGTGGGATATTTCCACTTGAAAGGACAAGCAGACCTGCCTGGAGTGGCCAGAAGAACAGTAGATACTTCTTAAAAGAAAGACTGACAGGAAAAATACAAAACAATATAGGCAGTCTGACAGATTACTACAAGAACAAACAAGTTGCTCATCCAGGAGACATCAAGGAAAGTGGTTGGGTCCCCTCAGGGCAAACCCCCTGCCAAGACTAAGACTCAGTGGGAATACAAGAGCAGACATGCTCTCTGATTGGTGACGACATGGGTCACCGATAAGAGGAAGTGAGGGAAAAACAGCAATGAAGCTGCGAGCTAAGCCCTACAATGTTCAATAGACTCCTGTGAACACTGGTGGAGACCTGGTTGGCCAGCAGTGTGGTAAGACCTGGGGACTCTTGGGCCAACTGACGTAGCCACAGAGGACTAGAGTGGAGAGTGAAGTGTCCAGCTGATAAGAAGAGAGGGCATATGCATAAGAACACCCATACTTGCAGATAATACACATTTGACCTGGCATCAATGATTGGATGATCAGAGCTCAAATAGAAGAAGAAAGAAGAGGAAAAAAGAGTAATCTGATACAATTTGAAGAACTTGACCTACACCTATAGATGAAGTAGCTCAAAAAAGGGAAAAAATCTGTTTAGCAAGGATCATTCCCACCCCCTCCATAGACAGAGTAGACAGGTATGGGCAACTTGGACATTGGCTACCCAAAATGGGTGACTACCAAGGCAAGAAGTGACTGGCTTACAAGTTTTCAAGAAGGAGCCCAGATCCTGAGGACGTGTAGTAGTATCCAATCTGTTTGGGTGGGGCTGATGAAAGGAGATGTGGGTAGGTCTCTTGTGATAAAATAGCGAATAATTGTTATCTGGACTGATTGTGAGGGTTGGAAATGTAAAGATAGACATTTTGTAGCAAAGGAGGGGAGTGATTGACTTTGCAGTCTAGGAGCAGAGGTCCCTGGGACCAGCAAGGGAGAAGAGCAGAGAGTGGGACCCTACTCAGAGAAGCAATGATGCCAGAGATAGACGCAGAGACAATGATGTGGAGAGGTGGAGTGGCTGGGGACTTTAGACCCAGAGAGGGAGAGGGGCTGTTTGCTGATGACCGTGGGGTGGGGGGCAGGTTTGCAGTTTATACCCTTTGGTTGGTTGATGATGTATGGAAGGGACTATAACCATGGCAATGAAACAATATACAATAGGATGATTGTAAAGCTAAAATTTTCCCATGCAAACTATCATATAGTTCACACACACACAAAAAATAAAAATGTCAAAGTAGTAACTAGTCCAACAGTCTAATGGAGCATCAGTCCCTATGACTAGGAATACTAGATGGTTCCCAGCTCCCAGTACCTACTGCTCTGAAAGGAATCACATTAGAAGGTCCTGTATAGATTGGCATAATGTGTAGAACAAAACTCAATTATTTTTTTTAAAGATTGGCCCTACTGGTCAGAAAGAAACTGGAGGAATGTGAGACTGTGGCCCAGGCTTCAAGTCTGGAAAGGAGCTCACCCTCTCTCAGCCAAGCATCAGATAGGTATCTAGAGGCAACAACAACACTAGTAAAATATGCTCACTATGAATGATGGAATGAGTGGTCAATCATTCAAAATCAGAGGAACAGCATGTACCTAAGGACATCAGCGAAAAGGTGGGAAAGTGGGTGGGAGGGAAACAGAAGCCATAAGGTGGAAGCAGATGACTGTTGTTCCACGGAGGGGACTGCAATCATAGAGACGAAAAAAAGTGTGTTATTTGTTGAATGTCAAACTGGTGACCTTTATCTGTAAACCTTCACTCAATTCATAGTAAAAATTAAAAAACAAAAAAAAATACACACAAAAAAAGCATCAATTCTTCTATGGTCTTCCTTATTCACTGTTCATCTATCACATGCATATGAGGTTATTGGAAATACCATGGTTTAGGTCAGGCACACCTTAGTCTTCAAGCTGACATCCTTGCTCTTCAACACTTTAAAAAGTGTTGAACTTTAAAAAGGTCTTGTGCAGCAGATTTGCCTAATGCAATTCGTTTGATTTTTTGACTGCTGCTTCCATGAGTGTTGATATTTGATCAAAGAAAATGAAGTCATTGACAACTTCAATCTTTTCTCTGTTGATAAGAATTTTGTTTATTGGTCCAGTGGTGAGGATTTTTGTTTTTCTGACATTGAGATGCAATCCATACTGAAGGCTGTGCTCTTTGATCTTCATCAGTAAATATTTTAAATCGTCTTCAATTTCAGCAAGCAAGGTTGTATCATCTGCATATTGCAGGTTGTTAATGAGTCTCCCTCCAATCCTGATGCCACGTTTTTCTTTATATAACCCAGCTTCTGAGATTATTTGCTAAGCATGCAGGTTGAATAAGTATGGTGAAAGAATACAACCCTGTGGCACACCTTTCTTAATGATGTATATGTAGATAGATAGATATGTATAGATATGTATGTATGTATCTTGCAAGTTGAAAAACAAAACAAAAGCTTCTGTGAGTCAGGGCATGGCTGAGTTAGGTGCTTCTGATTTAAGATTGCAGAAAGTCAGCTGAGTGAGCGGTATCATTTGAACGCATCAGAAATTTGATCACTTAATGGCTAACTGCTATAACACAAGGAAACTCTGTGAAGGGTTCCGTGTGGTGAAGATCTAAGACATTTCGATGACCACATTCAGAGATTTCCTCGCCATCTCAAGAACAGTTGTTTATTTTTGTCAATTTAAGCTTTTTATTTTATTTCCATAAAATTATGACCATGATATATCCATGTAACTTTTGTTGTTTTTGTTGGTGAAGGGAAGTATTTGTATAATAGAAAACAAAGAAATTACTTTGAATATTTGCCTTTTGTATTCATCATGCCACTTATGACTGGGGTACTTATGGGTAATCCTGATTTTTACTACTGACACTAGTTGGTTGGTCTTCTTCCAATTTTCCTTTTATTTTCCCTCCAGTCTGCTTCCCTCTTAATGCCAAATCCATCTAAACAGACCATTTCTGGTGGATATTCCAGTTGAGTGACACAATGGGTTGCCAACCTAAAGCTTGACATTTCAAACCCACCAACTGCTGCAGGAGAAAGACGCAGCCTTGGAAAACTTGTGGGGTTGTTCTATTCTGTCTTATAGGAACACTATGAATTGGAATTGACTCCATTGCAGCAGGAGAAGTTGTTGTTAAAGTGCCGATGAATCAGTTCCAACTCATCGTGGCCTGTGTATAGTGTTTCCAAAGAGCAGCTGGTGGGTTTAAGCTGCTGCAAAAACCATGTGGACAATGTCTAACTTCCTCTGGTTTCACAAGGGACAAAGATAATAAAAGTCAAAACCTCCTTTTTAAAACGTTTTTTACCCTATTTTGAAACCTACCATTCCTTTCACAGAACCCTCAGTTTCACATATGGGTTTGATTATTCATTGCAATGGCCACACAGAACTCAAAACAATACTCACAAGTAGCTAGTTTATTAAGGAGGTGAACATGTTATAATCAAGCAACAACGCAAGATCCAGCAGTTTTCCAATCATCAATGCCTCTTTGCCATACTACAGATGAGTCTCGCTCTTTGCTTTGTTCTTTCATCGATGTGGCCCCTTGTCCTCTGCCTGTGGGCAAGAAAGTGTTACGAAGTTCTGTTAGCCAGTTGGTAAATGCCCAAAGGGCACATTCTGCAAGGCACCCTCCTGCATGTGGGCACTCAGCTTTACTTGGTCCATGGGCCTAGAAGTCTTCAGATGTTCTGTTTCTCTGAGTCACTGTCTCTGTCATCTCTGCTTTTCTCTGCAGGGATCTCATATTTCACTTGTCCTCTTTTTTGAGAGTCCTGGGGCCAACTATTACTGCTTCTGAGACTACTTTTAAACCTCTTATTATTAAGTGCCGTTGAGTCAGTTCTGACTCAAAATGACTCCATATAGGGCATCTGAGGAGTGCCTGGGAAGTTTGAACCATCAACTTTGTGGTTCAAACTGACCTTGAGATTCAAACTGACCTTGAAGTTCAGCACATTAATCCTCAACGCCACACCTGGACTCCCTTTTTAAACCTAGCACTTGGCAAAATTAACCAACACCAGTGCCAGAGTCCTGTACAACCTCTGCATGGTCCCACCCAATCATTGGAGCCCTGGTGTGGTAGTGTTGGTTAATGTGCTGGACTGCAAGGTCAGTTTAAACTAAAAGGTCAGCAGTTCAAGCTAACCAGCTGCAATCCCATACAGAGTCCCTATGAGTCAGAACTGACTCGATGGCACTAACAACAGCTCAGTCATTTGGTGGGACTTCTGGTGTGGTACTATAAGATCAGCACAGTGTTGACAGTTCAAACCCAACAGGGTCTCTGTGAGTTGGAATGGACTGAATGATACTCAACAACAGGAAGCCTTTAGATAGAAAATCCATAATAAGTAAATCCAAGGTATCACAACTACCAGCCTTGAGGTTCGGAGTCCAATGCTTCTGCTACAACACCACACCAGGATTCCAGCAGGAGGAGTAGATGTTTCAAAAAAGCCCTGGTATTGCAATGGCTAAGTGGTAGGCTACTAACCAAAGAGTTGAGGGTTAGAACCCACCAGCCTCTCTGCAGTCCTGGTATGCCACTGTAGAATAAGCACTGGACTACAAGGTCAGTTAGAACTGCAAGGCCAGTGGTTCAAATCCACCAGCCACTCCTCAGAAAATCATATACAGGGTCACCATGAGTCAGAACCGACTTGAAGGCATTTAACAGCAACAACAACAACCCCTTTTTAATTATAGTACGTTTTCTTACCATAATTCTCAAATTTACTTAAAAATTTTCAGGATCTGTTAATTTTTAGTTATGGGATTTTTTGTTATTCTAGCAAGGGAGTCCTGGTGTGGAGCTGGAGAATAAACTCTGGACCACAAGGTTGAAACTCACCAACTACTCCTTAGAAACACCGTACAGGGGGCTCTAAGGAACCTATTCGCCGTCACTTAACACCAACACAGAATAAAAAGTTGGGCATGTGTTAATTTGGGATTTAACTGTCATGAAGAATTTTAATTAAGTAGTTTTTCCTTGTATATTTATAATGCTGTGGAGCTGCAAAAATAAGATTTCTTAAGTTTTTGTTTGTGCAAAATATTCCTTTCTGTTTCATGTCTCCCAAAGGACATTGAAATGTGAATAACTGAGGTCATTTAGATACATGATTTAGAAGACAAGTAGAATGAGCAAGGTTTGGAGACAATGTGGTGGTATTTTATTATATATTATCTGGCTTCCTTTAGCTCTAGAAGTACTCTCAACCATTGTTATGTTATTTATTCTAACTTTTGTCCCTCTGGCTAATGCTGTAACTTTATCATTTATTATCTTTATTGGGATCTCTCTTCTAATGTTTTGGGGGGTTTGTGTCAAATTGAGGCTATGTATTAATGCTTTCAGTATTGTAACTGCATGTCAAAAGTTATAGTAAAATAACTTAACATATTTTGCTCAAGGTTTATCCTACCACCACCCAAAATCAGATAAAGATTTTGAAAGTAATATTCTTATTTTGAGTATTTTAAGCTAAGGAATTCATAGGAAGAAAATAAATTAAGACTACTTAAAAAAATTCATACACACAGCAGGAGAGAAGGGAAACTCAAACCAAATATATTATTTACTAACAAAAAATATACAATATTAGCATGTGGAGTTCTGGTGTGGCACTGTACAATAAGCACTAGACTGCTAACCATAAGGTCAGCAGTTCAAATCCACCAGACGCTCCTCAGAAACCCTCTGCAGTGTCTCAATTGTTGTTGTTGTTAAGTGCCATCGAGTCGGTTCCGACCCATAGCGACCCTGTACAGGGTTTCCGAGGGTGTAAATCTTTACGGGAGTAGAAAGCCTCATCTTTCTCCCGCGGAGCGGCTGGTAGTTTCGAACCGCTGACCTTAAGGTTCGCAGCCCGATTCGTAACCACTACGCTACCAGAGCTCCTTGCAGTGTCTCAATAGTCAGAATCAATTCAATGGCACTCAACCACAGCAACAAGAAGCATGTTGTTTGAAACTTATCCATATCACTAAGAAAGTTTGCAAGAGGTTTTTCATTTTGTTTCCACAGAAAAACAAAATAAGTATTTCAAATAATATCCACTAACACACTATGTTAAATGAGCACTTTTCTGGAAATATAGGTTAATGTAAATGTTAATTTCAGATTTTCTGTTATACATAATTATTACGCTATTTATAACTTTATGTAGGGTTTATAATGCAAACTTTTAAAAATAATAAGAATGACCTGACTTTAACCTCCCTTGTTGATATTAAACTTAATTCAAATCAGTTAAAATATTTTTAAATTCAAAAGAAAAAGATCATAGCAAAGGCAGGCTAATATATTAAAATACCTACAGGGAAAAAAACTAAAACACTTTTTTGGAATTCACATTTCACATTAATCTTCTGAAATTCAGAACTTATGGCATTGGCTCTTTTCTAGACAGTATTTTCTTCATAAAATGTTAGTGATTTTCCAGTCTTAAAATAACTTTTACTTTGACTATCACTAAGTTGTACAGTTAGACAATAACCATTTCAATGACATCAAGGAAATGTTGAAAAAATCCAGGTTTAATAAGAAATAAAAAGTTATTTACGTTACCTTTCCTTCCATTTCAACAAACAAAGGGTAAATTACTTTTTTTTTAATTCAACAGGTTTCTTTCTCTACTCATTGATTCCACCACCACCCTCCTAATGGAAACATTAGTCACAATATCCTTTGTCTGTATTCCCTATAAGGAACTCTGGTAGCGTAGTGGTTACGAATTGGGCTGCAAACCACAAGGTCAGCAGTTGGAAACTACCAGCTGTTCCACGGGAGAAAGATGAGGCTTCCTGCTCCCGTAAAGATTTACAGCCTCAGAAACCCCACGGCACGTAATCACCACCACCATATTCCCTATACATTTTTAGGGAAAGCTTGGGGGTAGGGTTGGACAACAATAGAGTAATTTTTTTCTGTGAATTGTATCTTATGACTTTAAGAAAAGCGAGATAAATAATGCTGACTTAGATGAAAAACTGAGATTGAGAGGAAAGCAAACTCCAAAAATTCAGCCAGTCAGAAAGATATGTATTCCACTGTATTCTTTTGGTATTAGGAAAATAAGAGCTAGTGTCATGAATTGATTATATGAATATGTATAAACCTTTCCTTTTTATTCCTTCTTAACTTACGTGCACAGGCAAAGAACATTTATAACATGTAGAAGCCAGCTGCCATCATACCCTTTCCAACTCATGATGAGACCGTGAGCATCAGAGACAAACTATGCTCCATAATATTTTCAGTGACACGTGTTTTATAAGTAACCCCCCAAGACTATAGTTCTTAGTCACCCTTCAAATCTGGAAGTCTTTTCTGTGCTTAACTTTTAGTCAAATAGGTCTGCAAGGTAAATAATAACACAAAGGAGGTACACTCTTTATTTTTTTTACATTTTAATAAAATGGATTTACTTAAAAAACTACAAAATTTGACACTGAGATAAAAAAAAAAAAGAAAACCCACAGAATTTAAACTGATAAATACAAAAATGATTGGATATAAGCAATGGAAAAATACATTTCCCAGCCCCCAAACAGAATATAATTTAAGTATAACAATTAATAAAATGCCTACATTGTGTTATTTCCCTTACAATTCTTAAAAACCATTCTAAACAACTTATTTGTATGAAATAAACCAAATTTACTAGTTATTAGTAAAAATTTAAATTTATTGTTTGCCTTTTTCGTATATAATAGTGGTTTTTAACTCCAACTTTTCTTGAATCTTTTTATTTATAATAAACTTTCATTTTCACTCCCAATTCGTTTCATAATGCGAGAGGCTAACTAGCCATGGATCCCATAAAACCAATGTATAGGAATGTTTAAGTAACCCAAACCACCAGTGAACATATTATCTTACTGAAAAGGAAAGGATCAAGTGGCTAGCTGGCAAGTCCTTGGCTATACCAATGAAACAAATGAAGGAAAAACCTCAGAATGCTCAGACCTTGAGCTCAAGGCCAATGTGTTATATGTAGGAGGTTAGCTGAGGATATGTCCATTAATTTCAACTAACCCAAATGCATGGGTGGAGACCCTGAAGTTGCCCAAATGGCTTGTACTGAATTCTAGTTGGTTCTAGATACACTCAAAATGATAATGGCGCACTTTAATGTGAAATTCCAGAACTTGTCCATCACGAACTGGCTATCTTTGAATAAATCTTTATTCTTGGACCAAAGATCTATGAAGTTAATCTTTTAGATGGCACGCACACTAATAACAGCAAAATGATCAGTTTCGTTATCTCCCCAAGTAGTGGTGACATCACCACTAATACAAGCATCCAGGCTGATTCAAATGGATAAGGTCCTGAATCAAAATGACAAATTAGAAGTTGAGTAGATATACTTACCAATTTCTGAAAATCATATTAGTGAATGCAGCTAAAACCCATCTACACACAATGTCAAATGATAAACTGTAGAAGGATGAGGTCATTACATTCTATCACTGGAAACATGATTCCATTGTTTCAAATAGAAAACTAGCTTAGGAAGCCTCTACCAAAGTACTGAAGGACATGACACATGGACATAACACTAGAGTCGTGAGTCAAAAATCTAGGAGAAGGATAACGAAGTTGTTGTCTGTGAACCAATTGGTCAGAAAGATCTTATCCCACAGGCCCTATTCGTTATTTGGCTCTAAGACAGAAATAGACAAGTCTCCCAAATTACCAAAACTGATTATAAAGTGTCTCATGAGAATGGTCTGACTACTCCCTTAAACTATCGGCTGCATTAATCAGGACAGGATTCTCCTGGATATTCACTTGATTAGAAAAAACAAAAACTAGAGCAATGCCAAGTGGGAACGAGGATCCTAACACTCCTACTCGATACTTTCTCCAAGGTTCTGGACCAAGGAGGTACACTCGTTAGAACAATCCATCATATGAGATCAAAAGAGCAGTATTTGACCAGAGACAAAATTCAGAAGATAGGAAAGATTAGAAAGAAGGACAACGGGAAATGGGAAGCACAGGAATGAAATGGGATGAGTGTTGTATGTTGTGAAATTGTAATTAATGTCATGAAACAGTCCTTTTTTCCCCAAGGTATTTCTGGTTGGACTCAAATCCCCAACGTTTTGTTTAGTAAGTAAGTGTGCTAACCATTTAAACTACTAGGGCTCTAAAGAACATATAGAGCACAAACCAAATAAGTGTCGGACAGAACCCACAAACTACTGTCATTGAGCAATGAAAATTCTTAAATTCAATTTTCTTATAAGGTCAGTAAAACTAAATTTATTAATTTGAGACAATCTTGCATGTATTTAATTTTTCAGGTTTTATTTTTCTCAGACATTTGTATTAAATTCTATAATGATTTTGATGAAAGTTTATATAGCCATTTGGTTTTCCATTCAACAATTCGTACACGTTTTGTTTCATGACATTCAGTTGCAACTTCCACAATGTACAACACTCATCCCATTTCATTCCTGTGCTTCCCATTTCCCGTTGTCCTTCTTTCTTATCTTTCCTATCTTCTGAATTTTGTCTCTGGTCAAATACTGCCCTTTTGATCGCATATGATTGATTGTTCTAAAGATTGTACCTCCTTCATGTTATTGTTTACCTTGCAGACCTAATTGACTGAAAGTTAAGCACACAATGACTTCAGTTCCATGTTTGAAGGTGACTAAGAACTATAGTCTTGGGGGGGTTCCACCAGTTTCCATCCAACCAGTAAGAGTAAATCTGGCCTTTTTTATGATGTTGAGTTTTGTTCCACATTTTTATCCCAGGAGCAATTGGTAGTGGTATCTAGGTACTATCTAGTTCTTCTGGTTTCAGGGTCATGGAGGTTGAGGTTCATATAGCCAATTATTACTTTGGATAAATGAATTCCATGAGTCTCTGATTTTTTTTCCCTCTTCTTTGTTCTGGATGAAGAGAGACCAACAGTTGTGGGCTTATGTGTCTTTTGTTGTTGAAGATTTTTAAAATAAATTTTAGAGGTTAGTCCCTTGTCCAATATGCCATTGCCAATTTTCCCCCCAGTCTGTAGGTTCTCATTTTACTCTTCTGGTTACATTTTTTATGCACATAAGTCTTTTATTTTTAGTGAGGTCCCAGTCATTTGATTTGGTTTCTGCTGTTTATATATTTTTAGTAATGTTTGATAGTGTATTTATGCCATGTTTTAGGGCCCTGGTTTACCTCCATTTTTGTTTTTTGATAATCTTCATATT